>NW_005354749.1:152669-166146 GCF_000412655.1 Myotis brandtii | reverse complement strand
CGGCCAAGGGCACATGCCTGGGTTGCAGGCTTGATCCCCAGTGGGGGGCATGCAGGAGGCAACCAATCAATGATTCTCTCTCATCATTGATGTTTCTATCTCTCTCTCCTTCTCCCTTCCTCTCTGAAATCAATAAAGAGATATGTTTATTTTAAAAAAAAAAAAGTCTTAGAAATAAAAGCCAAGGCTGTTGTTTATTAAGTAGTACTTCCTTATTTGCCAAGCCCCATGTAAGAATTTTTCTATGCTTTCATTTAACTCCAGGACAATTCTAGGAGGCAGATTCTATTATCTCTATTTTACAGATTAGATTACTGATGCTCTGAAAAGTAAAAATACTTGACCAAGGTCACACAGCTAGCAAGTGACAGAATGAGGAATCAATCCCAAGTTTTTCAAACACCAAGGTTTAATCAAGGTCTCCTATTTCTTTGGTAGATCTCATTATCCTAAACAAAAGGCAGGAAGCCTTCCAGTCTTTGAATTACTATCTTAGCCCAGTTAGACATACAGATCAGGGATCGGGACTCTAAGGCTGGTATAATACTGAAATCTTTCCAACTTCTACATGTTTTCCTGTTACCACTTATTTGCCTAATATGATGACTAACAAACCGTTAAATTTAAAAGGGCCTATATGCTTGACTTGAGGAATTGTAAGGAAAGGCAATTCAAATTTTACCCTATATATAAGCGTTTGGGGGAGAACTAAAGGAAGAGAGAACTACTTTTAGTTGAAGCAGAAATCTCAGGACTATGCTAAAAAAGACACCAAACCAACAGCAAGAAATAAAATCATGTAAGTCTTCCTTTTCCACTCCACAAAGAAAGATTTATACCTCTCTGGTAAGGCTAGTGAGTAACTATTACAAAATCAAACAACCAATGGGTACTAAATATACAACTAAATCTTTACTATAGGATTTTAAAAAACATAAATGGATCTTTTGCTCAATTTAAAAATACCGATTTTCTAAAATCATGCAGTTCTAAAAATAACTTTGTAAGTACACTCATTGAAGGAAAAGATGCTTTCTTTGATGTATCTGTACATGTAAAGCTGATAAACCTTTGGTTTAATAAACCTTTGATGGTGATAATTCCATACCTTCATTCTTTGCATCTGTTCTCTATTAAATGCATTTTGCTTCATTAGTGACTGATACTTGACTTTCATGCTGATAAACCTTCGTTCCATTGCTGCCCTTCGATCTTCCACCTAGAAAATATTAACATGTGTAATTATGCTTGTATTAAGTGAAATGCCAATTTAATCAATGGAATGTTTGTAAGTACCTCTGCAAACAAAGAGTTGCCTTTACTACTGGGGTCCAGGGCTTGCTGGAGTGCTTGGTCTAATTGCACTTGAAGATCTTGATTTGCTACACGAGCTTTCTAAATTAAAAAGAAAACAACTTACCTAATAGAGATTAGATTAGCAAGAAAACAACTTATTATGAATTGGAAAAGATGTTACTGCAATCATAATACCTCTAAGGCATTATAATAAGAAACCGCTTCTTTCTCTCGCTCCTCTTTTTCTTCTGTAAGCCGGTCGACCTGGCGCATTAGATTAGAATTAAGAAGTTCTAGTTGTTCTAGTTTGTACTGCAGTTCATTCACTTCTTCCTTGAGGGTGGTCTATTCAATAGGAATTGAAAAAGAGGAAACTCTTGAATAATCTTTTATTTAGCAGCCGCTCAGTTTATCTATCAGCAATGATTCACACCTAAAACTAAAGAACTAGTTAAAGGTTTTATAACGTGCATAATGAAATAATAAATTTTTCAGCAGAGAACAAAAAAAGGCTCTAGAGACTATCTTTCTTTCCTATGAATTTAAGGCTTTAATTTTTAATTATCCTTAGCCTGCAATGAAAAAACTACGTTCATATGCATATTAACTTCCATGGGACCAACATTTCATATTGGGGTTTTTTTAAATGATACAAACTAGGATCAGAGTAAATGTCTCTAAATTCTTCCGGAGGTTTCATTAATCTAACGATAAAGTCTGCCTTACATAATCACTTAATGTAAAGCTTTATTATGCATGAACTAATCTCCCTAAAAACTCTGTAAAACACTTCTTTAGCTAGATAAAAGGCCAAAAAATAATTCAGCCTTAAAACTAGCTCATAAGGATTACAAAAACATGTAAAATATGTGCAAAAAAAGGGAAGAAAACCTGAGAACATATGTGCCATAAAAATTACCTTCATACTTTCCATTTCTGTCAGTTCAATTTGAAGAGCCAGCACCTCTGAAGACATGCTTTCATGCACACGTTCAGACATTACCCGCATTTCCTCTGATTTACAATAGAGGAGTTCCTTCTGATGATCTACTTTGTGCTTCAGCTGCTTTTCACTAAGCCTAGCTTCATCCAATTCCGCTTTTAGTTTCTCTAACTAAAGTTAAAAAACAAAACAAAAACAATCTTAATCAAAAGGTAAATGAAGATCATCAGAACATACAACTGCAGTACAAATTGTCCTTGTACCTGCAGGATAACTACTTTGGAAGATAGTCGACCTAAACAGAACTATTTAATACCTTTCTAAAATGTCATAGTTTCAAATCTTGGAAGACTAAGAATACATACCTTTACAGGGAACATTTAGAGCAGAAGGGTGAAGTGTTAGGGTCAGGTCTAGGTTTAACTTATGTCAGTTTCATTCCTCAAATGTAACACTGGTAAATGATTGTACCTACCATCACAACTCTCAACTGAGATTGCATAGGTAAAACTGTAGCACCATGCCTAGCATTCACTAAAGGGTTCCTGTTATCAATAAAAAGCTTTTACTTATTGTTCAGGGTTATGATTATCATCTATATTGAATTATCGTCAATAGGGTTTCAACATTCTTAGAATATATTTTTAAAATATATTTTCTATTTAAAAAAATCACAGCCTCTTAGCTTGATTTGTTTTCCCTTTTCTACTTTCATAATGTAAAATAAAAATTTCAACTAAATGATTTATGTGAAAACATGGCCATCTTTCTGAAAAACATCACTGACTGACTCAAACTTACTGCATGATGAGACTGTTGGGGCTTCCTATTTGGCCAAGGTTAGGTATCTTTTAAGATAGTGGCATGCCTTGTTTTATAAATATACAAATAAGTCTATATAAGTAATCAGGGTAGGTCTGGATTCCTGATAGCATTGGTGCTGTGTGAAGAATGAATGGTATAAGCAGCAGTGAAAGACGCAGGATAGCATAGTAATTAGGAGAGAGATGATGGTGACCTGAACTACAGTTGCAGTGGTATACATGGATGTTTTGTAAGTCAAACTCTTAGAACTTGTTGATAGGTTACATGTGGGAAATAAATGAAAGATCACAAATAAAGCTCCACATTTATGGCAAGTGATTTGAGAACTTCAGTAAGACTGAAAATATTTTTTGGCTGATTTAGTAATTGCTCCACCAAAAAGCCATCTCTATAATTGGCCTTGCCTCAATCTCTGAATATTTTCTAGATTACTTTTTTGTTTAGGGCAGATAATGAAAAATACTGCTAAAATGAAAACAACACTCAGGAGTGGGGAGAAAAAGCACCATTATCAGTCATTGGTGTTTCAACTAAGATTAGCTCCAGACAAGCTGGATTACTATTTGCCAGAGTGGAATGTGAGATGATTCTAAGCATTACACAAAAGTATATTTTGATAGTTATGTTTGTGTTGCATATTAGAAAAAAATATTACCAGTTAAAACATGCCATTTTACTGATATTATTACTTTAAAATGAGAAAATATTTAAAAAGGAATTTAATGAGAAATTAAGTAATAGTATAGATAGTACACAAATAGAGAAAAATCTTAAAAGATGCCACACAAAACACTGAAAATTAGAAAACAGACTTCTGAGAAATCAGGACAAAAGTCACACAAGTTTTACTGGAGAGGATTTTGAAAAATATGGACTATACAAAGAGGAGCCATCATAAAAGTTCTGGATTCTTTACAAGTAACCTGAGGGCACTCTGTAGATGGGGTGTCAAAAGGGAATGGACACTCGCTGAACAAGCATTTACTCTGTATTTATGCTTGAAATGGAACCAGTATTACATGCCGTTAGACTAAGTGCAGCAACACAGGCTTGGGAATCAGCTTCAGTTCAAATCTTGACTGATACTTTCTAGCTCTGTAATTATGTCCAACTTACTCTGTAGGCTTAAACAATGGTTTTCTCAACTGTTATATGGAGGTAATAATGGTACCCCCCTTATGAAGTTGTTATAAAAACGGAATCATATGTTAGTTTATCTTCAATAAAGAAACTATAAATTATCAATTCTGATGTACACACATTTATAAGAAATTGTTGTGGAATTACAGAGTGTGTCACTAATTGTAGTGAAAACTAGGGGACTAGTCTTTCTGGAAGAGGGCTGCCATACTATCCACTATAAGCAAAAAGGGTCATGCTGGTCACTAAACCAAAACTCTGTAACAAATATCTAGTTACAAAAATTAAATAATTGTATTTAACTAATAGAATGTTATTTATACAAATTCCTTAGGTAAACTCTTGTTTCACAGTGTTCCCATGCCTCATATTAACATAGAGCTCTTCTTGATCTCAGCTATTTTGCATAGATGGTATTAAGAAAAATCTTCATCACCTAAAGTTTACAGATTGCTGCATAAGCATGGATCATTTTTCTTCTGAAATACATAGATATCCAAACCTTGTTTTTTAGTTCATTCACTTCCTGTCCATGGGTTCTGCTCAGTTGTTCTTCTAATTTCTCCAGGTGTATTTTTTGATCTTGTTTAATAGCTTCACATTCAGAACTCAAACTTTCTAACATTCGACTCTTGAGCTCAACTTCTCTCTGAAGAGTATATTTTTCTTGCTCATAATTCTGAAAGCAGATTCAATTACAATTCAATTGCATAAAAATAACAAGCCATCACATATAAGCAGTTCTCACCTTCAACTGTTTCATTTCTGCTTTATACACTTGCTGTTTTCTAAGCAACAACCACATGTTAAATCTGGAATAACTTTGTAGCTAATCAATCTTAAAAAATTAAAATCTCCCTAAGGAGTATTTTGAGACTATATTCAAGTACATTCTAGGGATATGGTAATTGCTTTGAAACCTTCTCAAGGAAGTAAGAAGTATACCATGGCATATCAGTGTGTTAAGTAATCTCTGCTAGGAAAAAAAAATTTTTAATACCACTTAAGTTTTCCTTGTGAGGATTACTTGGTTTGATAATGATATGCTCTACTTGTGGCTCTGAACAAAATGAAAAAACAGTGGACTAAGGGTAAAGTGAAATACTAAGTCAGCCCTTACTTTTTAGAATGTAGTTCTCTAAGGAATGTTCACAAATGACTCTTTGAATTAACACAGTGTTGAGATGAAAGGAGTATTTAATTGGACTTTTGCTTACTGACAAGAAAGCTTAAAGATAAAAGGGCCATCAATTCAAACTTCTTCAACAAGTTTTAAAAAATAAGATTTAAAAGTTCTGGCTGGTGTGGCCATTTGGTTGGGTGTCATCCTGTGCACGGAAAGGTTGCCAGTTTGATTCCCCCTTAGGGCACATACTGGGGTTGCAGGTTCCACCCCTGGTAGGGGACATGCAGGAGGCAGCCGATCAATGTTTCATTCTCACATCAATGTTTCTCTCTCCCTCTCCCTTCCTCTCTCTCTAAAAATCAATAAAAGTATTTTTTAGTAAGACGAAATAAAATTAGATTAAATAAAAAGAGAAAATTAAAAAACAAAAGTTGCTATTAGTTATTTTTACCTGCTACATTTAAAATTTGAGATCAGTTTACATGTTACCGACCATATACTAAATAAAACTGATTTACTCCTTTTCTAATAAATATGTGCCAAACACTGGTAACAAAACAGTGAACAAGACAGACAAAATGTCCTCTTTCATGGTGCTTTTACTCTGGAGGTAATTAGCACTACAGAGAATTAAGAGAGTGAATGGTGGAAGCTTTACAATATACAGGTTGTCCCCAAAAAATGTACCAGGTATATACATTTTAACATCTCATAGCTCAATTTTTAAAACAATGTATTTTAGTAAACACTGCCTTTACAATTATTCAAAGTGTGTGTATGCATTTTGGGGGACAACCTATATAGTCAGGGAAAGGCATCTCTACTGAGGTGACATCTTACAGAAACCAGAAGGTTAAGAACTCAATCTATGCAAGTGGGGTATGAACAACTCAGATGGAGGCAACAGCTTGTGTACAGTCCATAAGGCAGGACTAGTACAGTTAAGAACAAAGGAAAGTAGTCTGAGATAAGGTCAAAGGTTGGCAGGGCTTAGATCACACAGTGATCTGAAAACGCAGGTAAGGAGCTCAGATTCTGTTGTAAATATAATTGGAAGCCAGTGTATGTTTGTAGAGGGGCTGTCACATGATCTTTTGTATATTCTTCAATGACCAATTGGCTGCTAAGTAAAGAGTGAGTCGTATGAACAGAAATGAGAGAATCAGGCAACCTGGTTGGAAGGCTAGTGTAATAATCTAGCCTAGGGAGAGAGGCTGGTGGTCTGGACTAGAGTGGCAATAGCATAAAGAAATGTTTTGTAAGTCAAGTTCCTGGAACTTACTAATGGATTAAATATGAGAAAAAAGGTGAAAAAATATATTGAGTAAAACTACTACATTTCTGGCTCAGGCAACTAGATGAATATTATTACATTTACTGAATAAGATAAAGAAAATTGCAAGAAAAACCAACTCTTCTGTTTATATTAAGTTTGAGATGCCCATTAGCAGGCAATTGAGTACATAGTCTAGACTTTAGTGGAGAACTAAGGACTTGGTATAGTGTCATAGAGCATTTAGATGTCATCCAAAGCTATGAAACAAGCGAAGCCACCTACGAACAGTACAGACAAAACAAAATCTAAAATCTAATATGTGGTGAAGAGAGCAATCATAACTTAATTTCCAAAGTCAGAACACCCTGGGTCAGAAAGAACATTAGGAATTCATTTAGTTCATTCCTCTTTATTGGGGATGGGAGTGGGTGGGAACTAGATCTAAAATCTTCAGAAAAGAATAAAAATAATATTTACAATAATTGCTAGACAGCACAAATTTTCAATAGCTAAGTATACCCTTATAAACAGAGGAGTCTAGAGTCCTACCTCAGTTACGGTCACCATTTCATTCCGACATTTATCTAATTGTGCCTGCAATTCATTTTGGCTCTCCACCAGTTGTAAACCATATTGTGCAGCTTTTAGTCGCTCTTCTTCAGCCTCTTTGAGCTTGCGTCGAAGATCTGCGATTATATCTGCCTCCATAATGTTTTCCTGTTTTTAGTCTACTGTAAACAGAGAAAATAAAAGTACTTAAGCTTAAACAAAAACTCCATATAATAAAAATTTAAAAATATAGTTACATATATATTTCAATACCACTGCCATATAAAAACACAGTATTAAAGATTTTCTTCCTGACTTTAAAATTATATTTTTATTGATTTCAGAGAGGAAGGGAGAGAAAGAGAGAAACATCACCGATAGAATCTTCAATGGCCTACCTCCTGCACGCCCCACACTGGGGATCGAGCCTACAACCCAGGCATGTGACCAGGAATCGAACCACGACCTCCTGGTTCAAAGGTTGACGCTCAATCACTGAGCCACATCGGCTGGGCTCTTCCTGACTTAAGTGGTCACATTTTTGGTCTTGTTCTAAGAATGTCTCAAGATTTTATTACCTGATTTGAGACCGAATCAAACAGAGCAAAAAATGATGAATATATTTAATTTTGCTTCTAAGAATTGCTGTATCAGGAAACTATTTAGTTGTGTGCTAAGTTTTCTTAAATGCTAAGAAAAGGTGGGTCTCATAATTATATCTTTATACAGGCAATCAAGGTAAGAGAAGAATGAAAGAAATAAAGAAACTACTCTAATAAACATATGAAGAGGCATTTTAAGAATATCATGTTCACAATTTTTCACAACACTGTTAACTTCCTGCACAAATCAGATTTGCCACATTAAATATGCTTTATTGAAAACAGATTCACTAGTATCTTCCTAGTTATTTGTAAGAAGGCATGCAAACAGAAACCATGTTCAGCGTAATTAAAGAGCATTGCTGTCATTTTAGATTTTCAAGCAAAGACTTAAATATATATAGAAACATCTCACTTTAACTCAACCTTACTTAACATCCTTTCCAAACTGGTGTCAGCCTCTTAGGCCAGACTCAAATTCAGCTGCCTTCAAAGAGCAACACGTCATTATTAAGGTGTTCCCTGATCTCTCCAGTCAATGTAGTCAAATATTGCTGGATTCCCTTATATGCTGGGCTCCATTCTGGACACTTCAGATATATTAGAGGTCAAATGGACAAAAAAAAGCGCTTCTTTCATGAAGCTTACTTTCCAGTGGGAGAAGACAATATGTCATATTATATATCTGCCTTCATAGTATAATTAATTAGAACTAATTAAAACATAATAATTAGAAAGTAGCAATGGGGAAAAACACAATAAGGGAATTTACAAGAGGTGGGCGTGTTGTTACTAGGATGAAAGTTAAAATAAGTATTGGGGTGGGAGGAGGCCCTCAGGTGACTTCTGAGCAAAGCGCCCTTGCGGAGAATTACCAGTGTACCTATTTAGAAAAAGAATGGTCCAGGCAGAAGGATAGCACCTAAAACGGAAGGAAGCCCAAAGAATGAACAAGATAGAGTTTAGATCAGAAGACTAAACAGCAGAAAAATAGGTAGGATCAGGCCATTGTAAGGACTTGGGTTTCTACTCTGGGTGAAATGGAGAGTCATTGAAAAGTCTGGAATAGAGATCTGATATATTTAAAAGGGTCATTTGGCTGCTATGTTGAACAGTTTGGAGGGGAGCAAGTTGGATACAGAAAGACCAGGTGAGATGACTGCTCACACGAGGGTGACCACATAGGAGGTGAGAAATGGTCAAATTCTGCATATAGTTTGAAGGTAAAGCCAACATGATTTTCTGAAAAATGAAATGTGGGATGTGGGAAAAAGAGAGAAGTCAAAAATCAAAAATGCCTGCAAGGCTTCTGGCCTGAGCACCTAGTAAAATAGATTTGCCATCAGTTGATGCATTAAAAACTGTGAGTAAGAAAATCAGGGGCTTATGTGTTATTTAATGAAATATGTCAAGTAAGCAGTTGGCTACATGAGTAGAAGAGGGATCTGGGCTGAAGATAATAAATTTGGGAGTTATTAGCATAAGAAATGTGGGATGTGGGAAAAAGAGAGAAGTCAAAAATGCCTGCAAGGCTTCTGGCCTGAGCACCTAGTAAAATAGATTTGCCATCAGTTGATGCACTGAAAACTGTGAGTAAGAAAATCAGGGGCTTAAGTGTTATTTAATGAAATATGTCAAGTAAGCAGTTGACTACATGAGTAGAAGAAGGATCTGGGCTGAAGATATAAATTTGGGAGTTATTAGCATAGATCCTTGAACCTTGATATCACCAGAGTATGAGCATAATTAAAGAGAAGAGGGCCAAGGAATAAGCCCTGGTAAGAGACAGGAAAGAAGAAAGAAAAGTATATTCAGGTATGACCAGTGAGGAAGAATAAAACCAAGATCATGTGTTGTCCTGGAAGCCAATAAACAAAAGTGTATTAAGGAGGTACATGTGACCAATTCTATCAAATGCCAAGTCAAATAAGGGGAGAACTAAGAATTGGCCAGTGGATTTGAATTCACAGAGGTCATCATGACCCTAAGAGCAGTTTTGGTAGAGAGATGGGGCAAAAGCCTGATTGGAATGAGTTGGACAAAGAATGGTAGAAGAACAGGAGACAGTATGTACAGTTTTGCTGCAAAGGAGAACAGATAAATGGGGCAGGGGCTGGAGGGAAAGCAAAAATCAAACGTATTTTATTTTAAAGACAAAAATTTTAAGAAAAATTTATTAAAATAAGAAATTTTAAAAAAATTTAACAGTATGCTTCTATGCTATTTGACAGATCCAGGAGAGAAGAAAAAGTGATAATACAGAAGACATGGAGAACTGCTGAAGTGATGAATAAAGAGAATGAGGTCTAATGTGCAGGAACTGATTTTAGACAGAAGCATGAATATTTCATCTAAAGTATGGGAAAGCGAAGTCTATAGTTACAAACATTGATAAGTATGTAAATATAATGGTGGGAGTCTGCATAAGTCCCCTTCTAACCACTTCAATTGATCTGTGAATTAGGAAGCAAGGTCATTAAGAATGAAGATAAAAGAGGAGATATAGGGGTTTAGAAGAGAAGAAAAATAGCCTACATTTCGCAGGGCTGGCAGTTACTGCTTTGAAATGCAAGCCCTTTCCAAAGCCTGTACATGATGGGGCCAGCTGCTGACTGTTAAAAAATAATTTATACTTATTGAGGATTTACCATTTGCCAGGCACAGAGCTTCAAATGCATTATCTCATTTAATTCTCTTGAGAGTCCTGGGTTAAAATTTACCAAAGAAAAACTGGAACCAGCCAGCAATGTCCACGGAAGCCAAAACATTAGCTCTCGTTCACTCAAAGGATTTGCTGGAATTCCTATTATATATCAAGTACTGAGCTATTGCTGAGAACACAATGGTGACCCAAAACTAGACAAGAGCCCTATCTTTTTTAACCTTACAGTCTCTGAGCGGAAAGGCATGAAATCAAATAACTGTAGAGTTAAAACTGTGATTAAGTGCAACAGGGAGAGCTGTAGGGTACTATCTGAGCCTACAACACAGGGGAACTGTCCCAACCTGGGTAGCGGGGGATCAGGACAAGAGAGATTTCCCCGAAGAAGTGAGTTTTCAGTAGATGAATGCGTAAGAGTTAAATATCCATCTGCAAAGAGAGGCAGCCAGGGTTGAATAACAACTGCAGCTAATATGTGCCAGATATTGTGCTTGGTGCTTTGCATATTTTATCTTATTTAATCCACCCGACAACCCCATGAAATAAGGTAATTCCCCCATTTACACATGTGCAAACAGAGGCCCAGAAAGGTTAAGTAACTTGCGCAGAGGTTATCAGCTAGTAAGCGGCTGAGTGAGACGGGAAGGGGGGTCCAGCTCCACAGCTGGGCCAGCTCCCAACCACTTCTCCGTCCTGCCCCGCAGAAGCATGGCCTGCACAAAGCATTGAGGAGACTGGAAGCCCTGGCAATCCGGTTGCCGAGCCTTACCCCACGTTCACTACTCACTGGCTGCATGGACCACAACATCTTATGTAATGTCTTGTCCTGTCATCCATAAAACAAGGCCAATAACATCGACCTAACAGGGGTTTTGAGAAGGTTAAATCGGCCAATGGCTTGTGAAAAGCAGGTAGGGGAGAATCGGACACGCAGCTGTCTGGGGCAGCGCTGTCCAACAGAAATATCATGCAAACCACATATGGGATTTTTAATTGTCAAGCAGACACATTAAAAAAAAAAAAGGTAAATACCACCGAAATTCATTTGGATACTATTTTCCTTAACCCAATACATCCCAAATATCATTTCAACATGTAACCATAACACGAAATGTGGTTTTTGTTAACGAAATATGACTTTTTTATAGTCTTGGAAATCCACTGTATATTTCATATTTACAGCATTTCTCATCCCGGACAGCGCAGGTCTCGTGTCTGTTATCTTTCGGAGGCCCCGGCGGCCTCCCAGGCCTTCCAAGTCCAGGCAGCATCCCCGGGGGGCGGCGAGGCGGCCCAACGGAAAACTGAAACCGACTCGGAACCCGGTGGACAAGGACTCAGGGTTCCGCGGGAGAAGCCGTTCCGGCCTACGCCCTCGGCCGAGATCCAGGCCCCAGGTTTCCGAGGGCCCTCTCTTCCCCGCAGGAGCCCTTCTGCGCCGCTCCCCACCGCTCCTCGCCACACGCACTTCCCTCCAGGCCCTTTACCCCTACCTCCAGCACCCCTTCCCCAGCTGCTGCCGGCGGCGGCTCCCGGCGAGTTCACGGCGCCCAGGCTTCTGAGGGTAACTCTTCCTGCCACAGAAACTTCAGCCGACGCGCACACCTACCGTCCGGCTAAGCGCCGCGGCTTTTTGAATGCAGTTCCCGCGAGAACGCGCACTTCTCACGGGAAGTTTAGCCCCAGCCGCGCGTCAGCTCCGCCCACTTACTGCGCCTGCGCAGGTGCTAGCGAGAGCGGAGAGCTCGGAGTCGGTGCTGAGGAGAAGGCTTCCTCTCCTCAACTTTGCTCAGAGTTGGTTTCCCGAGTGTCCACCAGGGGGCTGCTTGTCGTGGCTGTGTTGTTTTTTTGTTTTGTTTCGTTTTGTTTTTTAAAGGCAGTACCTTCTGGAGAGACAGTGCCGCTGGAAGGCGAAGCCACAGGCAATTCTGAGGTGGGCCGGCCTCATGCACCCGCCGGCGGGTCGGCCGCATGTGCTCTGGGGGCCCTTCCTTCTAGTCCTGAGGTCCCAGGACTCTAAACCTGTAGAGCCTGCCTGAAAGCATCTTGGGACAGAATCACAGCATCTCTGTAGGACAGACTGAGGGCTGTTCTAATGGCGTTCACCCTTGAGCCTTCCCCAGGTGCCCGTGTGGGGCTACCGTTTGCACGGATTGTCTAAGTTAAGCCTCGTGAGGTACGTGCTATTGTCCTCCCTTTGTCGACAGAGGAACACAAAGCCCCAAGAAGAGAAGTGTCTTGGCCCAGCGGTAGCATCAGAATGTGAACCAATGCAGTCGGCTGCAAGGGTCCAAGCTCTTGCATGCGTGTTGAAAGGATGGGTTTATGTTTTGTAAATCTGATGCCTATTCGTTATTCCAAAAAAAGTTTAAGTAATCAGAAATACTAATAGCCAACATTTAAATGAGCACGTCTGAGTCCTAGCAGCTGCCGCTGCTCCATGGATCACAGGGTTTTGAGCCCATGAGTTGATTGCTCTCAGTGAGTTTCCCCTTAGGTCTTGGGATGCCTCATCCCGCCCCTTTTCCTCTTCTCAGATTCCTTTGCAGACTTCTGTTTCTGATGGAGCTAGGCCAGACCATAAAGGATAGATCTGGGTTGACTGCATTCAAGGGGTAATTAGCAAAGCCATACAAGCTACTGTATCATAATTAAGGTCGTTTTTAGGAACCGTCTGGACGCAGTACAGCCACTACCACCACTGGACACTCGATGTCACAAGTGCAATGAATTCTAGATGGTCCCTGCTTGTTTGGGTAAATTGCTTTAAGATACACTGTAACCCTGAAACTCATATAATATTGAATGTCAACTGTAATTGAAAAATAAAAATAATTTTTAAAAAATAAAAGGACAAGCAATTAGTCTATGTATTAAAAAAAAAATCCACAGTTCTAGCTGCAGGTCCACATACCATGCACTAAATGTCAAAGACAAGGGGGAAAACATATCTGTCATTATCCGTTTACATGATGAGAGATGTGACTTTTGTCTCCTCACACAGAATGGTGGATTCACCAAGCATAGCAAGGGCATTTTGATGCTGGGAAACTACACC
>NW_005354749.1:133915-152636 GCF_000412655.1 Myotis brandtii | reverse complement strand
TAGTACAGCTGTTCAAAACTGGGATAGACTGCTATTGTAAACTGGCCATCATTTCTTCACTATGACTGTTCTAGTGCAATGAGAGGATTTTCAGGGAGTGTTGTATTATACTGAAAGCTGTGTATATTTTGACATGAACTTGTTCATTAAGTTTGATTTTGGTACCACAGGTGTATAGTCTCTGTCCCCAGGCAACTTAGAATTTAGTGGAAGGGTCATTTACCAAACAATAAACCCTTACTCAGAATATGGTGTAGACTTTCTTGTTCCTTCATATTATTACGTAAAGCTCCAAGCTAGTCTTTTTGGGATCAAGCAAGAATAAGGCCAGGACTCTGAGTGAGACACAGTGTTTGCAAATAAGAACTACATTAATTTACAAATTTTCATGATTCATAGGATGGAGATGAAGTTTGCAGTATGTGAAACCTGGAGAGAGAGAGAGGGAGAGAGAGAGAGAAGAAGAAGGAGGAGGAGGAGGAGGAGGAGGAGGAGGAGGATGGGAGGAGTAGGAGGAGGAGAAAGGAGGAAGGAGAGGAGGAGAAGAAAGGGGAGAAGTATAGAAGAGGAGGGGAGGAGATGCTATGCTATGTGCAGGACTTTAGTGATTGTACTAATTCATGGAACAGAAGGAGAATGATCTGACAATAGGAACAGAAGAGCCATCTGAGAAGACATCAGAAATTGAATTGTCACAACCCCTTGTGTGATAATTTGATTCCAAATTGAATAATTATACCAGGAGGCAGTCTCAACTATTTAATAGTAGTAAAGACAATGACAGCCCAGTCTGCAGTCTCTCCTGGCTCTGCTACCTATAGCACCAGTTCAACTCTTCATGAGCCCCATTGCTATACTCCTTTTCACCCTGAATAGGTACAGGCCTCACTCAAAGGTGCACCATTCTGATATTGTGGACTTTCACTGGCTAATTTCCCAGCATCAATTCCCTCTTCCTTTTTCTGGCAAAATCATTCTTTATCCCAGTTTTATTGAAGTATAATTGATAAATAGAATCCTATATAATAAAAGGCTAATATTTAAATCAACCAAACAGTGGAACAACCAGTCGCTATGATGCACACTGATCACCAGGGGGCAGATGCTCAATGCAGAAGCTGCCCCCTGGTGGTCAGTGCGCTCCCAGAGGGGGAGTGCCACTCAGCCAGAAGCCCTGAGCTGGGCTCACAAACAGACAGACATCCTCCGAGGCTCCTGGACTGTGAGAGGGCACAGGCCGGGCTGAGGGACCTTCGCAAGTGCACAATTTTCATGCACCGGGCCTCTAGTTATATATATTTAAACTGTACAGTGTGCTGATTTGCTAGACCTGTATATTGTGAAATTATTAACACATATTTCTTGTGCTACCTTTGAGAATGCTTAAGATCTATTCATGTGTATAATACAATATTATTAAGAATCAAAAGCATACTGATTATTCTTTGGGTAATTCATCTTTCCCTCCATTTTTAGCCATATGGATTGTTTAAAATTGATCCCACCCTTCAGCTTCAGGGTATCCCATCTCTCTAGTTATAATAATTCCTTCGGAGATATACATGTCACTGAATCCACATCAGTGAAATAAAATGAAATATTCACTGGGACTGCTGGAAAAATGGATTTTGTTAACCCCTTCTGTACTTAAACTTTCAGCCCAAAGTTGCCAGCTGCCATCTTGGGTCCATGAAACTTAAGACTGCTTGAAATAGAATCAAAAACAGAGCTTTGATAAATAGAGAGGAAGAAAAGAGTTCTGGTCATGTTTTTTGGGCCCTACATGAGGCAACTCTTGAATCTCGAGTTATCTCTGAACCGTTTAGTTTGAACTCAAATGGACTCAATTTGAGTTTTTGAATTACTTGCAACATAAAGAATTTTAAGCAATACATCCAATAATACCCATGTCTGGTTTTTAGTGGACAGATTAACCTGTCAAGTACTTATTCTACATTTAGGATTTTATGAGGCTACATTGAAAGTTGCTAATTTCTAGAGGTAGGATCTAGTGATGGCTCCTCTGAGAATAATGCCCTGGTTGAACCAGAAGAAAGGTTTATCCTAAATGAGGGAGCCTAATGTATATAATGAAGGAAAGTAAGGATCCAAATAGCTTGTATGTAATCCCTCTCTTGGCACCACTTCACATTCCCATTATGTCCCTGTTAAGTCGACTTCTTCAGGTGATTTTACCACCTAAGCCATTTAGAGTTAAGACTGAACATTTATATTAGTTATGATTTTTACTTGCCAAGAATAGTACCCACTCTAGTTAGTTTGGTATATATGCATATAAAAATACTAGCGTCCTAATTTTTTCAGCTATTCACAAGACTTTAGTTGCTATTTATGACTTTCCTATCTTCCAGTGCCCATTACACATTTCTTTTATTTTCTGACATTACCTCAACTAGTTGAGGCTCTTCATCCTGTACAGTGACTCATATCTACACTGCTGAATAAAACATATTCACTGATGATCTATATTACTTACTCTTCTGTTGGCCCAAATTTATCTGGTCTGACTCAAAATGAGATGGGATTAAACTTAGGCTCCTGTTCTTTCTCTGAGAGCTTGAAACTGTCACACTACTTTTCTGTGTGTGTGTGTGTGTGTGTGTGTGTGTGTGTATGTGTATGTGTGTATGTGTGTGAGAGAGTAAATACAGTAGGAAGAAGTAGAACTACCTTGATGTGGTAATGTTTAGTTTTTTGAATGTTATTCCTAGGAAAAACACCTTGGGAGCACACACAGTAAAGGGGAGATTGAGCCCTGGCCAGTTGCTCAGTGGTTAGGGCATCAGCCCAAGGACCAGAGTCACAGGTTTAATTCCCAGTCAAGGGCATGTACCTCAGTTGTGGGTTCCATCCCCAGACTGGGTACATGCATGAGGCAACCAATGGATGTGTCTCTCTCACGTTGATGTTTCTCTCTCTCTCTCTCTCTCTCTCTCTCTCTCTCTCCCCGCCCCCTTCCCCTCTGTCTAAAAATCAATAAAAAAAATTTCCTCGGGTAATGATTTAATAAAAAGGGGAGATTGATAAATATCAGCACCCCCAGGTAAGCAGCTGAATATACCTGTTCAGTAATACTCACCCATAAGCTACCTCCTGCCTGTTACCACTAGGTGACAGTATTTGCAAATATTTTATCTGAAGGGAGGGTCTTTGTTACAGAAATTAGATTCTGTTGGTAGAGATGGTTAGTTTCAGCTAGAAGAGTGGCCAAACACACATATCTGTTATAATCTACACTCTTAGTCATATGATATCATAGTTATCTGTCATCTGGAATACTTTCCTCCTACTAGTTACTAGTTTACTCCATGCTATAGATAGAATTGTGTCCCCCAACCCCAAATTCATATGATGAAGCCCTAATACCCAATTGACTGTATCTGAAGATAAGGGATTTAAGAAGTAATTGCAATTAAATACGGTCATAAGGGTGGAGCCCCAATTCAATAGGATTGGTAACCTTATAAGAAATGCAGGGGAGGGAGGGAGAGATCTTCCTTTCTCTGTGCAGCACAGAAGAAAGGCCATGTGAACACACAGTGAGACAGCAACATCTGCAAGCCAGGAAGAGAGCCCTCACCAGAAACTGACTTCCCAGCCTCCAGAACTGTGAGAAATAAATTTTATGTTTCTTAAGTATTTTGTTACTGCATCCTGAGCAGACTACTATGCTCTGTCTCATCCTTTTCTTTGGAGAGGGCCTATGACTAATGGTTAAGAATACAATGTGTGTTCTGGAGTTAGCATCTGGATTCAATTGCAGGCTCTGTTACTTCCTAGTTGTGGTTATCTTAGCTTCAGTTTTCTCAAGTACAAAATGAGATAAAGTATCTAATTCAATAGGCCATTGTGTGGTTTAATGAGCTAATACTTTTTAAATGTCAGTAAATGGTAGCTAATATTACGAGCATTGTCTCAGCTCAAATATCACTCCCTCTGGGACCCCTTTTCTGATGCCTTAGCCTGGGGCAAGTCTTCTATATACAGTTCATAGCACCCTGTGCTTAGCTTTTGGAACATTATAATAGATTGTAGTAATTTGTTTAATTTATGTTTGCCTCCCTCACTAAACTATAGGCTCTTTGAGGATAAAAAGGCCTATATAAGTTTTACTCACTGTGGTTTCTCCCAGCAAGTGTCATAGTGCTTGGGACATGTTAAGCGCTAAAGTCAAGTTTGATGAATGGATGAAAAATGCAACTCATTGATTTATATGGGGGGTTCTATAAACTTTCTTTGAGGGATCTCAAGTAACTTGTAAAAGAAATAACTGTTCTTAATCTTCAGTGAAAAATGCTGAAAATGTATTAATCAGTTTACACAAAACAAATTAAAAGTACATCAAATAGGTAGTTTGGGGTATTTGATACCCTCTGAAATTTTAATTGCTTCATTCACCTATGACAATATGTGTCCCTCACTTGAATCATTATTTCTTCATTGAGAATTTATGTATTGATGTAGTTTCTGTAATTCAAGCAGAATTGTACTAGGGAACTGGGTATATAAATAACCCTATCGAAGAAAGTCGGGAGAATCCTTGGCTAAAGTAAATGTTCATTTTGGATAAATGCAGACTTCCATGTATTAAGTTCTTTTAAAGAAAGAGCCACGCTGGATGATCTTCAAGTTTTAAAACTTACGTTTTTCTAATATTTTATTATGTTTTAACAGGTTTATTTATTTCCTGAAAACAAATCTGGCAACATGTTGCCTTATTAATTTTCCCAAGCTATAAAATATTTCAAAGGGTGTACAATTTCAATAATCTTTAAAGTCCTTTGGTTATGAAATGATCAACTATACGAGTAAGGCTCAAATGTACAGTAATAAGAAATGTTAGTTATTTGTATTTAAAAGATAATGTTATATCTCAAAAGTTTTCTCAAAATGTAAGAAAGTGTTTTGTGGGCTTTACATACCTTATATAGACAGTAAAATCTTCCTTTTTTTTCTTATCATAGTGATAAAACTTTAGGAAGCCCTGATGCTAGATGTGATCCTTTCTTTGTATTAATCATTGTTTTACCATTTTATTTGCCTCTGCATTATCAGGCAGGATGCTCAGACTTCGGTTTTATCACCTATGAACCCTGTAACTCCCCCATGATACACTATGTGCTAGTAGTACTTGGCTACTTTTGATAAATTGGCCAGTCTTGTGAAATGCTTCCCTAAGCTGAAGTTCTGGAACTTGTCAGGTGTCCTCTCTGACAGTCATGTCTTCCTTTGGCTCTCAAATTACCCAACCAGCTGGGGTAAAGCCCATATCCTCCCACAAAGTATGCTTCCTTGGAAATTTAGATCTATTAGTTTTTGGCACTAAAAGTCATGCTCTTGCACTTTCTGTCAAATCAGGGCTAAATAATTTCTTGAAGGTGAGCAACCTTTTAAATGTTGGAGGACTAACAGTTCCAGGGATCGCTGCGTGTTCAGCAATTTGTAAGAAAGATCAGAAGACTACAGTGTTCCTTATGACTACATTTGAATGTAGCAAGACCCAGATTATTTTTTTTTCTTTTTGTTAACTAGTCGAGAGGTTGGCATCACACTCTTCCCTCCAAGTTAGTCCATCCATTCATGCATACAGCAAATTTCTATGCACAAGAGAAGTATGACTTCTGAATTACATCAGCATGTAATCATTATTATATATGATTGAAAGCAGGGAATTACAAAAGGGTCTTGGATGACCCTTACCTTCCACCTATAAAACTCCTGGGAAATGGATTAATATGTGTCCTATAAAGAGTTAAGTTCTTACAAGCTAGCCAACATGGGAAAAATAAGGAATATCTAAATGTATTCTTAAATCTGTTTGGAAGGTCTGATTTCATTCCTGCTCTCACAAAAGTAATTAGTGCTGCTGCCATCCTAAGAAATAGAGGTAAGTTTCAGAGTGGTTTCCAAACTTTGTTCTACATCAAAACACCTGAGGAGCTTTACAACTCCTGATACCCAGTTTGTGCCCAAGACCAATGAAACTGGAATGCCTGGGTGGGTGTTAGGCAACAATAATTTATAAAGCTCCCCAGGAGACTGCAATGTGCAGCAAAATTTGGGATCCTGGGTTAAAATAGTCATGCATTCTCTATCACACTTCACCTTTTTTTAATTGCTTTGTTAGCACAGTGGTTCTCAATCTGACTGCTCATTAGAATCACAGGGCACCTTTAAAAATCTTATTTGGATTCACTTCGTCTAGGGCAGGGTGTAAGCATCAGCAGTGGATAGCTGTTCCGCAAGTGACTCTAATGTGCAGCCATGGTGGAGAATTACTGGGCTACTTGATCCCGTAAAGAGGTAGGATAAAGTGGGTCCTTCAGCCTTTTTCTGACCATTAAGGGCCTTCTACATTTTAAAATTACTGTTCATTAGTTTTGTTGAATGAATTTTCTTTTTTAGTTTATTGGGCTCTAAAATGCAACCATATTTCTGATTCCATTGGTAGTAGGATTACCAGATACATACAGAACAGCCAATTAATTTTGATTTCAATTAAATAATGAATACTTTTTAGTACACGTATGTTTATGCAGTATTTTGGGATGTATTATAAAAAAAGATTTACTGTTTATCTGAAATTCAAATTTAACTGGTGTCCTGAATTTTTATTTGTTATATCTGACAGTCCTAATTGGTGGGAAAACATGACTCATTCTTGGGGAAATCAGAGGTTGAATTTGGGGAGCGTTCCATCCTTTTAATCTTTGAGGTTTATGACCTGTCTTTTAGGTCTTAATCTCTTCTAGCTGCAGAGGTGGTAGATAAAAAGGAATTAGTAATTTTGGAATTAAAAACTACTAAAAATTTCTTGGTAGCCAAGCAGACCCACATTTTTCTTTTCCATAGGGTATCGTTGGGTGACCAGCAGGTGAGGAGTATGGGAGAGGAGGAGTGTCACCATGCAAGAAAATAGGATATGGAGAAAGGTAAGCTTTGGTTCCAAGAACCCCAGTTCTGTGCTCTTAAAAGGATTGTCATTTGGAGCCATTTCTATGACTTTTAAATATTTGAGACTTGATTTTTTGTTCAAAAAATTTTTAAAGCTTATCTGAATATCAGATGTTTGCTGCTTTGGCTAGAGTTGAGATAGTTTCCAGGTGAAACCTGTTCTCCTAGCCTACTGAATCTGAACTAATGGAAACTTCGGAAGTCTCCCACAATCTTGTAAGAACCCCCAACAGGCTTCCCAAGCAGTTTGGATGCCCTTCAGCCTCATCCTCTGACGACCATCCATCACTTAGCTGATTCCTGAAACTTCCTTCCTCCTCATCATCCCAAGTAGGCCTTGAACTGTAAATAAAAGTCGTGGGTGGGTATATTTCTTGGCTAATAGCAGGCTCTATTCAAAGGGAAAAAGAGTGAGATTTCATGATAATTCCCAGAAAGCAGGTGTTGTAATGATTTTACCAAATTGGAGCCTGACATTTTGATGAACAACTCTTGAGCACCCCTCATAATTTCCTCCATAGAGGAGATAAGCAAACAGGTAATATGTCACATCTCCCTGTGCTGTCCAAGTTTACTAATGGAAGGAGGTGAAACAGGTGAAGCACATTAACTTTTAACCTGTTAACACTGATTTTTTTCACTAAGCATTAGATGTTTAAAAGGGAAATGCATGCTGGCAGAAAGGAGACAAGACAAAGGCTACTAGGAAGGAGCTGAAAGCTGGCCTGCATCATGGAACATATTTGCAAGCCAGCTGGGCCCACTTTGCACAGATGTTTTTATAGGAACAAGAGGGAGGGGCAAGTGCTCTAATATTTGGCACATTAGCAAAGCAGTGGAATATCTCTTTCCATGATGCTCCTCCTTTCTCATGGCTGAATGTTGGGGTTGAGAGAAGCAGTAGTCAGAGGCTTTGGGATAATTTTATTGTTCAAACTGAACTCCAGAAAATTACATACATTGATAAAAGGCTTTTTTCCAAGTTCATTTAAAAGGGTTAATTTATATTTTAGGATGCCAACTCTGAAAACCAAAGAGATGCATGTTTATTTACCTATGGATAAAACAATCCAATCATCATCAGCTCTTTTATTCATAAGTGAAAAAAACATGTACTATTTGGAGAAAATACTTTATCCAAATTTGTTTTAGGGTGATTTAAATTAAATCCTCCCTTTCCCAGATGGTTGGTTTTGCCAGAATGCTATAGTAGCATGTCTATGTAGCGTGCATTTTAGAACATTGAGGAAATCAATTTTTCTATATAAGTTGGAGGCTTGGTGGCCCACCATTGTTCTATTTAGCTCACAGGGTGAAGAAAAAAAAAACTTTGAGCCAAAATTAGAAACTTGAGAATTTACACACACACACACACACACACACACACACGTCTGGATTGCCAGGTTATCTGGATTGCCAGGTTCTCCTGAAAAATCAGATTTGGCTATGCTGTGACCTCACTCCTCATGCCAGTGGTTGGTGGATCTTTGTATTTTGTAGTGGGCACAAGTTTTTCATTTCATCACAACCCCTGTCACTTTATCATTGGGTTTAAAGTGTGTCAGATATGAGACATATTACCTATATGAATGGTTCCTATATGCATTTGAATTTGCCATTCAAAATATGAAGCAAGCCTGGCCTGTGTAGCTCAGTGGTTGAGCATCAACCTATGAAACTGGAGGTCATGGTTTGATTCTCAGACAGGGCACATACCCGGATTGCAGGCTTGATCCCCAGCAAGGTGTGTGAAGGAAGCAGCCCATCAATGATTTTCTCTCATCACTGATGTTTCTGTCTCTCCCTCTTCCTTCCTCTCTGAAATCAATAAAAATATATTTTTTAAAAATATGAAGCAAGAGGGGAGGAGAGACCAAGATGGCGGCATAGGTAAACACCGGAGACTGCTGCCGCAAACAACCACTTCAAAAATACAACTAAAAGACGGAACGGACATCACCCAGAACCACAGGAAGGCTGGCTGAGGAGAGACTCTTCAACTAGAAGGAAAAATAACAGCACACCGAGGCTCAGAGGAGGCGCAGTGTGGAAAAAACTCAGGTGCGGAGGTGCGCGCGCAAAGCGGGCTGGTGGCTGAGAGCGCGGTTGTCGTTTTCGGTCAGGGGGGAGTCTCAGACTCTGAGCTCCAGATACGGGCGAATCGCTGGGGACTCGGACCCAAACGGGAGAAGCGGGAGTGTCTGGCATCAGTTGGAAGGCAGCTTTCCCTCCGAGGTTTGCAGCGGTTCCGGGGGTTCTGAGAAGCAGAGCCTCTGGGAACAGGACTGAGGGCACCATAACGGCTCCCTCCGCCCGCCCTGTTGAGCCCGCCCCGCCCAAGCCCTGCGCAGAGCCATTTGCCGGATCGCCTCAGGCAAAGGCTAGATTAGCACCTCCCCAGAGGACAGAAGTTTTCCGCGGCAGACACAGCTGATTCACACAGCCAGTCGGCCTGGTGGTCAAATCCCTCTAGTATTAACTACAACAATCAAGGCTCAACTAGAACAAGACTGCGCACAAAGACCACTAGAGGGTGCACCAAGAAAGCATAAAAAATGCGGAGACAAAAAAACATGACAGAAATGGAGGATATAGAGCTAAAAAACGCAATTTTGAGGGCTTGCAATAAACTTCTGGAGAGCCTCACGAAAACTAATGAGACCCTCGATGCTATGATAAAGAAACAACTAGAAATTAAGCATACACGGTCGGAAATAAAGAATATTACACCCAATAGCAGACCAGAGGAGCGCAAGAATCAAGCCAAAGATTTGAAATGCGAAGAAGCAAAAAACACCCAACCGGAAAAGCAAAATGAAAAAAGAATCCGAAAATACGAAGATAGTGTAAGGAGCCTCTGGGACAGCTTCAAGCGTACCAACATCAGAATAATAGGGGTGCCAGAAGATGAGAGACAGCAAGATATTGAAAACCTATTTGAAGAAATAATGGCAGAAAACTTCCCCCACCTGGTGAAAGAAATGGACTTACAGGTCCAAGAAGCGCAGAGAACCCCAAACAAAAGGAATCCAAAGAGGACCACACCAAGACACATCATAATTAAAATGCCAAGAGCAAAAGACAAAGAGAGAATCTTAAAAGCAGCAAGAGAAAGAGACTCAATTACCTACAAGGGAATACCCATACGACTGTCAGCTGATTTCTCAACAGAAACTTGGCAGGCCAGAAGGGAATGGCAAGAAATATTCAAAGTGCTGAATACCAAGAACCTACAACCAAGAATACTTTATCCAGCAAAGCTATCATTCAGAATTGAAGGTCAGATAAAGAGCTTCACAGATAAGGAAAAGCTAAAGGAGTTCATCACCACTAAACCAGTATTATACGAAATGCTGAAAGGTATCCTTTAAGAAGAGGAAGAAGAAAAAGGTAAAGATACAAATTGTGAACAACAAACATGCATCTATCAACAAGTGAATCTAAGAACCAAGTGAATAAATAATCTGATGTACAGAATGAACTGGTGATTATAATGAATCAGGGACATAGAAAGGGAATGGACTGACTATTCTTGGGGGGGAAAGGGGAATGGGAGATGCGGGAAGAAACTGGACAAAAATCGTGCACCTATGGATGAGGACAGTGGGTGGGGAGTGAGGGCGGAGGGTGGGGCGGGAACTGGGAGGAGGGGAGTTATGAGGGGGAAAAAAAGAGGAACAAATGTAACCTGAACAAAAAAGATTTAATTAAAAAAAAAAAAAAAAACTGTGGTACATCTACACAATGGAATACTACACTGCAGTAAAAAAAAAGAAGGAATTCTTACCATTTACAACAGCTCTCTCCCTCTTCCTTCCTCTCTGAAATCAATAAAAATATATTTTTAAAAAATATGAAGCGAGATTAGATTATTAATCCAATGTCCTCTGAGCTGATTCTATGATTCTTCTCTTTTATACAAATGGAGTTCTTGATATTGTTATGGATTATCTGATACTTTGAGGAAGGGACTTGACTATATTGTAAACATCATCTCTACCCTAATTTAGTTTACTTGGAGTGTGAATGAATTTATGACTAGCCGAATAACTCTTCAGTTGATTTTCTTCTTTGGTTGTGTTTTCATTGGTGGAGAATTAAAATGATCATCTGGATAGGCTCATGTATAAATGAAAAATAGAAATTAGTAATTTGAATATTGAAAAGTAGTTGCCTCTACAGATAAAATCTAGCTCAACTGTTGACTTTATTCCACCTGGTATCAGACAACTTTAAACCAAGAAGGGGCCTTGGCAATAACATTTGACCCCTTTGTTTTATAGATAAAACTGAACTTAGGAGAGGTAAAGTGACTTATTCTTAATCACGCTATAGTTTAGTGTCAGAACTGGGACCCAAACCTATCTTTCTTAACATTCACCAAGGCTGATATTATTCCTGCTATCTTTTGCCTCTAATTATGTAAGTACAGTTTCAGGTTTATTTCTCAGTTTTCATTGTTGCTATTGTTTTTTGCAATAATTTACAATAAAAATTATAACATTGTCATAATGACCTTTTAATGATCAGAGTTATGTATGATAAAATTATGAACCATTTCATAGGTACTTCTCTTGAATATATAAGGATGGTCCTTAGTAATGAAAAATTTATAATTCATATTTTAATTAAAAAGGCTTCCAGTCTGGCCAGTGTGGCTCAGTGCTTGAGCATCGATCTATGAACCAGAAGGTTATGGTTCGATTCCTGGTCGGACACATGCCCAGGTTGCAGGCTCAATCCCTGATGTGGGGCCTGAAGGAGGCAGCCAACCAATGATTCTCTCTGATCATTGATGTTGCTATCTCTCTCTCCCTCTTCCTTCCTCTCTGAAATCAATACAAATATATTAAAACAAAAACATAACTTAAAAAAAGGCAATGCTAGCAGTAGTTGTCTTTGAATGACTTTAGATGGCATCCCCCACTTCTTTTCATATGTTACAAATTTTCCATCATGAATCAACATCACTATTATAATTGTTAGAATTTTTAAACAGTTATATAAAAGAAACAAAGGCAAATCCAGTCTGATAAAGACATGAAGCACTTATGTGAAATTAAAATGTTCCCACACCTCATTCATTCCTGTGAGTGGAATGTAAAGCCCATTTCCTGTGATTCAAATATGCACACACAAAGAGAAAGGATTTGACACATTCCCACAGTGAAAGAAAAATAGTGGCCACGATTGCAAGGGATATGTGCTAAGGGCTGTGACCTAGAGTGCATTCCAGGCTGAGTGACACTGACTTTTAAATTTAAAATCCAGCAGTTCCAGCGCTCTCAGTATTTGGCTAATTGACTTAGTCCAGTTTTCTGATATGGACTGTTATTTTCTCAGAAATTCTGAAAGCTAAGGAGAATTCAAATTTTGCTTTACCTTTGTCTAGTGTTGGGGGACTTAAAGAATGGAAAATTAGCACATGACCTCTCTCCCAAAGACTACTGTAACAGCTGTGTGGTTACCAGGGGAGGAGTTTACTTGGATGGGGAAAGAAAATACTTCATTATAAATAATCTGTTTTTACTACTCCTGTTTCTGGGAAACCTGATACATACAATGCACCTAAGTGTACTGGAGGTCAAGTTCCAACTGTGTTTTTATTAAATATTTGACTGCTTTATGTGTTAGTGTAATTGACTGCATTTGAGACCTTGGTGATTAAAGAGCTTGTCTGTAGGAAGCTTGCCTCTCTGTCGCCTACCTTTTGGCTCTGTCTCTCTCGCTTTTCTCTTTCTTCCATCTCTCTCTGTATTTTGAAAATATTAAATTTTTAAATATGGCTCACTGTACTTTCTCATGCTCCTTAATTTTCATTTCTTAAGAAGTGAAGCATCAGAGAACATTGCATAGCTCAGTGTCAATCAATAAATTAGTATCCTCAGTCCTTTAATGTCCCCTCTGCAAAGCTGGGATGTTTGGGGGAATAATACTGACAAGTAGATCCAATGTTTTGTATCTGTGAGGAAGACACAATTTTATTTACTTCTCATTCATCCTGGAAGGGACACAGCTCAACTTACAAAAGGATATTTTAGCACCCCAGAGAAACTATTTTAATGCTGAATCTCAACAAAATATTGCACCAACTTTTTGTATCTGCAGTTATCTCTTAGAGGTACTGCTATTTTTAAAATTATTTTTGGTATATTTCTAGATAAGTTATGACCTCTTTTGACTTCTAAATAAACATTAAAATAGACACATACATACACACATACACCTCCTTAAACTGCATCTCTAGACCTTCCTGTTACAGTGGGGATGTGGCACTGCTGCTGTTGGAGATGGACAAGGCCAAGTGACACTTCACATGACATAGACATGAAATCCCCTCCCTCTTGTTTCCCCATTGTGTATTTTGGTAAATTACATTTTCTCACTGCCTCAGAGTCAGAGTGGTGAGCTATGGCTTCATGCCGGGATGGCTGAGGCTCTGACACACAGACAGGGGAGTACTTGGAAGTGACAAGAGCACCTCAGCTCAGAAGGAAGAGTAATTGAAAAACCCCAGACTGCTCCATGCACTGCTTGTCAAGTCATTCTTGGAAACAGACTTTCAGCGTCAAAACCCCCTCTCACTCAGGAGTCTTCTTGCTTCTCACCCTGCAATGAATGACACAGGTACAAAACAAAACAGGTTCACAGTTACAGATGCTGGTGAGGAAAATCCCAAAGGGGAACTTTACCACAAGTTTTGACTTCTATTGAAAGTCTTTAAAATTAACTTTTCAAGTAGTTGTTGGTTTAAAATGCTACTTAAGTTGAAGGATGAGTGAACTATTCATGTTACCTTACATTTTATGAAGCACTTACAGGTGCAGTGTATTATGTAGTAGAAGAAAATCAAGTTACTCAGTGGAAAATGGGTTGTGCAATTAGTCAGAGCCCTGATTGAATATGGTGTATTAATTGTAGTCAAATGTGCAAATTTGGGGGGAGAAACTTGGACAGGCAATGAAAAAACATGACTGGCAGAAGCACCCAGCTTTGAAAGTCCCAGCCTGCCACCATGTTATGGGTAAGGCTTGCCACTGGAGACAAGCAAATCTTGATTCTCATCTCAGCTTTACTACCTTTTAGGGCAGTGGTTCTCAACCTTGGCTGCACATTAGAATCACCTGGGAATCTTTTTTAAATCCTGATTTCTGGGCCTCATCCTCCAGAAATTCTGTTTCTTTGTTATGGGGTGGGGCCACAACATTAGTAACAAAGAAACAGAATTTCTGGAGGATGAGGCCCAGAAATCAGGATTTTAAAAAGATTCCCCAGTGATTCTAATGTGCAGCCAAGTTTGAGAACCACTGTTTTAGGGAATAGTCTATGAGAGTGGAGGCTTTGGAGCCAAATTTCTTGGATCCATGTCCTGCTTTATTCACTTGTTCTATGTCCCTGGGCAACCTCCTAATGTTTGTTTTCTCATATCAGCACAGAGATGATGCCATCTGGTGCATAGTGTTGTAAGGATTAAAGCAGACATATGTAATTTGATTGGAAAGGTACTGGCACATTGCATGTCTTTAGAAAATATCAGTCATTATTATCAAATGTGTCACCTTAGCAAAGGCCAGTCACATGACTGCCCCTATTTCAATGTCCTCAGATATAAAAGAGAAGAGAATTATTGTAAGGATTAATTGAGTGCATGTGTTTTGTTAATTTAATTTTAACCTTTTTATTTAAAAAAATTACAAACACATACAAAAATAGAAACTAATGTGACTTCAGTTTCCAGTTATACATGTAAGGAACTTAGAAGTCACACTCCGTCCTAACAACCAGTAAAAAGGCGACTTGAAAAATTAACTTTTCTAGGATCTGTAGGAGCGGGGAGGACACAAGGCAAACCCTTGTCCCCAAGATTGGAGGGACAGACAGCTGATTGCAGGGAGGCATGCCTTGCTGGAGCAGAGATTCAGGAGCCCATAGGAAAACCTGAGCTGTTAGGGACGAATTGCTAGAGGCTCAGTGTGGACAAGTCTGAGAGTTAAAAACTCCAGGGGACCCAGGCATAAGGAGAGGCCCACAGTATTGTGAGATTTACCTTCAGGAGCTTGACCAGGCTCCCACAGCAAATATCGGAGAAAAATCCCATCATGCTTACAGCAGGGGAAGGAGAAAGGAACCGTTTTAAAATAAGACAGAGCACTCTGTTCCCTTAACAAGGCCTGACTCTAGAGAAAGTAGTTAACCAGAGCCCAACATTGGCATGTTATCAGAGCTTAACTGACCTGGGGGTGGGAAATACTTGTGAGGTCTAACCATTCTGTCCCACCTAAATGGGGAGAAACCAACTGGGAAACATTTGTGACATTCACAGTCCAGAGACATGGGCCCACTGAAAGTCTGAAGCCTGACCATGGAACTGTGGAGCAGTTCCCCTTCCCTGCACCTCACTACTGAAGGCCTATTTACAGGAGTGCTTTAACCTGGTACATCATGTCTGACTATCATGAAAAATATGAGAAAGCATCCCCAAAGTAAAACAAAACAAAAAACACCAAAATTTGAAGAGACAGAGCAAGTCAGAACCAGACATGGCAGGGATATTGGACTTATCGGACTAGGAACTTAAAACCCCTATGATTAATATGCTACAGGCTCTCATGGATAAAGTAGACAGCATGCAATAACAGATGGGCAACATAAGCAGAGAGATGGAAATCCAAAAAAAGGACCAAAAAGAAATACTAATGTAAATAACCCCACGAGTTCATCATCAAGTTGTTAACAATGGTCACTTTTAATGGTTTTGTTTCAACTATTGCCCTATCAATTTATTTCTGGGACTTTTCAAGCATATGACAGATATGATATTATTTTAATTGTAAATTCTTCCACATGCAGTTGTAGTAGATTGTTTGCAAGATGACCACACTGACTCTTCTATGTGTAGCCCCTTTGCACTGTGACTTGCGGCTTTTCCCATTAGGAGGTGGAGTCTGTTTCGGGTTTTGTGAAATGCCTTGACTCATGAATGTGGCAAAAGTGATGTGGGATTCCAATCCCAGGCCTTGGAGCTCCTAGATAGAAGAACTGTTCAACTGAGCCCCGTCTAAGTTGCTGACCTTACAGAACCATGAGTAGGTAACAGTACTAATTTTGGGTGGTTTATTATGCAGCAATATATACCTAACATAGTGATTTTTTAAAAGTGCTTAATATAGGTCTTCATACATAAATATGAAGCCTTTACCATACTGACCAGGGAACTGAACTTACAAAGCATGAGACATTTTATAATTCTGAGGGAGAGTGCCAATGTGCTAACATCTGTGTAGAAATAGTATTCCATGACATTCATTCTAACTGTGAGCCTTCTGTAGCTGAATTCTATATTCCAGCTTAAGGTCCAAGGGATACTGATCCTTGATCTAACTTCTCTTTTGAGAATCTGATAAAATCTATAAAAATTCTTCCTAGAAATAAAATGCATGTGTACAGAATCCCCTTTGCTAAACACACGCACATACCCACACACACATTTGGCTCCATCATGTTTAACAGTGGCTGACACATAGTATGTGCTCAGTAATTATTTCAGTTATTCTTTGAATGAATGGCTGAACAATTGAATGAATAAATATTCATAAACTGGCATCTCCCAATGTTCTCCCAACATTGATTGGCGTGTATAAGAATCCTCTGGGGAGGACCTTTAAGAGATAGAGCTGTCCAGTCTATATCTTTTGAGACTCATCATTTATTTGAGGACTGAACTCCAGAATCAGATATTTAAGTTCTCTGAGTGATGCTGAGGCAAATGGTCCTTGAGTGTTTTATATTTCCTCCAAAGATGTACACCATCCTCACAGCCAAACAGGAGAGTCTGATCCTTTCCTTTGTCCCTGGCAATTTGGGGCAAATCAAATATAATCAAAATTTAAAATAATCAAATAACTAGTTCAGAAACCCATTCTCATTTAAAATAGTTTTCTTTCTGTTTTTGTTCCTCATCTCTTCACTATATTTCTTTTTATAGATTTTTCTGAGATACATATCTTACAAAGGTTGAAAATTTCCCTTGACTAGATATTTTTGTCAAACTGAGAAAAATTCAGTAGCAGTCATTGAGATTATAAAAAGAAGTGTTTGGAAAATTGTTAGCCTCACTTTTGCCACTGGAGTCTGTAATATAAAGAGCATATAGGCTAGCCACCACCTATAACAACAAAAATATCAAATAAGCCTTGAAGGATCTAATCCTTCATTTTTTTTAAAAAAGGAATTTGAATGGTTAAAACATTTTTAGTTTAAAACTTTTTTATTGATCAAAGGAATACAAATTTAGAGTAATGAGATTTCCACTGACCAGTTACGAAATGGTGTGGAAAAATGGGCAATCTTATGCACAAAAACAAGCACTCCTACATGGCCTGGAACTAGTTTTCTGAAGGGCAGCTTGGAAGTAAGTGTCAAATTTCAAAATGTTGGATATATTTTTGGCCCAGAAATTATATTTGAGGGCATGTATCCTTAGAAAATTATTGGATATGTGTCCAAAGATGTATCCTCTTCTCAAGGACATTAATGTATCCTATTCTCAAGGCCACTCACAAATCAAATATTTTAAAACAATAATAATATCCACTAATCCAGGATTAATGAAATTGGTTGACATAGCTCCATACAATTAAAATAGCTGACACTTACTGAGCACTTACTATTTGCCTAACCTGTACTTATTTCCTTATAGGGATTAACTCATCTAATATTTTCAAAAAATACTCTGTGTAGGTAGTATTATTATCTCACATTAAAGATTGAGGAAGGTAAAGCACAGAGAGGTTGAGTAACTTACCCAAGGTTAGGCAGCTGCTCATGGTAGAGTATGAGGCGGGGGAGTGCACCCAGGCAGTCTGGCTTGAGTCTGTACTCTTTAACCCCTACACATGGAATATGACACAGCAACTACATGAAGAGGGGATAAGGACATATTTAGTGAAGGAAAGTAGATTTCAGAAGAATCTAGCATAGTTACAGAAAGAATGGAGTGGAGGAAGGAAGAACATATGTAGAATGCTTAGAAAAACATTTGAAAGGGCTTATTCCAAATGTCAGAGGTTACTTTGGGGGCAACTTTCACTTTTTTTCTTTACAATTCCTAACAATCTAAGATTCTTGTTTAATAAGCTGGTATTTCTTTTACAATTAGAAAGTTGTGTGTTTTTTTTTTAAATGAGCCAACTTTAGCCTTAATTTGTTTTGACAAATGTTGAGGCATTCCTGCTTGACTCAATTGGTATTCGTTTTTCCCTGCTAGCATTTCCTGTAAGCCAGTACCTTCCTAAATTTCAATTATTTACTAGTTTCATGTTGGTGCCACATCTGCATGTTAGTGAAATTCTAGGTATAACTATCCTGAGAGTTGTAATGAAGGAGATATGTAGAGAAATCTATACTAATAAAAGAGTAATATGCTAATTAGACCAGGAGACCTTCTGGAGAACTTCCAGACATCCTTCCCGACAAAGCCGGAGGCTTGGCCAGCCTGCAATGTGCCCCCAAACGGCCCTCAGCCCCTCGCCCAGGCTGGCCACGCCCCCCAGCGGGGACCCCAACCCCAATGGGGGCATGGCCAGCCTGCAAACCGCCCCTGCCCTACCCCCGAAAGGGGACCCCCACCTTGATCTGGGACCCCCTTCAGGGCAGACCAGCCGTCCCCACCCATGCACCAGGCCCCTATCTATACTAATAAAAGGGTAATATGCTAATTAGACTGGGAGACCTTCCGGGAGACCTT
>NW_005354749.1:127235-133902 GCF_000412655.1 Myotis brandtii | reverse complement strand
GGTTAGGGGCGATCAGGCCAGGAGGGGAGGACAGTTGGGAGCGAGCAGGTTGGCGGAGGGGGGCAGTTGGGGGCAAGCAGGCCGCGGGCAGGGAAGTTGGGGGCTAGCAGGCCAGCATGCAGAGTGGTTAGGGACGATCAGGCAGGCAGGCAGGTGAGCAGTTAGGAGCCAGCAGTCCCAGATTGTGAGAGGGCTGTTCAACTGCTGGTTTAGGCCCGACCCCTGTGGGATTGAGCATAATCCGGCAATTGGACATCCCCCGAGGGGTCCCAGATTGGAGAGGGTTCAGGCTGGGCTGAGGGACACCACCCCACCCCTCGTGCACGAAGTTTGTGCACCAGGCCACTAGTTAAGATATAATACTGAAATGATAGGAATGGACATGGCTACGTGGCTGACCCTAGAGGCATTAAAGTGATCACCACTCTGCTGGCTGGAAAAGCTGACTACTCACTTTTGCAGCAGTCCTGGGACCTTCAGTCAGCCATGTGACCCATGAAATCAAAGGGGATGGCTGCTGAGGGGCTTCTACAAAATACTTTGTTTTCCAGGTAGAAAGATCACACCTAACTGGCACCACGCCTTTCTCCCCCAAGCTAGTCAGCCAGTAGTGAGGGTATGATTTTTGTAATTGTAGGAGCCATTTTGTGAACTTGAAGCTGCAAGAGAAGAAAAGATCAAAAGATAGTCTGATTCAACGTGTGTGCTACTGAAGCCTACATTCAGATTTTTGGTTTTGTTGAAAAAAAAAACAAAACAAAACAAAAAACACACACAAAAAACACCACCCTTTTTTGTTGAAGCCATTGTTAACTCTTTTATTAGTTGCAGCCAAGCATATTCCCGATGGATACAGTGCTCAAAACGCTCAGGTATTATTCTTTCTTGGTTATAAAAATGTTTTGCATCTGACCTTACATAGAAAGAAATACTGTTTGAATCATTTTCATGGAATCCTTGAAGACTAAAATTAAAACTGAATTAGAATTAGAGTTCATCTAGTTAAATGTCTTCTTTTTACATACCCAAAATAATTAGGGAGAGTAAACGATTATATGACTAGTGGTTATTTTCTTTTATAACCATTTTTAGAATGTTGCATGGTGATGCCTTCAGGTGGCTATTTCTGTTGACTGTAAGTTGTAAGTCTATAAGTCGTACGTCTTGACTACTATTCATAAGTCATGAAGTATAAGATGATAGACTATGAACATCCTACAGCATCGCAATAGATATATTGCCTGACGAGAAATATGTGTGTTCCTTGCCCTGAGCATGAAACTGCTGGCTGATGAATTTGCAGAAGATGTGATTGGAAGAATGCTTGCCTGGGTGTGTTGGTAGCTGTTCTTCATCATAAGCACTTAAAGAGTCATTTTGTTGGATGATTTTGGTCACTGATAGAAGCTGAGATGTGCAAGCCTATGGCAGCCAGCACAGCAATGAACTCATTATTTTTGTCTCTGCTGGAACATCTTTTTGGGATTTCTGTATCACTCACAGCTAATGGGTCTGGACTTGCCACTTATATATCCAAAGTGGATTCCAGTGGTATAATATCATTTAGAATGAAGCTTAAAAAGGAAGAAGGGGGACACTGAGGGTATAATATAGAGCCCCACCCACAAGATGTTTATTCTAATAACTATATTTGAATGTGTACCAGTGATATCTTTTTCTCATGGCTAGACCACAAAATGACCCAAAAAATCAGAAGACAGAGCTATATCCTAAACACTTGTGAGTCAGCTCTCAGCTCAAAAATCACCTCTGGTGGAATGTTCCCTGATCCCTCAATCTGAGGCCACCCTAAGCCACTCTAAGATACCACTCCATTTTAATTTCTTCTAGGCTCTTACCACCATCTGACCATTATTTTTTAAATTTTGTTTTTGTTCATTGTCTCTCTCCACTCACTAGCATGTTAGATTAGAGGCAGCAAGACCTACTCTATCTTGTTTACTATGGCATCCTCTGCAAAGATGCCAGGTCCCAGAGTAGGAGCTCAAGACATATTTGTTGAATGAATGAAAGGGTGACTTCAGTGCTCTTTCTAACAGCTTTAGCTTCAAAGACAAGTCCAGAAATTGTCTTTAAGAGTGAGGTGAAAGATGTCTTCTCCCTTTTTAATTTTGATGATGGTATTGATCTCTGTGTTAGCCAAGTGCTTGTGTATCTCAGTCCAAAGAGTTACAATATAAATATGTGGAAAAATATTGGAGCAATTAGAACTAGCATATGCCTTACTTGGTCCCATTAACATTGATATTTGTATGTGTGTGTATGTGTGGGTACACATCTAAGGCAAGGTTATATAATGCTATTGTCTAAGTGGCCAATGGTCTGGGTTATTGAGGAAAAGATATATATTTTAAATTGTGCCAGAATTATACAGATATCTTCACATTTCACTGCATATTACGTTGCACAGATATTTTTTGCACCCTTCAACTGATCCTGTGCTTTACTCATGCATACACATTGTTGTGAGATCCCAGTATAAAAAGTACTGAAACCAGGCCAGCATTAACCTTGTTTAGGAAACCTGCAGAGAGCTGGATTGAAAAGAAACCTAGGCATTTGCATCTACTGCATAACAAGAGCAAGAGCTTAATTCTGTGACCCAGGAGAAGAACCCATATAGAACTCTAAAGCACCACCCCCTCATGCGGGATGGAAAGTTGTGTGGGATGTAGTATAGCAAGAACACTATTCAGCTCCAAAGATCAACGAAGCTGCCAGCACACTGAATTTTTAGAGTAAGATAAAACATTAATTACAGATGTCAAGATTAGAGTTTGCTTTTTCTGCAAATTCCATGGGGTCTCTAAGCAACTTGATCTTTGAATTCCCAAGGTACTAAAAATCTACAGAGAGGAGATTGTTATTTTAATGTTGCAAGAATCCCCACCTTGAGCGCTGCCAAGTAAAAATCTAGCTTAATAACACAGACTATAAGGAATATTTCTCATTTTTTTTAGAGGACTAACATTTACTGGTAAAACACAATTTAAGCTGATAATTGTAGCTGTAAATTTTCTTAAAATTCTGTGAGGTGCCTTGCCTGAGCTCGAAGAAACAACTGTGTTATCACTGAAATTGGATTTTGATTTTAGAAAGCCTTCCCACACACTAATTTTTAAAAGTATTTGTCACTTTAAAAGTATTTGTCATTTTAACAGAGAAGCATTTCCCAGAAGAGGAATTTGGCTGCTGGAGGGCAAAATCTGGGTAATCATATTTGATGTTCATAAATGTGAAATCACCTTCTCTCTTTTTGCCCAGGCCATTAATACTGATCGTAGAGAATTATTGAGAACAGAATACATATTAGATTACCAATGTCCAAGGTTTGGAATAACTTACCAACCTCCAAGTAATATCTGCTTATTAGAGAGAAAATGTTGTTGTGGGTATAGACTCTGAGGCCCCAGAAACTCAGGTGTACAAGAAATATAACACTCCATTTTTTTTTAACCCTCATCTCAATATCAAGCCCCATTCTGCTGAGTGGCATGAAACATAAAATTAGTCACTTGTGGGTAAACTCAATCTTTCCAGGTTTAAATTCAGGAAGTTGAGAGTTTCTTTCCATCCTTCTTCCTAGAGTGGCAGATAGAATCATGGTATCAGGGAGATGAGCTCATTGCAGGCAATGTATAAATCCCTCTGAAGCACTCTAAAAACAATGCAAAGCTGAGCTGCCCTGCTCTGCCTTGGGTAATGTGGTTGGCTGTCTTGAGCCCTCTTGGCCCTCAGTACTCTGCCTTATTCCTCCAGGCAAGGCCACTGTCTCCCAGGAATCCAGGTGGAAGTGGGGTACAAGTCCCTTCTATTATCACATTTGAGCATTATATCATTCCCCTGTAACACTAGCCTCTTTGCTGAGAGCCCCGGATCAGCATCTCACTATTTTATTTTCTAATTCTTTTTTCTTTCTTCTCAAAAAGTATGTTAAGTTTTAAAAACTCAACCTTCTAACCTAGCTGGCGTGGCTCAGTGGTTGAGCATTGTCCTATGAACCAGAAGTCACGGTTCAATTCTAGGTTAGGGCATATGCCCTGGTTTCAGGCTTGATTCCCAGTATGGGACATGCAGGAGGCAGCCGATCAATGATTCTCTCTTATCATTGATGTTTTTATCTCTCTCTCCCTCTCCCTTCCTCTCTGAAATAAATAAAAATATATTTTAAAATATCAACCGTCTGAAAAGTTGTAAGACTAATATAATGAAGATTATGTACTTTTTATTTAGATATACCAATACTTAACTTTTGTCTCATTTGCTTTATTTCTCTGTTTATATACACACACATTTTTTCTTGAATCAATGGAAAGTTAGTTGTCTACATTATACCATTTAAACCTGAAATACTTCACTCTGTGTCTACCAAGAACAACACATTCTTCTACCTTATCACATTGAGAATTTAATATGACACAATGCTTTTACTAGTATTACTAATATATATTTACATCTAACAATTTTTAATCATCCCAGCAATGTCTCTTATAGACTCCTCCTCCTTTCTCCTCCTCCTCCTCCTCCTCCTCCTCCTCCTTCTCTGTTCTCCTAAGTCCTGTCCTCTATTGTATTATTGCAATACAATATTATTTTTTAGTTGGCTCTTGGTGCACATTTTGGTCACTGACTAAATTTAGAAGGACAATCATATAGATCATATATGAAATTAGTGATTTTGTAAAGAAAATTTGTAGGATCCTCATGAGGAAGTGAATTACATTCACACAGGCCTCATGTAGCTAAAAGCACAATAGTAGCCTAAAGTGTAGCAAGTTAAGAGTGTCTGCTTTCTAATAGTCTCTGAAACTGTCTTTTGGAGGATGAGCTCAGTTTATTCATTAGAGCTGATAACTTGTGAACTTTAAATCAGTTGCAGATTTTCAACATGACAAACTCACTTCTTTTGAGAGGCTTATATGTATTATAAAGCTGACAACTTTATGACAGTGAACTAAGGGCCTTTGTGCTGTTCTAGGCAGTATTTAATTGACATCAGGGAGATATTGTGTAAATACTTCACTGATGGCAACAGAGAGTAATCTTGTTCAAATGATAGCATAAACAGTTGAGCTCAGATTCTGGGATTTACTCAACCAATCCTCAGAACATGCTTTGCTGCTTCTGAGATATGCAGGAAAAATAAAACAACAAAACTTTTCCTTGAAAGATAAGTCACAGACTGGAAAAAAATACTCACTATGCACCTGTATGATAAAGGAATTGTATCAGAATATGAACTCTCACAGCTCTACAATAGAAGGCAAATGACCCAATTTAAAATGGGCAAAAGATGCACCTTATTAACAGAAGAAAAGAGCACCCATTAACTTCAGTCATTGGGAAATGTAAACTAGAATGAAATACCACTTCACACCTACTAGAATGGCTAAAGCTGAAAAGACTGCTAATACTAAGTATTAGCACCCCAAATGTCTATCAACATCTGAATATATTAGTATGTTCATACCTGGGATACTACTCAGAAAAATAATAAAAAGGAATGAGGCAACAGCATGGATAAATATCAGAATAATTATGCTGAGTGAGAAAAGCCAGGTAAAAATAGTACCTATTATATGATTCCTTCCATATAAAATTATAGTCAATGTAATCTGTAGAGGTAGAAAGCATACCAGTAGGTGCCTGAAGGTGGGGGGTAGGGAGGAGGGGAGATGAGGGGGGATGGATTATACAGGGGCAGGAAGAAACTTGGGAGATGATTTATGTACTCACTATCTTCATTGTGGTGATGATTTCACAAGTCTAAAGATATGTCAAAACTCATCAAATTGTACACATTAAATATGTGCAGTTTATCATATGTCAATTATACCTCAATAAAGCTGCCTTATAAAAAAGAAAGCATAGTTTAGGAGAAAATATTTGCAATATGTAAAATCAAAAAAGGACTAACATCCAGAATGTTGAAAATAAAAGTTTCCACAGATCAATAAGGAAAAAAGGCAACACAATAGGAAAATGGGCAAATATCTCTAAGTGGGTAATATATATCTGACCATAGGCAAGAGGGAGGTAAATGGAGTTAAAGTATTGTAATATTATTGAATTTCTTGGGAAATGGGAAAAGTACTCATTTATATTAGACTAGAGGCTCGGTGCATGAATTCGTGCACAGGTGGGGTTCAGCTGGCCTGCCCCGATGGGGACCAATGGAGCTGGGCTGGCCAGGAAGAGGGGCCGCAGCTGGTTGGCTGGCTGGCCCCACCCCCGATCAAGGTGGGGGTGGCTGATTGGGGGTGGGGTCAGCTGGGGGAGGAGCCGCGGGAGGTTGGGGGTGCCCATCAGGGCCCTAATCAGGCCACTTGGCTGCTGCAGTGCACATCATAGCAACCAGTCATTCTGGTCATTCCAGTTGTTCTGGTTGTTCCTGCATTCTGGTCGCTTGGCTTTCATTCGAGGAGCCGCGGGAGGTTGGGGGTGCCCATCAGGGCCCTAATCAGGCCACTTGGCTGCTGCAGTGCACATCATAGCAACCAGTCATTCTGGTCATTCCAGTTGTTCTGGTTGTTCCTGCATTCTGGTCGCTTGGCTTTCATTCATTCATATATATATACTAGAGGCCCGGTGCACAAAAATTTGTGCACTCGGGGGGGGGGGGGGGGGGGGGGCCCCGGGCCCGCCC
>NW_005354749.1:124026-126283 GCF_000412655.1 Myotis brandtii | reverse complement strand
GCCGCCATCTTGGCTGACAGTTAATTTGCATAAGGATATGCTGATTAGCCAATGGGAAGGGTAGCGGTCGTACGCTAATTACCATGTTTCTCTTTTATTAGTGTAGATATATATGGTGCCCAGTGCACGAATTCATGCACCTTGAAAGGAACTGTGGGCTGTGAGGCTGCAGTGGGCACAGGGGTGGGTATTGGCCCATCCTCCATGCCCCTGCCCGGCCCCTCCTGCCGTGGCCCCCAGACCCCTCTCTGCTGGCAGCCCCGTTCCCACTGCGGACTCCCACAGGCTGACAACCCTGGCCCCACATGCACCTGCTGACGGTGCCAAGTGATCGGGACCAGTGCTGGGCACTGGCAGTGAGTGCGAGTGGCGGCTCTGGCGCTGGCTATAGGTGCGAGCGGGGCCAGCGCTAGCAGTAGGTGCAAGTGGCAGCTCTGGCACTGGCAGCAGGTGTGAGCACCAGGCGGGACCGCAGTGCACAGGAGCAAAGAATTTTCAGTAACCACCAGAGGCTCGCCCCAATAACAGCGACCAGTGCCCCGCCTTGGTCTGGCACCCCCACTCACCTGCCCTACCATCCCACTGTGACCAATGCCCACCATGTTCCATGCATGCCCCTGGAGGTCAGCGCATGTCATAGCAACCAGTTGTTCGGTTGTTTGGTTGTTTCCCCATTCGGTCTATTTGCATATAGCCTTTTATTAGATAGGATAGATTGACTACATTAAGGATGCATATTTCCAGAAAAACCACTATAAGATAATATAAAAATATATGACTAATAATATACTAGAGAAGACAAATCTAATAATAAAAATACTTTTTTAATGGCCCCCCCACCACAAGAGCTCTGAGCCTAAAATTTTCACACAGCTTTCTAACCCTGACTCAGTGTTCAAAAACATTAACAAATTTGTGGATTGTTCAAGTTTCTTACCTTTTCCCCCTACTTTGAGTTAAGAATTGTGTGTGTGTAATGTTTTTTGTTGTTGTTGTTGTTTGCTTCTGCTTATTACTGTTGTTGTAATCAGTGTCTTGAAATGAAGGGTATTGTATTAGGCTGCCAAAACCTTTGTTAGAGAAATTTTATCTCTTTAAACACAATTAAAAGGTGATTCATTATCTGTTCTAAAAATTAGAAGACAGTTATGATTATAACTCAAATATTGTGAATTGTTTTAAAGTAATTTCATTAAACATTTTTTCATTTTGTAAAATAAGTCCCCACTCCCCCATTTAATATGGAATTTTGGTTCTTATTTTAAGTTAATTTACTTTATATGGCCTTTATCTGGGATCAGTTTCCCTTGGATAATGAAGGCTTACACTTGAAAAATGCATCATGTTTGGGGAAACAATCTAGTTTGGTATATGGCATTCAGGAATTATTGTCATTTAGTGGAATTGCCATACAGGTCAGAGGACAGCTCTGGCCAGGTGGCTCAACTGGTTGGAGCTTTGAAAGGTTGTGGGCTTGATTTCTGGTCATGGCACTTACCTAGGTTGCAGGTTCCATTCCCTGTCGGGTCATGCACAGGAGGCAACCAATTGATGTTTCTCTCTTACATCGATGTTTCTCTCTCTCTTTCTCTCCCTTCCTCTCACTCTAAAATCAATAAAAACATATCCCCAGGTGAGGATTAAAAAGAAATTTTTTTAAAAGAAAGTACTAAACCATCATCTTTATATCTATAGGTATTAGCTCATATGGTTAAACTGCACATGAAACTATTCATTGGGCCACAGTCATAATTTTTCCCAGGGTTGATATTTAAAATTATTTACAAACTAGGGCGGGGAACGTTGGAGTCTGCAGTCACTGAAGCAAGGAAGCCTCATGTTCGCTTCCAGCTGCCTGGCTGCTGGCCGTCATCTTGGCTGACAGTTAATTTGCATAAGGATATGCTGATTAGCCAATGGGAAGGGTAGCGGTCGTACGCCAATTACCATGTTTCTCTTTTATTAGTGTAGATATAAAGTCATGGGCACTGATCAATCAAAATGAATGTCTTCTATAAACAAATGGTAGGGCCATACTGGGGCATTTAAGGCAAACAGACAAATACTACTCTGTTTTGGCTGTTTTGTTTCTCTCTAGGTCAGCATCATACTGCATTCCTACCCCTAGCTTCCTAGAAAAGTAATTATGCTGATATCACACTAACCAAAGGAAGATGATGAATTCCCTGAGAGTCTAAAGCTTAGTACTAAAACATTTAAAAAGACTTCAGAAAACTTTCCCCTACCTCCATTCAAA
>NW_005354749.1:103015-123071 GCF_000412655.1 Myotis brandtii | reverse complement strand
GGAGCGGGGGGCGGGGGAGGAAGGGGAGGTCAGGATGACATTCCCAGAGGGAAAATTGAATAGCTAGGAAGAGGATGGGGCTTTTGTTCAGTCTGCATTCTGAGAGATTGCACCTGGGATACATTAGACTTAAATTCCAGAGGTTAAAAAACAATGGTTTAAAAATCAATTAAGTTATGTTTTTTCTTTAAAATGGTGGTGGAGAGAGAAAGAAGTCTATATATACTATACAGTCCCAGACATTGGCTTTGTGCAATACTGACTGCTAAGAAGCAGAACCTTGACTTTGAGGATGTTTTCAATGCACTGTTAGTCCAGGCCCAGGCCACCTCAATTTCCATATCCTAGTCCTGTCCTTGTATTAGATCTGTGACCATAGACTGAGAAGTCCTACTTCCTTTTTCCTAGGAAACTCAGATTGTTCAAACACTGCATTCCCTTGTTCAGAATTGTTTTCACTATTTTCTTATGCTCATTTACTTATTTGTCTCCTCATATTTTCAAAATTATACAAGTAATATATAAATTTATGCTTATAAAACAATTCCTTAAGTGCAGAAATACAGAGAAGAAGAAAGTGAAGATCTCCTTTCAGTTCCTCCTTCCATCCAATTAAATTCTTTCTATAGAGATCATTGTTGCTATGGCAGTCCTTCCATGCATTTATATATACACTTATGTGTGTTTGCCTATACACACTTAAAATTAATATAATAATCCTTTATATATTGTTTTGCAACTTTTTTCCCTGTTTTTTAAACCTCACAGTGTATTTTGCAGTTTTCTATGATAGGAGCTACAGCAGGATCCTAGTCTTTTTAAATGTTATATGATCATGTGTTCAAAACCAGTATCATGCTACCATGTATTGAGTACCTGCTATGTGCCAGACTATGTTCTGGCTTTTTAGAGTGAAATCTTATTTAATTTTCACAATAGCCCTACAGAAAATTAAATTTGTCATCTTCTTTTTAACCTGGTGGGAAAATGAGTCACTGAGAAGCTAAGCAATTTGGCCAAAGTCACTAAGCTGGTAAGCAGTGGAGCTGAGATGTGAACCCAAGCAGCCTGGTTCTGGAGACTTGATTCCAACCACTATACTTTGCACCTGGTATCTACACTAATAAAAGAGAAACATGGTAATTAGCGTACGACCGCTACCCTTCCCAAACTTTTTTCCCTGTTTTTTAAACCTCACAGTGTATTTTGCAGTTTTCTATGATAGGAGCTACAGCAGGATCCTAGTCTTTTTAAATGTTATATGATCATGTGTTCAAAACCAGTATCATGCTACCATGTATTGAGTACCTGCTATGTGCCAGACTATGTTCTGGTTTTTAGAGTGAAATCTTATTTAATTTTCACAATAGCCCTACAGAAAATTAAATTTGTCATCTTCTTTTTAACCTGGTGGGAAAATGAGTCACTGAGAAGCTAAGCAATTTGGCCAAAGTCACTAAGCTGGTAAGCAGTGGAGCTGAGATGTGAACCCAAGCAGCCTGGTTCTGGAGACTTGATTCCAACCACTATACTTTGCACCTGGTATAAATATATAATTCTCTTTATTTAGTATACCCCATCTTCATGGACATTTAGGTTGTTTAAATTTTAGATTATTATAAATGCCATTTCATCAAAAATCCTTATCTGTCTTTTTGTGCATGTGCAAATATTTCTGTGGCATAGAGCCCTAAAAATGTGTTCTCTGGGTCAAAAGCCGTGCACATTTTAAAGTGTGATAGTTCAAGTAAGAGGAGGTCTGTTGCATGTGGTTATTATTGACCCTGACCATGATCTAATTCAGAGCAAGTTATAACAGGTACATCTGCAAGACTTGAGAAACGCTGAACTCTGAAGCTCAGTCTATCTTTCTATACCGTGATCTCATCCTCAGACCCTGCAAACTCCTCCCCTGATCTGTCTCCATGGAGAAGTTGGCTAGCCCATATATCATTCTGCCCCAGATTTCTGTTTATTTCATTTTCATTTGACTTGTTTCATAATGATGCAATTAGCATGTGGAGGAGGTCTGATTGCCCAGGGGATTGTAAGTGGGGACCAGAGTTCCATCTCACTGGGACCTCTTCAGAGCTTTTTGGTAGGTTGGACTCTTACAGTGCTCTTTTTTATGCTTATTCTTGTGGTCACAAGAATATAATCATGTTTTCTGCCCTTTTTTGTTGTTATTTATTTAAAGAGCCTATACTCTTTTTTTCCCTTAAATTTTCTAATTTAACTCTTTACTTTTACTTGTTAATCTTACTACATTTCTCTCTTCCACTGTAACGTATTCGCTTTCTAAACAATATTGAATACTCAACAAGGATATTATTTATACAAGGTCACATATTTATGGGAAAGGTCTCATTTAGCTGGGTGACTTCACTGGGTCTAGAGAGCTGGAATTTCTGAGTGGCCAAGTATCTTTGCCTTGATTTACTGGAGATGCAAGCATGGATTTACATCTGAGTGCCCTGGGCAGAGAGAGTAGGGGATATGATACAGAGTGTACAAAATCATGTTTAACATGAACACTTCTCTCTCTTGTGAACTACATGAAAATTCCCACCTGGATAAGTAAAAAAGGACATTTTTTAAGGGACTCACTCTGTTATAATTTTCAGAGAAGACAGAATTTGAGCTTTATAGGCTGTGCTTGTTGGTAGAATTATATTCTGCTTTCCTGAGAAATATTGTTTATGCTTATACCTCAAAGCAATCTATGCTCCATTGGGCCCTTAATAAATATTTGATATTGTGTTTTGTTTCCTTTCCCTCTGGTAAACTGATGGTAGAAAGTCTGAGTCAGGTGTTTAAGAGAAATTCAGTTACAGGCCTCTCTTCATTTTTATGTGCACCATAAAAACTCCCTCACTCAGATACATTTAAAAAAATTTTAACTCTCCATTGCCTGTTTAAGTAGTGACCTTTCTCATCCCTCTGAAGACAGAAATTAATATAGAACTCTTATCATTGAGTTAAAGTCAATTCCTAAAAGATGACTTTGACCTATTTCCAGATTCTTGTGAGCTTCTCCCTTAAAATTATTCTCCACCTGTGTGAGCAGGGGTGAGGGGGCATGAAGACAGGTCTCCTCCCCCCACCCCTATATACAGGGAAAAGTCTGCTGGTGACTGTGCAGTATAGTGAGCAGCAGTCAGACTTGAGCCATCAGCAAAAATGGAGCCAGTGGAATTGAGGGGTCTCCTGAAAATAGTGCCTTCTGTTATCATGAGTTCTGCTCTCACACAGAATAAGCCACAAAGGAATTCTGAGTTCTGCAGCATTTTCCAGGTTTACTCCATCTCTTGTGATCTCTTCATTAGTAGGAGAATGCCCAGAGTTACGTTAACAAAACACAAAGGCAGCTTTGCTATGGACAATAAGTGAATGTTCTTGCATTTATTGATGAGATTTGAGATACACACTCTGTTTCCTATTAAAATCTAATGTCATAGGAAAAAGCATTTTTGGAAAAGAGAAACCACTAGACAAAATGTTAATAAAGAAATTTTAATATTCAGCGAAATATCTACCTTACGCTCTCTTGGCTAACTAGACATTGTGAGACCAGATTAATTGAAAAAGACAGAAGATGTACATTACCCAGTTTGCTGTTTAAGTTACAGACATTGCTCTTTGTCTCTGGTAATTGAAACCTTATTATTAAGAGGCTGGAGTTTGAAATTATAGCCATTTGGTTACTGAGAACTCCTGTTTTCCATTGGAGCAAGAAAGTGTCCTGATAAAAGGTAAGATCATCATTATCATCATCACTGTCATCATGATAATACATTCTTATTGAGGAAAAGACCATTTTGAAGTTATAAGCACCTATGGATCTTCATAGCTCTCCCTGGCAGTTTTCATATATGGTTTTTACAAGCATGAACGTTTCCATAGGAGAGGCTAACACTGCTCATCCTTTTGATCCAATAGGCAAGCAAACTCTGTGTTTCCTTTCTGACTCTATAGTTAGGAAAATAAACCCCACTTTCCTGTGGGATGTGATTACATGGAAGGAAGCCACTGCAGATCTCTTTCTGTATGTTGACATCATGAGCTATACTAATCATATTCATGAATCACTATTAATATCCTGCTTCTAAATCAAGCAGAATCAAAGAGGTCTCTGAATAATCCATCTAAAGCTACCACTGAGGTTTGCTGTGTATTTACAAATAAATACTTTTTTTGCTGAGTTATCTCTGGAAAATCTTATTAAATAGGGAAAGAGCTTGTCTGGGCCAAAATCCTTCAAGTAAGAGAACATATTCAAATCACTGATAATTCTGAATTAGTAGTATTTTTTAGGCTAAGATTTATTTAAACAGAGATGAGAAGATTTCTATTCCTATTTAACTTCAGTGTGAAATTTTATAATGGAGTTATTGGTTTCTTTGACTATTCTATTGAAAGAAAGGGGAGAATTTAAAACATATATGGAGTTTCTGTTTTGTTTTGAGATTGTCTGTACTAGAATGAGAATGGAGCACATCCTGATCTTGAGGCAGTTGAGGTGCTGCCCTGACATTTTGCTGATCCCAGGCTCCCTAGAGCAGCTGCTGGCTGAGACTACTCCTTGAGTAGCTGATCCTCAGGAACCATGACAAACAATCTGTCCAGTGTTGAATATTGCCTCTGCCTGGAATCATGTGCAGATAGGCTCCACTGACAGCCTGGATCTAGGCTGAGTTTATTCATACTGTTTTTAAGGCCCCGAATATTGAACTTCCGGCCTTGGGAGTTGGATCTAGAACTCCTCAATGGTTAGTACTCCCAGTGCTAGTTCTACCTGTCCTTGGTTTTCTTCTCTGCCCATCAACTCATGCCTGTAGCAGACATGACAGGCATATCTTCAGGAAAGGAAAAATGCAAACAGAATTGAATATGAGACCTCAAACAATTATGTAGGCAAATCTCCCATAATCTCCTAAAGTAAACTTAATAGTTTTAAGTTTCATCTTCTGTTTAGGGTTTTATAATACTCCTTTCTATTTAAATTGATAATTGAGAGCTGAATAGGTTTTCAGATGCAATGCAATGAGTGATTAAGTTATAAACCACTGGATGTCACTCTTAAGCTATGCAAGTGTGGCCGTAGTAGAGATTTTTCCATAGCGAATTGCAAGTGGATAGCCAGGGGTAGAAACTAATTAAACTCTTTAGGCAGGTACATTTGCAATGTCAGTGAACTATGGCAGAGATTGGTTTCTGTGTATCTTCTCCTGAATCTCTCAGTGGCAGTTAAACTAATACTAAATCCCCTCAGCACCCAAAGCCAAAAAGACATTCATTTATCCATTCAAGACATACCTTAATCACATACTATAAGCAGGATAATGGGCCAATGAACTATGGGTACCAGAACAAGTAAATCTGCATCATGCATACATTCAACTTACTGCAATTGAACTGTGGTAAAAGAAAATGAAAGAAAATACTACCTTTTATCCCATTTAATGACTTTATGCCTGAGAATAATTTTGCCTATTGTCTGTCAGCTTCAAGCCTAGGATTTTATATTCTGCTCTGATACTGGGGCTGAGACTATGTAAACTACATTTCCCAGTCTTCTTTGCTGCCTGGCTTCTGGTCAGGGTCTGCCAAATAGAGGCACTGGCAGGAGATTAGAAGGTACTAGGAGAGCAGAAGGAATATTCTTCCTGTTTTCAGTTCCAGTCAGCTTCCCTCCAGCCAGTGGTATTCATGTAGGACTGCAGCCTCCAGCTTATTTCAGCATTTTTAGCACCAGTTCTACTGTGGCCCTTCTGGAGCTGTTAATAGTGACTGTGCCACACTTCCTCTTAGAGCTCGCTGTCAAAGTTCAAGTGGTAGTCATGATGTCCCTCCTCCCACCTCCAGAGGTGCCAGAACCAGCTGAGCTGTGGTACACTGTGGTTCTGAGCACCTGCTCTGTGGAGACACTTCCCCAAGCTCCCAGGTTCTATCTGTTAACACCATTTTTTCTCTTTTACTCTCTCAGCCCAAAGAGTGGCAGCTGCTTGCCAAGCAATTACTACCAGGGTTACCTTAGCAACCTTTTTCGCTTTTTCAGTCTTCCAATCACTGTATAACTCATCCCCTGTATGCCAAGCAATTACTACCAGGGTTACCTTAGCAACCTTTTTTGCTTTTTTAGTCTTCCAATCACTGTATAACTCATCCCCTCTAAGTCACCTCTATCTGAAATACCTAGCATGGTTTCTGCTCTCCTGATGTGATCCTGGCTACAGTAAACATGAAACAACAGACATGAATGTTCTCTTTCCTGTCAGTATCAGATTTTGTGTACTTCTCATGGTGGAGATATCTTATAACCTTGAATAAGATTCTAATGTTTATATTTTTAAACAATATGGCCCCTAATCACAAACCAACTGATAGTCAGCTAAAACAACAAAAACAGTAGAATGTAAAGCTTCATACAATTAAAAGATGTAGTGATTGCCCAGCCAGCATGGCTCAGTGGTTGAGCATTGACTTATGAACCAGGAGGTCAGAGTTCCATTCCCTGTCAGGGCACATGCCCAGGTTGCGAGCTTGATCCCCAGTGTGGGGTGTGCAGGAGGCAGCTGATCAGTGATTCTCTCTTATCATTGATGTTTCTATCTCTTTCTCCTTCGCCTTTCTTCTCTGAAATCAATGAAGATATATTAAATGGAAAAAAAAAAAGGTAGTGATACACTGACCTGTTTCAGAAGAAACTTCGCTATGTTGGACTTCATGAAAAATGGTCTCCAAATTGTCCTAAGAGATTTCCAAGGATGATTTGACATATAACACTTTTGCCTTTCATGTTGAATTTAGACACTGAATTTCTCACAACACAGGTCTCCACAATATAATCTTGCAAAATTAAGTAGGACAATAGTTCTTGCTTCCAGAAGCTTTCAATCTAGTAGAAGAACAGGCATGTACAAACAGAGAGACAATACCTAACCATGTTTGATAGGAGTAGTTCCCAAGGACAAACCCATTTGTCACCTGTTGGTAGTGAGACTTCAACAAATAGGCTGGAAGAGTAGGAGGAGAACAGGCAACATGATGCATAGATTCTGCTAGAAATTTCACTCACTTACCTGCTTAGAACAGGAATTTGTTATTATTATCACTAGTTCAGTTTTAAAGACCTATTTGGAAGAAGATGCTTGCCCAGTCATAGTTTTGCTTAGTATATAATCTTATCTACTCCAAAGGTATTTCAGTGCCATTTAATTTTATTTTTCTGAGTGACATTAGAGAACATCTGACTCCTTCCTCAAGCCCCCTCAATAATATTCTTTAAAGTTTTAATAGACCAGTGTTAATTCTTCATTTTGTGTTATCAGTTTCTTGAGGTTTTTATTTTCATTTAGTTTGTTTGTCCCTCTGTCCCCCCTCTAGAAAACAGGTGACTATAATCCCTTCTTCCAATTTATGTCAGCCCTGACCATGTCTCACTTCTGGCTGAAGCCGATGAAATGATCATTGTCCTTTCAGCACAGAACACCAGGCTTAGAAAGACAAGAAGAGAAATCTTTCAGCTACAGTGCTGGGACCATCAGTCCATGGGAGCTTTTGAACCTCAGTGCATTTCATCCTCTTACCAGGTCATTTATCTTTGAAGGTGGTGACATACTAGGGTGAGAGATGACCTAATGATGAGGGACGTCTCCACAAGTTATCATTTAAAGAAGTGGTTTTTGAAGAATAAAGGAGGAGATGTGGGAGGGGGATTAGCAGTGAACTCTTTTCTTTAACTACTAAATCTTTTGGGATTCATACTTTTTTTTCAAAATATATTTGCCTAAAAGTCTTCTGGGGTTCATTTAAATGAGAAGAGCAAGAGGGAAAAAGAGGGGTTTGAAGAGAGGGTATTTGTTACCTTTTTCTCATGATTTTTACATATTTGAACAGTTTTTGTCCTGCCAAGTGATTTAGTTTGAGGGATTTATTCCCTGGTTTTGAATAGTGGTGGGGGTGTAGCACAAATTTTCCCTGAAAATGCCCCTCCTGTTACTTTGAACTATATCAAAGTATGCTGCATGCATAATTCTGTTCATTTATCTGCTCTCTTTATGGCAACTCATTCCAGATGAATGTGAAAACCTGAGAGGCACTAATACAATGGAAGTAATAAACTTATGTAAAACTGGTTTTACTTTACCCTAAAACAAAATACCTATGTAACTATGGCTTGCTGAGTAGAATGTAAAGCTTTTTACAAATGAAGGATCTAATGAGGTACTGATATGTTTTGAATATTGGTCCATGAGATTGTTAGAAGAACTTGGCTGCCTTACAATATTACGTTATAAAAAACTTCAGTGTAGAGTAATACAATTCATATACACCTTAATGGGAACCTCCTGGCTCTGACTCACAGCAAGAAATGAAGCCAAATACTCCAGTCCATAGTGCTTGTTCAAGTTCCTGGGTTTAAATCCGGAGTCATATTTACTTTGCATTCATTTTCTGAAGTGAATGATATTCATGGTGGCCAGGATTCCAGGTATGGAACACTAACGGATAGTTAGGAGATACTTCACCTTTCAAAAAAATCAATGTAAAATATGTTTAGAAGGTGAGCCAGAAGAGACTTTATTTCTAAACAGAAAAGACATAGGCAAAAGCCATCAGGGAGAAATTCACTGGAGGAATTTAACTTTATTTAGACGTCATCCAACCAGCATATGTGAAGAATAATAATGCTAGTTTCCAAAAAAAAGAAAAAAATAATTAATGGAGCTAAATCTTAGACTGTAGTACCTAGACCATGAGAGGATATAAAAGGAAGCTCAAACTACAGTCAGTTAATTAAATAAAAATGTCAAACCAGCTATTAGTATTATTTGAGCTAGACAACTGGTTGATTGACTAGTCATTTTGCTATCTTATAAAATGAAACTGGGAATAAGTTTAATGTTAGTCATATCTGTGTAATATGATTAAATTACTTCAGGACAATCAAATTAATATGTTTTACTGGCCCCACAATTGATTGTGTTAAAGGTAATTTAATCCATAAGTGATACAGTAAAATTCTCTCTTTGAGACAGGCCCCCATGGCTGGTTCAACTATGGTTATTTTAGTTGTGAAAACACAGTCTCAGTCTCCATGACATAAGCAATACAGGTGGTTGGGGCAATTATCCAAGTACTCTAATTCAGAGAAAACATTTGCTCTTCTGGAAATTACCTGGGTCATTTGACATGTGTTTTGCTTGAACTAGTTCAATAATTTTTCCAATCCTTTACTCTGCTTTTGCCAGATACACACAACCTTATGATGTCTAGACATAAAATATAAGCCAGAGATGCAGGATTTTCTTTGCTATAGAGCTTAACCAGGACTTTTCTGAGCTAACAGGTGTAGTATTAACTAAAATTAGGAAAAAATATTTGTTGACCTAAGTCTTTGTTGTACAGGATGTGTGTAGAGTGAATAGCAGAGATCATGGCTGTTCTAGGTCAGGAACCAGGATGCCATAATACCAGTACTTAGCTTGCAATCAAACCTATTATATAATAGGACCATCCACACCAATGCTCTTTAAAAATTTTATTAATCATTCTATCCAATCATGATTCCACTAACTTAGAAAAAAAATCACCATTTTGAAAGACATGTACATGATTATAGTAGGAAATACAAACTTATATGTCAAGACAAGATGGCTAAATTAAATGCCTGAGTGTAATATAATATGGAGTGGTGCAGGCTATTGCAATTGTAATATTCATGCCCCATCTAGAGGTGGCATCCATTACTCAGCTTTAGTCAATGGAGGCTATCTATAATAATAAAAGTGTAATATGCAAATTGACCAAACAACCAAACAGCAGAACGACCATCTGGATGACCTTCCGGATGACCACTCTATGACACGCACTGGCGCCAGGCCAGCCAGGTGGGTGTGTTGGGGGTCCCCACCATCGCCCCACAACTGCCCCACAGAGGGAGGCCCAGGCCAGCCAAGCAATTGCACCCCACGCCTGTCCCCCGCAGAGGGAGGCCACCGGTGGCGGTGGGGCGGAGGACCAATGGTGGGGAAGGGGGGATAGCGCTGCACAGATGGCAAGCAGTGGCAGTGGCAGTGGCAGTGTGGGGCCAGCTGCCAGCCACTGGGGAAAGGAAAGTGCTGGTCAGGCCTAGGGACCCTACCCAAGGGATCCCAGATTGCTAGAGGGCGCAGGCTGGGCTGAGGGACACCCCTCCCCCCATCCCACCCCACTCCCTGCACAAATTTTATGCATGGGCCTCTAGTGTGTAAATATGGTCCCAGTCTTTCTAGACTTTCCATTTTTTAATAAAAGTCAGAAACCTAGATCTTCATATAAATTTTCCCAAATGGTTAAAATGCTGGCAACATCTTGTAGTTCATGGGAGCCAATTAATAATAACATGCCATCTCTTATCTTGAGTACATTGCCAATTGAGAAATGAGTAAGACAGGAATAAGACAGATGGAGATCAGGATGTCAACATTATTTCTGATAAAACTCATTGAAGAACAAGGCTAAATCTGCAGCCAATTATCTTTTCTCATTACTACTCTCCCCAGAAGAAACGTGTGTGCAGAACTTCCTCGTAAGGGAAGAGGGATCATAGTGCTCTCAGACTGTTAATAGAATGAGGAGCTGGATATTAAGAAATGAGGACCAATGAATACCAGATCTAGCCTCCTACCCATCAGGGAGGGAGATGAGAAAGCTTGTAGTGTGGAAGTCCCCCCTACTGCCACCATCATTTACACATGAAAATATAAGGTATAAGGCCAGGGTAATGAGGTATAAGGGGAATGAGATAAATATAAGGTATAAGTTCCACATTGTAACAACCAGTTCATTTTTCAAAATGCTTTGCAGATGAAACACAACTAGACTCAGCCCACAGATACCCAATTTTCAATATCTGGTTTATACTTGTTTTGGTTTTAAATTTGTATGTTAGCTGCAATTATTGGAAGTAAAAGGTTGCAGTAATAGGCTTGGTTTTCTCAACAATGTATGTCAGGAAATAGATTTCAGTTGATGTCCAATGCTGTACTCTTTGTTTACCTGGCTCCAGTTCTGACTTCCCATTTCTCTCCCACTTAAGCATTAGTTTCATATATGCTAAGAGTGTTAGCTTCCAATTTCTGTCTTTGCCTCACCATTCTATTTTCACATCTGAAGTAGTTTTCCTGGCGACTATTTTGACTTCTCCATGATTCTGGTTCCTCCTCCCCTACCCATTTCCAGCCATGATCCCTAGAGATGGTTTGAATAAACACTCTATTAGGTTCAACACCAGAGACCCCCTCAGAATGTGTGGTTCTCCCATTAGGCTTGCTCCAGACCATTCAACAGGAAATGGCATTCATAGTTTTTCCATTATCGGTGGTTCTGGAAATGTTTATTAAATACATTGTGCAATGAGTGGACCATTGGCTGAGGCAGTGATATTTGTCATAACAGGATCAGTCTTGTTCTAATAGTTTGGCGTTGTAGATGGGTTTTTTATTCAGCAGAGAGAAAACAAAGTCATCCTTGATGGAAATGTCTCAAGAAAAATTATTTCCTCCCTAACATGGCTGAATCTCAAGAAGTATTTTTAAAATCTAGCTTTCGTTTTTATAAAACTCCTCTTTTAGAATCATAATTCACTAAAAATCATTTACATTTTAGTGTAGCCGTGATCTGGGGCATTTTACATGTGTAGCCCTAATTCACTGCTTGCTCTTTGGTGTGTTTTTGATTATTTAAGAGCTGTTTTTTTAGGCATATGACATCTACATATCAAAATGATGACCCTTTCCTTGCATACTACTTCTGGAATGTCCTCATCTGGAGCTTTCTCCCACTATATTCAAGGGAGGTCTGGTAGTTTAGGCAGAGTGCTTTGAAGAGGATGCTAAACAGGATGCTGGAGCCCATGTTTGGTGTTGTCCTTTTTTGTTCTAAGATGACCCCAATAGATAATATTTTTATGTATGTGTGTGGGGGGGGGGAATCTCAGTCCTGGATTCTCAGCCTGCTCAGCTTTGTGCCTTGAACTTCTGCTCCAGCCAACATAACCCAGTAAGGAAGTTAATCTCCACCAAGGCAGGCAGGAAGCCAAAATACTAAGGCCTGCCAGCCATGAGCAATGTAATGAGTCAGGCTGGAAGTCATAGGTTCTAACTAGGGTGAGCCCTAGGCATGCAGCATCCACCATCCACCAAAACTTGGTTAACAAATGGGTTTCATTTATTGAGTAACTATGGTTTTGGAACTGCACTAAGTGTTTTTTTGTTTAATATTATCTCTTCTAATTTAATCCTTGCTACATCCATGAGATAGGGATTCTCAGAGATTAAAAAAGTCAGGCTCAGAGTATTTAAAGATATGCACAGGGTCACACAGCTAGGTAGTAACAGAGCAAGGATTTTACTCTGGGTATCTGATCCAGTGCCTGTCAAACAATACCCATTGGCCAGACTCTATAATTTTGCTTTCCCTAGGCCAGTGATGGCGAACCTTTTGAGCTCGGCGTGTCAGCATTTTGAAAAACCGTAACTTAACTCTGGTGCCGTGTCACATATAGAAATTTTTTGATATTTGCAACCATAGTAAAACAAAGACTTATATTTTTGATATTTATTTTATATATTTAAATGCCATTTAACAAAGAAAAATCAACCAAAAACATGAGTTCACGTGTCACCTCTGACATGCGTGTCATAGGTTTGCCATCACTGCCCTAGGCATTCATTTCAGTAGTCCAGTTCTCCACTTGGTTGGGAACTATGGCACTTGCCTAGCTTTTAGTAAACTCTACCCAGGTTGATTTAGAGCAACCATCCATTGGGTGGCCCTGCTGTATCTTTTACCTTGAACTCTCAGTTAGAGACTGCTTCAATTTGCTAAGGCTTTCATATCAAAACTAGAGACCCAATGAACGAAATGCGTGCAAGAGTAAGCCTTCGCAGCCCTGCTTCCTCCGGAAAGTTGTCCGGACCGGCCACTCAGTCGATTTGCATATTACACTTTTATTATTACTAGTATTGACTAGTATAGATACCACAGACTGGGTGGGTTAAACAACAGAAATCCATTTTCTTACATTTTTGGAAACTAGACATCCAAAATAAAGGTGTCACATATTTGCTTTCTTCAGATGTCTTTCTCCTTGGCTTGCAGGCAGCTATGTTCTTGCTATGTCCTCACATGGTCCTTTACTGTGTGTGTGTGTGTGTGTGTGTGTCCTTGATATCTCTGTGTGTTGTAATCTCCTCTTAGTATAATCAAATTGGATTAGAATCTACCATAACAGCTTCATTTTAGCTTAATTACCTGGTAAAGGTCCTATCTCCAAATGCAATTCATTTCTGGGGTACTGGGGTTAGGGCTTCAATGTATGCTTTTTCTAGGGAACACAATTTAGCCCATAACAGGGACTGAGGGCCTGCTAGTCATGAACCGATTAATCAGGTTTCCAGTACCGGTATTGTATCTGACTGCTTTTGACTATCACTGCTGGCCCTGCTGGAACACACTGCTGCCTGAACCACCCTATAGGAGGGGACCTAAGATTGTGAAGTCAACTGGAAATTGAAACCTTAGCTTTTGTACCCCATTTCCCCACATCCTAATTTCCACCTCTTTCCCACCTGTCATTTCCAAAACACCTGCCATTGTGCCCATGACTAAAAAGACTAATTCTTAAGACCATTCTCTTAACATGGAAATTGTTCATGGGCTCTAGTTATATTGCAGATTAAAGATAAATCTTTATTTGAGGCTCTTCATTTTCACCTTTATTTCACCTTTTGATATTTTACACCATACAATGACCCAGATACCTTATAGCTAGTGAGTATTGAAAAGTATCTTTTTTTGAGGTCTTAGTGGTAGAATACAGCAGGTGTGCACATAAGCTCTGGGTAATCATTGGAGTGCCAACTTATTACTAAGTGACCTTGGGCATGTTTCCTGACCTCTATGTTGCACTTTCCTCATATGTAAAGGAGGAAAAGTAATAACACCTCTTTGATGAATTTGTTGCTAGAATGTCTGGCCCACAGTAAGTACTCAAAATTTTTTTATCTAATTTTTACAATTAGTGTGAGAGTTTATAGAATTATCTTTATCCTTTGGTGTTATTTTATTCTGGGTAATTTTTTGAAATGTGCATATGTGTATCATTTATGGCATTCTTTTATTCTACAAAAGATAAAAACTCAACTCAAACTTGTTTAAGCATTGAAAATAATTTATTAGATTTTATAAATCAAGCAATTCATGGACATACCAGCTTCAGATATGCCTTATTCAGGGTCCAAACAGTGTCTTTAGAATGCAGTTTTTCTCTATACATTTCTCAGCTATGTGACCTTAGTGTTGTCTACATTTTAATGGCTCCTTTCTCATGCTTGAAAGACGACTCTCTTCATCTCTTGGAGCTGCCTGCTTCTATGTTGAAAGCCAGTGAAAAAGAGTAAGCAGCATCTTTATCCAGAATTTCCAGAAATCATTCTGGTGTCTACTTTGATTGCATTAGGTGAGTCCCTGGGTTCATCTTTGCTTTGATTAGTAATGCCATCAGGATGCAGGACTTTGGCCAGGTCTGAGCCATTCACTCCATTCTGGAGTTAAGGGTAGAGTCAATTCTACTGGAAGCACATGGGTTGAATGTGAGGAAAATTGGGATATAACTACTAGAAGAAAGATAAAAAGATTCTAGACAGAAAATTATAGATATTCACAGCATGAATACATTAAAATAGTCTATGGGGACTCTAGTACATATTATAATTCAGTTCTCTTGTGTGTCAAAACCTATTACATTGTATGACTAATTAGGTCTAGCATTATATAGAAGACAGCACCAATGCATGAGATAGTGGATCTCCTAAATGAGCCAAGTAGACATATGTTAACATACATAATGCTGGGTGTGAGAGATTTTCACATTTTTGTTTTTAAGAATGGGGAAGAGGTCTTTGAACTTCTCCTTTTCATTACAAAAAGGGAATTATGGCTAGAGTTGGCCCTTTGGGTGGAGTCACTGTACATGGTTGAAAACCTGTTTCTCCTCTTTTGGGGTGGTATACTGGCCTGGTTCGGCTACATTGGGAGAAGTTCAGCCACCTGTCTTTGGATGCTTGTTTTCCACTATATCCTAAGAATGCCCAATTCAGCTGAAACTGCAGAGATAAGCACTCAAACTGATTGGATCTTGGTGAGATAGAATAGTCTTCCTACTGGCTTTTAGCTCATTTAAATCTGCATCATTGGCTATAGGAGCTCTCTATGTAATCGAGCCCAGTTTGCTTGAATTATGCTTTGGCATTTGGGGTTAAGGCCCCTCTATTTTGCCTCTTTCATTTAATACCTCCCTTGGAGACATTATACAATAAGTAGTGTGTACCCAAGGTAAGAATTCAGGTAGTGCTAAGGCTCCTGGCTAAAATACCATCATGATATCTTTATGCCACCATTTAATTGCACCAAATTAAATGTTGCAAACAAAACTTTTGAGAACATTTATGTGTAATATTATTGTCTTTAAACTCCAGAATTAAAGGTCCAAAGAATGAATAAAAAGGAAATCAAAGGCACATTATATTGCTCATATGCTTGTAGAATATATATCAGTAGTCTGAGATGGGCTGTCAAAACTCCTTGTTAAGAACAAAGGGGATGGGAGCATGTTGAGCATGCTCCCATCCACTTTCCCTCAGACATGTAGTTTTGCTTTATTTCTCCTAAGCTCTAAAGGTTCCCAGGATTGCCCTAGCTGGTTTGGCTTAGAGGATAGAGTATCAGACTGAAGGGTCCTGGGTTCAATTCTGGTCAAGGGCACATGCACGGGTTACAAGCTCAATCCCCAGTAAGGGGCGTGCAGGAGGCAGTTGATCAATGATTCGCATCATTGATGTTTCTCTCTTTCCCTCTCCCTTCCTCTCTGAAATCAGTGAAAATATATTAAAAATAAATGAAGGTTCCCAGGAGACTTGTAACCAGGAGAGCAGTGGGCAGCAGCAGCAGCTTGTCCTAGGCTAACCCCCCGAAACTATCTCCAAGGGCCCTCCTTTTGCCTCTTCCTTTCCTGAGTCCACGCAGCCCATTGTGACTTATTTCCCTTACTGTGACTTCCTTTCCCGAGTCTAAACAGCCAGTCTAGGCTCACTCCTATTGCTGTGACTTTGTTTTTTCATCTTAAGCCCTTTCTTTGTTTCACTGTTCCCAGCTTTAATAAACACAAAACAACAACAACAAAAACAAAAAACAAAAACACACACACACACATAGGAAAAAAATCCCACAAAGGAATCTGGCTCAGAGAACCAAAGTTGAGTAAAACATCTTAATGGAACCAACTGTTTACTAATATGATTTCCATGGGAGAAATCTGGCCCTAGCTCAATTTTTTTTTCTTAATACAAACTGATCTACTAAGAAGATTTGTTTTCTTAACCCAAAGCCTTAAAATTATTTTTGTGAAGTACACCACTGTTATACAGTGTGACTGTTGTCCATTTCTCTCGTTAGGAGAGAGTGGAAAACATCAAATCTTGTCAAATGAAGCAAAGGAAAAAATATTAGTCTTTCATTTGTAGGAGAGAAAATAGCACTCCAGGGACTCAAATGTCTTCTCTGTATTACTAGGCAATCTCTAATTGAGCCCTCTTTCAAAAATCCCACTTCACAATTTATGTCTTAGAAATTCCCTCTAATTTAAAGTACTCAACAGTTTAGCATCTGAGAATGTCCCCTCCTGAGCTAGAAGGACTAATGATCAAAAAGGAACCTGTGAGATATAAAGATATTTAACATCTCTCCTGTGAGTTCAGTGATTTAGAAGAGATTGATATGCCAGTTTGTTTTATTTTAATGACCTTTCCTGTATGTGGCCTTTCTGAATCCCATAATAACACTTTGTTTATACAGATAATTTTCTCTCCAGCAGGAGCTCTTACATGCTTTAATAACCTCTTCTCATAAATCAACTAGTATACTGTGAAGTTTGATGAGGTAAGAGGCTGGGAAGGTTTCCCTCAAGTCTGCCAACTGGGGCCATGATTGCTCCATTCTCCTCTCCCACACTTCCAAGTGGGCTGATGTTGATGTAGGGACCTGGGCAGGGCTTAATTGGGCAGGGAGGTCAACTCACAGTAGCCTGGGGTGAGTGCAAACTCTTTGAGGACCAGAGTGTCTAAGAAGGTCCCATGTGAAAAAGACAAAATCTGAATTTTATCCTGATCAAGGAAACCTTGGGTGAAAGATTCTTGGGTTGGGCTTTGGTTATCTGTTAGGAGTGCCATACTTTTTATTACCCCCCAGCCTTCCTTTAGAATTTTAAATATCTTCTACACTGGGTGAAGTGAATTAGGTGGTATTCTTTTGGTTGCACAAGGTAGAAACAGAGCTCAGATTGGAATAGACACAAAAGAAAAATTTATGGATGATATTACTGAGATTCTCAAAGAAGGCTTCAGATATTGTCTGATCCAAGGTATCAAATGATATCAAGGAGATCTTTCTTTTTCTAATCTCTTGGCTTTGGTTTCTACTAAAGGTCTTCAGCCAGGCTTTTGACACATTGTGAGAAAAATGGCAGTTAGCAATCTCCTATTTCTATCTTAATAATTTAGGATTCAAGGGAATAGAGAGACCTTCTTCTTCCTCATGGTATGTCTGTATCAAACTGTAAGGAGTGCACTGGCACTGTGATTGATGATCTAAATAGAGCCACAGGGAATGGACTGTGTATGAGGATGGGTTTCTCAAAGATGTCAGAGAAGGGAAATGCAAAAATATGCTGGACTGACCCACCTCTATTAGCTCTACACACCTCTTTCCTGTAACTTGTCCTGCCCCTTCCTAACACACACACACACACACACACACACTCACAAAGTGTTTCTATAGGCCTGGCTAAAATGTTCTGAAAGGAAACCTCATATGATAAAAATAAAAAATACGGCATAATCAACTAATTACCCTCTTGAGGGTAAAATTATAATACCACAAGCAAACTCTAATGATACTTATCATGTTTATTTTATTTCACAAACACTATTTTATCTAACAAAAATATGTACCAGACACCATTCCAAGTATTTTACAAATATTAACTGATTTAATCCTAATAATAACGCTGAGGTACATACTATTGTTATTCCCATTTTAGGAATTCCCAAATTAGGAAACTGAGGTGCAGAGTGGCTAAGGCATTTGTACATAGGTAGTAGGAGTCTGAGACAGAACTTAAATCCAGGTAGTCTGGAAAAGATTTATTTGAAAAGAACTTAAATATATTAAACACACAATCTCCTGTTCATTCGCCTTTGTCCTATTAAAGCTACTTCATTAATATCTGCTATGTCCTTTTCTTGAAACACACATCAGAGTTCCCAGCAGGTAGATGTCTTATACTCTCCACTACTTTGTGACCCATCTCCTCACTTAGTACATGCAGTCGAGTTGGCATTGCTCTTGACCCAGACAGACTACAGAGATACTATGCAAAGAATCTGACACCTAGTGGACTTTCAATATGGGTTCATTTCTTTCACATTTACCCTAGTTTTGTTTCTGCTAATATTTACTTGGTTATTTATTTATTTATTTAGTTAGTTACTTATTTATTTTAAAAATGTTTAGCTTGTCTGGCTGGCATAGCTCAGTGTTTTATTTATGTACTAGAGGCCCGGTGCACGACATTTGTGCACATGGGGAGGGGAAGGAGGGGGTGTCCCTCAGCCCGGCCTGCACCCTTTTGCAGTCCGGGAGCCCTCAGGGGATATCCGACTGATGCCTTAAGCGGGCAGTCAGACATCCTTAGCACTGCCGCAGAGGTGGCAGCAGCTCTCGGCACTGCTCCTGCGCCAGCCGTCAGCCCAGGCTGAGCAGCGCGCCCCCTGCATTGAGCATCTACCCCCTGGTGGTCAGTGCGCATCATAGCGACCAGTCTTTCCGCCTTTTGATCGATTTGCATATTACCCTTTTATTATATAGGATTCTTCTACCAGTGGATATATAGATTTTGAAAATATTTACAATTATAAAAAAGGCTGTAATTAATATATTCTTAAAGGATGTTTTAGCATGTTCTACCAGCTAGACCTGCCTAGTGTACAGCAACACATGGATTGCTGTAGCATCAACATTAACATGGTGTGATCACACTGGTATGCTGAGGCCAACCCATTTTGTTTTGCAAGAAGCAGTTGTTAAAATTTCATGAATTCTGTGAGGCAATTGCTAAAAATAGCCATTATTAAAAATACAATTCTATAAATTTACAAGGGAATACAATTATATTTTAAAGGTAATAAGTACTCAAAACTCACCACTTCCTAATTATTTAACTACAACTATGAGTCTATGTTCATGAGGTTATTTATGTCTAGTATTTCTGTGTGGTGGAAATACTACATAGGGTGTGGCAAAAATAGGTTTACAGTTGTGAATACATAAAACACAGAGTATATTCTTATATTCTTATTTATTAATTATTGTATTATTTTCCATACGAGCAACTGTAAACCTACTTTGCCCCACCTTGTATATTAGAAAAGCATTGGTTTACTATTAATACAAGTGCTAAAGTTACCTTTTACATTAAATCTACTTCAGTATTTGATTTTTAAATATTAATGAGTAATCATAGAGATGGTTATAGCAAAGATGTGATGCTGGTACATACATAAATGGCTAAAATTTTGGAAACAGTGATTTAATAGTGCTGTGGGTTCAATTGTGTTTTCCCCAAATTCATATATTTAAGTCCTAGCCTTCAGTTCAAAGAATGTGTCCTTATTTGGAAACAGAGTCCTTTATTAAGTGTGGGCCCTACCCCAGTATCACTGGTATCATTATAAAATGGTAAAATGTGGACACAGAGACAGATATGCATAGAGAGAAGACAGCCATATACGAACCAGAGAGAGAGGCCTGGAACAGATCCTCTCTCACAGCCCTCTGAGAGAATGATCCCTACCTGCAAACACCTTGGTTTTCAATTTCTGGGCTCCAGAACTATTTATATCTATATCTATATCTATATATCTATATCTATCTATATATCTGTATCTATATCTCA
>NW_005354749.1:88318-102981 GCF_000412655.1 Myotis brandtii | reverse complement strand
TATATATATATATTTCTGTGTACCAGCGTATATATATGGCTAATATGCAAAGTGTCCCCTCAGGAGTTCGATCAGGAGACTGGGAGTTTGATCACTCGCTGTGATGTGCGCTGACCACCAGGGGGGTGGCGTGGACTGAAAAAAGGCCCCGTCTGGCAGCCAGAAGGCCCCAATCAGCCGTGATCGCCAACCAGGCCTAGGGACCCTACCTGTGCACAAATTTCATGCACCGGGCCTCTAGTAAGACAGTAAATTTCTGTTGTTTAAGCCACCCATTTTATGGTACTGTATCACAGTAGCCCTAGCAAACCAATGCCGTTTATTCTCATATGCTTGAAACCAACTGCCTCTTGAACAGTTGTTGACATCTCAGAAATGTGGGCTTCTAAAGGGTCAGAATCTTCATGTCTATAATGCCCACTGGCAGATGCAGAAGATGCCTTAATTGTTTCCACAGACGATCAATACTCTTAAATGTGGGGGAAAGGCAAGATATTTCTTAATATTCAGGTTATTTGGTGGAACAACAGTGACTTTCAAATCCAAAGACCTAAGCTCAAGTTCTTAGCTTGCTAGACTGTGGGGTTTTAAACACATTCCTTCACTTGTGAACCCTTTCTAGTAGGGTCCTATAGTCCTCATTCAATTTTCTCACTTCAAGATTCCATGTTTAGAAAAGTATATGTCTCTAAGGTTTCCAACATGTCAGTCATCCCACAGCTGGATGGAGGGAGAGTCAGGGCAGGACTCATGGGAGCTGTGAAAAGGTTTGACTAGCTGTCTAGACAGACAACCTCTATGTTTAAACTTGAACATCTGTAAATCATTTAAGATGCTCCTGATGCTACGCCAGCTCACAGATGGTCACCTGGGGCCCGGCCACCAAAGATGCTGTGTGACGCCAAGGCTACAAGATAGTGAATTAGTGAATGGGAAATGACCTACCTGTAGTCTTTCTATAATTCAGATCCTAAATGATACCAGGAACTTGATTAGACTACTAGCACTGGTCTACCACAAATGAAACTCAGTTTTCCTCTACATTGGTAGAGTTCTGGGATCCAAAACCCTCATCGCCATCTGTTTAGTCTGGCTATAAGTGGATACATTTTATTCTCAAAAGTAAGTTATCTAAATTGGAAAAAGCATATATATTTTTAGTCTTTTTTTAAATTGAAGCTTACATTCAATATTATTTTGTATTAGTCTCAGGTGTACAGCATAGTGATTAGACAATCATATACTTTACGAAGTATTCCCCTGATATTTCCATTACCCACCTGGCACCATACATAGTGAATGAAATAAGTGAAGGGATTGAGAAATATAGATTGATAGTTACAAAAAAGTTGTGGAGATGTAAAGTGCAGCATAGGAAATACAGTCAATAGTCTCTACTCCACCTTTTCTCTCCCACCACTACCAACCACATAAGGGCACTTATTATAACATTGGAGATAATCTTTTAGTATCTGGTTGTTCTCTTTCCCTTGAAATGTAGAGAATTTGGAATGAAAATAAGAAATGAATTTTTAAATCAATAAAATAAAATAAAATAAATCAAATTAAGTCATATCATTAAATGTGTTAGTGCTTTCAGTGGATTCATTCATTAAATACTTCCAATAGCTCTATTGGGGGACAATTATGATTGGAGATAATCTTTTAGTATCTGGTTGTTCTCTTTCCCTTGAAATGTAGAGAATTTGGAATGAAAATAAGAAATGAATTTTTAAATCAATAAAATAAAATAAAATAAATCAAATTAAGTCATATCATTAAATGTGTTAGTGCTTTCAGTGGATTCATTCATTAAATACTTCCAATAGCTCTATTGGGGGACGATTATTTCGTTTTGCAGTTAGGAAAACTGAGAGTGCAATGGTTTAGCTTGCTTGTGATCATGTATCTCAGAGGTAGTGATGGTGGCATTTGATTTCAGGCACTCTGGGGTGAAAGACAGTCCATCTCTCCATCCTGCTTCCCCACTTCCCAGTGTGGTGCCATAACAGAGTTATATGTCTTCCCTCTGCCCTGTTTACGTGTGTGTTTGGTGCTCTGGGAACCAGGACACATCCCTGGCTGAGTTAGACTTATCCACATCTCGCTCTCCCCTTGGTCCTGGAATTCAGAACTTGGCATTCCTGTTTTAACTCAGCACTGTCCCTACAAAACTCAATTGCAGAAATGTTATTTCACTTCTGCCATATGCTTTTTTTCTGTCTCTCTTCTGACCCCTTTGTTGACTCATTTTCATAGTAACACTTTGATGAGGAAGTTATACCTGAGTTGGGGGCTGGTATTTCTTTCATAGCTTGGTTTTGTATGTGAGGTTTGGTGATGCCAATTATCCATTCATTTTCTCTTCTGAGTTCTTTACCAGTGGCAAACAGATACAAGGAGCTTGGGAAAGAGCAAATTTCAGGATCAGCTTTATGAACCCCAGACTTGGTGCTGCAGGCATTCTCCTGGAATATCTACAGGTTTCTCACTTCTTCCTCTTCCCTTTATCCTGAGTTTAAACTTTGGTGCCCTCCCTGAGGTTTGCACAGCTGACATTTAGCCAGTCAGTTACCTGGAGAGCTGGTAACCGGTGGGACAGATTGCTGAGGACGAGGCTGAGTCTCCAGGTCTTCTCTTGGAGGCAGATTCATAGGCTGACCTGGCATGCTTTCTGCCTAAGAGCGAGAGCAAGGAGGGCAACTTGGCCCACTTGCTGGCAGGTGGATGAAGGAAGAATGGACAGAGTCTGTTCTCCACTTTTGTGATGGAGTATCTGCAACACATAGTTCCAGGACAATCCACTGCTCACATTAGTGGGTGACAAGAAGAGCAGAAGTATGGGTAGAATTCCTCCCTTTTCTGAAAATGTGAAAGTAAGAGGAATATGCAGTTTCTTCAACACTCAGAAACCTGACCTACGATTTCTCCAGGAAGCAGACTATAAAACACTTCTTTCTGGGTAGATAAAAGAGCCAGAGAAACATTTAGTGCTGGAAGAGGCAAACTCTTTCATGTTGCAGATGAGAAAACCGAGAACCTTGGTGACTCACCAAAGGACACACATCTGCTTAGAAACTAGATTAAGGAACCCACGAGTCCTGCCTTCCAGTGAGACACTCCTCTATTCACTGGTCCGGGCTGGAACTCTGAGGCTTCTCCCTGAGAACATGCACACGCCCACAAATGGTTTTCAGCTTGCTCTAGACAGCCTCGTATAATAGCTGAGATCTCTTTGTTCAAGAGTTTTGATCAAGTGGCCTTAGGCACTAAATGGCTTATCTCATTCCCCATTCAATTGCTCTGTCTGTTGACTGTCACTCTCTTCCCAGCAGCCTTCTGTTCTGCACTAGGTACCCTAAGGGCAAACTTAGAAAATGAAAGAGCCATTCTAGTAGGTGCCCTGCCACTCTGGACCAGACATGAAAAGGAAGGCATGTTTTATAACCGATCTTCCTCATCTTCTCCTGCTTTGGGAATTTTTAATTTGAAATTCCATTTATTATGCAAATAATAATATGAGAAGTATAAGGAAAAGATAGTTCTTTCATCCTCCCAGAGAGGGACCTGGATAGAGTATAGGCTTAGGAATGAAAGAGGCCTGGATGCAAATTCTAGCTCTGCCTTTCTACTGACTTATGACACTGAACAACGTATTTAATCACTTCTAACCACCATTTCCTCATCTATAAGTAGAAATAATAAAAGCTTCCTGTGTGTGTGTTTGTGTTTGGGGGAGTTAAATAATAATGTTTATAGTGTCCTGGATATGCAAGTCTAAGTTTTAGTTCTTTTCCACTTCTTCAAATAACCATTTTAAATTTTGTTGTGCTTTCTTCATGTTCTAGTTCAAATGCAGGAATATTTTTATATATTGTAGATGTGATTTTACTTTTTGCATTTTTTATTTAACATTATACCATTGTATTTTTTCCTGTTACTCTTAAGTTGGATTACATGAAAGTGCTGGCATTCAACTATTTTGAGCTAGCGAGAGCAAATTCATGCATTTCTGCCTAATACAGAGTTTTCAGAATCATCATTATGAAAGAATGACTAATGTTCTTTTAAGTTGAGGTACCATGATTTATATAATGACTCTCCGTTGTTGACTATTTTGATTCTCACTTTCCCCATTAAAAATAGTTCTATAGCCCCGCCGGCATGGTTTAGTGTTGAGCCTTGACCTATGAACCATGAGGTCACAGTTCCATTCCCAGTGAGGCAGCCAATCAATGATTGTTGTCATTGTTGATGTTTCTCTCTCTCTCTCTCTCTCTCTCTCTCTCTCTCTCTCTCCCTTCCTCTCTGAAATAAATAAAAAATATTTTTAAAAAATAATGCTGTAATAATCTTTATGTAAATAGAATGTTTTCTTTTTTGAATTATTTTCTTGGGATAAATTCTCAAAATAGCTCCAATTTTATTTTGAGGCCAAATGAACTGATTCATTTTGCCTATATTCGTCACTTCCATAATCTGTTCCTTAGGTCTGGCTAGGATGAGATCTGTTGGCAGGATCAACTCAGAAAACAATGAGAATTCTAGAAACCAGTACCTGGTATTTGTCAGAGCTGAGGCAGAGGGCAAAGAACAAAGATACAGCAGGAATTCTTCTCTGGAGGCCTGGTCAATCTCAGCAAGAAATTTAAAAAAAAAAAGAGAGAGAGAAACATTTCATTCATTCTGAGCTGTCAAAGATGTCAGGAAAACATGCACAAAAATGAGAAACTTGGAAGCCACTTCAAGGTGCATCAATAGAAGAATGAAGAAATAAAATGTGGTTCTTTGACGGACTATCATAAGCAGTTAAAACTGAACTAAATCTGTGTATAGCAATATGAAAAATTCTCAAAAAAGTTAATAAAGAAAAACAAATTATAGTACAATATAGTATACCATTTATGTAAACTTAAAAGCCATGCATGGCAATTTTTGAATTTTCATGGATACTAGCATATGCATTTGAAATTATTAAAAATAAACTGGCTGGGTGGAAGGGAGCAAATGGGGGGAAATAGTGAACATCTATAACAGTGTCAACAGTAAAAAAAATGAACTGGAAAGGTGCACAAGAAAGTCATGATTTTGACTATGGAAAGTAGGAACAGAGATGATTTGAATTATACCTATCTAATATATTTTTAATTAAAAACAGAAACAAATATGGCAAAAATTAATAGTGAATTCCAGAAAGGGGATACCTAAATGTTTGTTTCATTCTTCTTGGTTCTTTTCTGTATTTGTTAAATTTCTCAAATCATCATTACCATCATTAATAACAAAAGATCTAAAGATGAGAAGTGGCAGGGGTGATGGATGGGGGAAAGGCCACCCAAGTGGAAGCAGCAGTTCTTCAAGGCAGTCATGAGTCAGCAGATTGATTCAGACTGTCTCCTTGTTACCTTTTTTGCTAAGTCAGTTTTCCTTTCTTCATGCTAAGGCAGGCTATTCCCTGTTGTTGGCTTTTTGACATTTCTTAAGTGTTTGGTCAGCTGGTGTTTCTGGGAAGAGCTGAAACCCCAAGGCTATCCTATCCTGCCAATCTTGCCTAAAATGAATCCCATGAAGGCTGAACTTCCTGGGAGGCCCTTCATTTGAGATTCCAGAAATCATCTGAGGAAGTTACTTATCTGATTCCAGAGTAAATTTTGATGATTTGGACACTAATCAGTTGCTGGTCCAGTTAATAAGCAGTTTTTAACTTTTTCTTTCTGATATGTGGAACAAGAAACTGCAAGGAAGGGAGGATTTATGAAGGACTAGATTTTTGATCTACAAATGAGCACATTTAAAGTCAGGTTGGGCATGTAGGACATAGTAGCGAGAACAGAATGATCCCAGCTGGAGCTGAGTGTCAAGCACAGAGGTTAAGATGAGAGGGCCGATAGCTCATGTTGTCATATGACCCAACTGTAGTGGATACTGTGGTATACCACCAGACTCTGCCTTTAGGACCAAGCCAAGAGTGTTGGCTCCTGACAGCTCACAGCTGCCTCCCTCCCCATGAATTTCCCAAAGCAGTTGCCTTACCTAGAGTTATTCCCCCTTCCCAGGTTCAGTCCACATCCAAAAATTGGTCTGAATGGACATAATGAAGACCCAGCCCTGTTGCTTCAATTAGGACAATTTAAGGGCCATTCTAGCTCCAGAGATCCCCATGAGATTGACTGAAGATTCTATTACAACTACATCACAGTTCATCATCTTACTTCTTCCTCTGCCCAATTCTCATCACTCACCCCTGTCCCTCATGCCCCACAGGTATTGATCCCCAAGAGTATTAACATCCTAAATGCAAATCTCAGACTCTCAAAACAAAGGCAAAAGCAAAAACAATACAAAACAACAGAAACCCCAGCATCTCATGTTTTATTTTCCAGGGTCCCTGATGTATATATTACCCATGGACCTTGATATTCAACCTTTTCTTATGCTTTACTTGTCTTTATTTGGGTAGTTTCAGTTAGTCTTGTAAATTGACCTTCCTGGTTCCTATCATCTCTAGTAATTAGTCAACTGCAAGGAGAAGATTCTGATACAAATCCTGGGCCACAGTGGCCAGGGCTGATTTCTTAATTCTTAAGTAGTTGGTAGATTTCTCTTCTTCACCATCATCCCTAAAGGGTTCTTTTAATCTATATTTTCTTCTTCTGACTACTTAAAGACTAGTGTTTGGCACTTAATAGTAATCATTAAAATTCACTAAGCCAGCCGTGGGCAAACTACGGCCCTCGGGCCGGATCTGGCCCGTTTGAAATGAATAAAACTAAAAAAAAAAAAAGACCGTACCCTTTTATGTAATGATGTTTACTTTGAATTTATATTAGTTCACACAAACACTCCATCCATGCTTTTGTTCCGGCCCTCCGGTCCAGTTTAAGAACCCATTGTGGCCCTCGAGTCAAAAAGTTTGCCCACCCCTGCCCTAAGCTCTAGATGTTAAACACCGTTCTAAGTGTATCTGTATCTCTCTAACCCACAGCAATCCTAAGAGGTAAGTCTTGTAAGTATTCCCATTTTTATAGGTAGGGAACTTGAGGCACAAGATGTTAAATAACTTCCTCAGATTACAGAGCTAGTGAATAGTAGAGTCAGAGTTCTAAACTAGGCAACCAGTGTGCTGCACCAGCTCAGCCAAGGGTTCAGTGAGCCTGAGGAGGGGTGGTGAAAGATTAAAGAAATGACAGACAAAGAGAATATAGCTGGGGCTCAGTGGATCTCCTGTGCCTGGATGAGGCCACAGAGAAGGATCCAGCCAGCAAGCTGAGGCTTTATTTTATAGTCAGAGAAAAACAAGGTAGTGGTCACCATAGTTACACTGTTCTTGTGAGTTTCACTTGTTTTGGCAACACTTGCTGCACCTCCCACAGCCCATTCACTACCCAAGAAGGATCTGGGGGGGGGGGAGGGCGCATAAGGTCAAGCTTAATTATGCTAAGAGGCACTTGTTTGTGGCTCTACCACAGGTCAATCCAAGGCTTAACCTAGAGCTGCTCCCTACAAACCTGACTCCACTATCCACCAACTTAAATAAAGGACGCAGAGAAGGATTTGATGGAGCTATGAGTGAATGAGGATGGATCTGGCAAATGACATGTTCAAGTCTTGTTGCACAGTGATAAATCAGGTCCTCAGGGAAAGTATTCTCTGAATGTTTCTAAGGGAAGAAACTTTGCTAGTGATCTTAGGTATTCCCATAATGATTTTACTGTGTATGTAGGATGCTGCTAAATTCTGAGGTCCTATCCAGTTCTGAAAGATTAAGAGATTGTAAAACCCCCTTTCTCAAAAGGTATTGAGACTTGAGGAATTTCTACAAAGCATGTTTGACTGACTTAGAAGTAAGTTTAAAATTAAGGTGCTAAACAAGTCACAAACCCTTTAAAGTATTATTTATCTTAATCTGTAGCTTCAATTGCTAATAAACCTCTTCAGATATTAGATAGGCCTGTAGGATTTGGGATTTCTCTGGGGTTCAGTTAACTTAAAAAGATTAAGGAAAATGCATAGCCAGGGGTGTTTATCATCAAAACTCATCATTCCCCACTTTCCTCTTCCTTATCAGAAGTCAAAGGCAACATGTAAGATATGTGGCTATCAGAGGTTATAGCTTGTTGCCAATGAAAAAGCACAGCTGAGTTGGATTTAGCTTATGGCCCCTCTGTTGAAATTTAGGATCTCTTATCTTTGCTTGCACTTCTTCTGTCTAGACACTTGACAATGATTTGCAGGAAATTAAGGCACTTACCCCTGCTGAGAACTCAGGGCTAAAACATTTCTAAATATAATTTGTGTGTGTGTTTTTATACAAGTTAATGTTAATTCAAAAGGAAAACAGCAGGTTTTTTTGTGGGTTTTTTTTTTCTGCCTCTGGGAATGGCATTAACTAACCCTCACTCAGAGCTGTGTGACTTTTCATATTCTATTTTTTCTAGGCTAATAAGCTTGTCCAGTTATTTAGGGAACAAAACACTAACCTGTCTTCTTTGACAAATGAAAATCAAAGGGCGTAAGATTCTTGTCTTAGACCACTTTTTCCTTCTTTCACTTTCTTTTTTTTCTTATAAAGATGGAAAATAATTTTGTTCTCTTAAAGCTGGTATCAGAACTTCTTATAATAAAACATTGGCTTTTGCTAAGAAAATGCCAATTCACTTTAGGGACTCGGAGCCTTGATACGATCATCAGGCATTCACTTTCTGAGAGGAGGAGAAGTTTTGCTGCTAAATATAAGAAAGGGCATTTGGGATTTGGCTTCCTTGGGCGGCATCTAGATGAGAAGGGTGAATGTTGTGTGAAAGGAGAAGAGAGATTACTCCCAAAGTTGTCAACTCTAAGGGAAAATTTTGAGGTAGAATAAGAAAGGATAAAGGTAAGTTTTAAGGTGTTCTCTACAGGATAATTAGCATAAACTACTTCCCACCTCACCCCTCATCTGTCCCATGAAATCTTCTAATTTCTTTGGGAAAAGAGATAAGCTCCATGTTCATGTTGGTGACCAAAATGCTTTAATGATTCAGGAACTAGTGCTCAGGAGGAAAGCAGTTGTCTGGGTCACATTTTAGGGCTATCTGAATGTTTACTTTTTGTTTTTGTTTTTAATATATTTTATTGATTTTTTACAGAGAGGAAGGGAGAGAGATAGAGAGTTAGAAACATCGATGAGAGAGAAACATCGACCAGCTGCCTCCTGCACACCTCCCACTGGGGATGTGTCCGCAACCCAGGCACATGCCCTTGACCGGAATCAAACCTGGGACCCTTCAGTCCGCAGGCCGACGCTCTATCCACTGAGCCAAACCGGTTTCGGCTGAATGTTTACTTTTTGCACAACACACCCAATTGGCTGCAGTTTATCTGATTCAGTTAAGATTGCTAAACTGGTCAATGGGCTATTGCTCAACCACACTACCTGTCATTCTGCAACACAGTTAAGAGAGAGGAATTAAGAGTCAGCCACTTATAAAAATCCAACTTTCTACATATGAAACATTTCATATATGCTTTTTCTTGTAAATTGGTAAGTGTGTTAGTTTACTAGGGCTGAAATAATGAATACCACAGACTAAATGGTTTATACAATAGGAGTTTATTTTCTCACAGTTCTGGAGCCTGGTCTGAGATCAGGGTTGATCAGAGTTGATTTCATTCTGTGGGTTCTCTCCTTGGCTTGAAGATAGAGTCTTCTCCCTTTCCATGACACAATATTTCCTCCATTTGTGTTTCTGTGTCCCCATCTCCTCTTCTCATAAGGACCATTGGATTAGGGTCCACTTATATGACTTAAGTTTACCTTAATTACCTCTTTAAAGGCCTATCCTCAGATATAGTCACATTTTGAGCTAGTAGGGGTTAGGGCTTGGAATATATGAATATAGAGGGGATATAATTCTGACTATAACAGTAAGATATCTGTAGTTTGGGGAAAATTTCTACACACACACACACACACACACGCTCTCTATATCTGAACACACATGTTTTTAGCTGCTACACAAAACCACACATGCTTCATAGTGAAGCTTGAATGAGTTCTGCCATCACCGGAGACATGGTGGCAGGGGTTATGCAGTAAATTCTACCTAGTACAGTATGATGTAGCCCACCAGGAATGTTCCCTGCTTTGCAGCATTATTTACAATCACATTGGGGCCGCTTTCCTCATGTCTGTAAACTTCAAATAGTATTACTTTAAGTCATACTCTACTTGTGAAACTCAGACCTGACTTTGTCTCCTATAAGAGCCAATGCTGTTATGTTTCAACTAGTTGCTGGTTTTAGGGCTTCTACAATTGCTCAACAGGACACTTCTAATCTCTATCCAGGAAATTAGCAAGTCCTTTAAATATCTCCAGCCTATCCACCTTGCTTTTCCTAGAAACCCATCAATGTGTTGTTGTTGTTGTTGTTGTTTTTCATCTGTAGGATGGAAACACTAGTAAATAGTTGTCATCTTCCATGGTTACTGAGAGGGTTAAATAAAATTGCACATGTAGTAATAATATTGAGGTTTCCTGTGTGCCACTAGTCACTGTGCTAAAACAGAGACATGTTTTTCTTCCATTCCCGAATCCACCTAAAACTGTTAAACAATTCATCAAAGCAGAGTTTTATTTTACTCACAGATATTTAAACTACCCTGAATGAAGATTTTGACATTAGTGCTCTTGAGCATTGGAGTGATACTAAGTATAGATGAACCCCTTCATAGTTATTGGCATTTGTAAAACATTTGAAAGTGGATAGTTTTCCACGATGTGCTGAGAGAAATGATGACAATTTCCCCCAATGTGACACAAAAGCTTTTGGAGGTCTCTTTAGTTTCACTGTATCAAAAAAGACTTATTTTATTTCAGTGTCTTTGAGGATATTCCAAACCCAAAACCTATGGATAAGAACAATTTGCATTGAACAGAGCCCCAAGCAGGCTAAAGGAATGCTCAAAAAACACAACTCACCAAGTGAAAACAGGCGTCAAAGGTGGGCTAGCTGTCCAGTACCCAAGTAACTGCTGCGCTCTGAGTTCAGGTGAAGTGAGTGAAAATGTTTCCATTACGCTTGTCAACGTAGAAAAAGAGTCCTGATTTCATGTTCCTCTCTTTAGGCAAAGAACAGCGTGCTTCTTTCATATGCTCATAATGATGTTTACTTTTTATGCCTTAAGAGCCAGAAATCCCAGAGTTAAAATTTTCTGTTCAAAAGTGATGGGTAGCTTTAGGCAAGGGTTCTGGTTGAATTATAGTTTCCTTCTGCACTGTTACATGGTTCCTGGTCTAATGTCCTTCTTTAAATGGTCAGCATATACTTTATGGTTAGTCACCTCAGATCTTCTGGAAGTAGATATTACCTGTTCATTGATTTAGTCACACAACCACCCAAGAGATATTTATGAGTGTTAATTATGTACTAGGGCACTGTGCTGTTTGAGAAACCAGAGGTAAATAAGATTATTTGCCTTTATTTCCATGATTCTCAAAGCCCATTAGAAATGATAAATATTAAATAATTTTACAAGTAATTTTTTTAATTACTAAAAGGAGAAGCATGGCTCCTAAGAGAATGTGAAATAGGAATAGGAGGTGCGGGAATACATGGTCCTCTCATGCACATTTTGTAAAAAGGCTTCCGAGTGCTCTGTGATTCTGAGTTGAAGATATCAACAAGCTTTTTGGCTGATATGTATAGACAGAGACTGATGAAGATGCTTTACATATAAAAAATTGGGTCCTCATTATTATTTGTTATTTTAAAAAATTCATCCATATTTAGCTCATGATCATCTTCAACAAATATTATCTTCACAATCCCAAAACCACAATATATTCTCTAAAAAAATTTACTTGGCATACATTTTCTCAACATCTGGGTTTTGTTGTCGTTATCACTTTTCTCCCTATCTCTGCTGATAACAGAGAATGAATTGTAAGTTCCCAGAGGAGTGTTTCACATCATTCTACATTGTTTTGCAGCATATAATGCACCCAGTTTGCAAGCCTGTTTTACATAGGCATTTTGATTATTTTATTTTGAGATAATTTTTCTTGACCACTAAGTCTTTGGAAACTTTGTGGGCAGAATTCACAGCCAAGTCTCTGTATTAACAGATGCATATGAGAAATTGTCCAAGAATTTAGAAATGTAAAATCTCAGAGTTGGAAGGACTGAATACATTATCAAGGCCTCCCAATCATTTGTAGATGGGGAAATTGTGACTAGATAGGAGGAAGGATATACCTAAGTGATATTTCTTTCAGTATATTGCTTCTATATTTTTTCTTGGTAGGCCCCAAGTTCATCATCACTTGTGGTAATTTTTACCCTAATTGCTGAACTAACAAAGGACCAAAGAAAGCTGCATTTAACTGTAGTACTTAACTTCTTTTCAGAGAAGTCCTGTCTCTTTATTCATAGAAAACCAGCATGTAATAGATGGAGTAGAAATGTAAAAACTGGAGGTTTGTACCAAGAAATATATATCTAGAAAAAGCCCAAGAAATCACGTTATTAATGTTTTGGTTTCATCTGGATACACATGGTTAGAGCACAATTTATGTGGAGTAAATAAAATGTGACATTATTTGTTTTGAGGAAGAATGTGTCCTCCAAACTCAAGGCAGTGAACTGATTATTTATTTAAAAAAACACACACACCTATTTAGTCTAACTGAGGAACCTGCTGTTTCTCCCTATCCTGTGCAAAATTGCTTTTTAAATGTAACCTAATGGAGAATTTCATTGTTTTGTATAAAGAATTTCTCTGACCTTTTGTCTAACAGGAAGTCAAGGTCATGAAATGTTTGCATCTTCCAGAACCTACTCTGAGAATAACTTAAGCTTCTGAGGCACAATGGCTTTCTAAGATGTCCTTCTAAGTAGCTGTGCCATTTTTTAGTTGAAACGAAAAAAAAAATAGGCTACCATGATATGACATTTGCCCCAAGCTGTTTATTTTGATGAATGCTTTAGAACAGTGCTTCTGAAAGCTGCATGAACATTAAATAATATAGGGAGCCTTTAAAGTAATTCAAGTTCGCGTATATTCTGATTCAATTAGTCACCAGTAAGGTAGGGTCAGAATTACAGAGGACATAAGCTTTGTGCGCCTTCTTAGCTTTCCTTGCTCTCTTCCATCTAGTCTGAAGGCTCTTGCCTCTTTGACCATGTTCCACTCTTCTATCTTTGTTAGACCCTTGCTGAACACCTACCACCACCACCATCACCACCTCTTTAATTCCAACCCCTTTGAGTTGGCTAGAGTTCAAGGTAAAACCCCCAAAAGCAAGAATTGCATGACCCATTTGCTGAACTCTAGCTATACCAAATCACCTCTCTTTTTATGTAGATTTGGATAAAATGCCATACCTCAGGGCATGGGATCTGATTTTTTGAGAGTAGCAGGATTCCTAGATGATACTCCTGAAGCAATTCACCATTAGGTAAAACTTGACTAATGAAAACGGGAGATAGGAAGTAACTGAGTAGATAAACCCACTCTTCTGTGGACTGCTCCAACATGTGACTTCTCCTTCCATAGCTGGAGAAATCCTGACGAGCAACTGCTCTGTCTCCTCAATACTTTTTGTGAAGTGCTGGCCATCAAAATGTAACATTATTCTACATCTTTCATTGCCTACTTATCTATCTCTTCACCATCATTGTCCTGGGCTTGTACCACCCAAATAAAGTGTCAAGTATTTTAATACTTGCCTCAGTCTTTGCTTTCTATAGAATTTTAATACAGATTTTTTTTTCAATTTCCCAATTCTACCATATAGCTAGAATTGAAAAATACTGCCTCTGAGGAAGACCTGAACTCCCATCCTTTCAAGAATATCACATAGGAATAAGGTTTTTCTTAATGTTGTTTTCTTTTATTAAATTTTCAAAACAAGTGTAGAATATAAGACTTTATCATTTTTTCCCATTATTCCCTATCCATTCACATTTTCAAAGTCCCACATTAACTTCTATAAACAGTTTGATGTACTGTCTGGTTGAAGTGTATTGTATACATAGGCGTAATGGAGTTCCAAGGTTCTTTTATTTGTTTAATTAATTTTTAAGTATATTTTTATTGATTGAAGGGAGAGAGAGATAGAAACAGTAATGATGAGAGAGAATCATTGATTGGCTGCCTCCTGCACGCCCCCTGCTGGGGATCAAGCCTGAAACCTGGCATGTGCCCTGACCTGGAATCCAATCGTGACCTTCTGGTTCATAGGTCGACGCTCAATCACTGACCCACGCTGGCTAGGCCTTTTATTTTTTGCATGAACTTGATCATCTATCCATATTGTCCTATAGTGGATTTTGACATTTAACAATATTTCTAAGAGATTGTCATAATACAAAGGGATTCTTTATTCTTTTGAATTGTGGTATAGTATTTCATAATGTGGATATATAAAATAACTTTTCTTTACCCTTATTAACAGGAATTATGATTGCTCACAATTTTTTGACTTAAAAAAACAATGCTGAATTGAGCATCCTTGAGTGTTATCTTTGTGCACATCTACACTAATAAAAGAGAAACATGGTAATTGGCGTACGACCGCTACCCTTTTCATTGGCTAATCAGTGAGTATATGCAAATTAACTGTCAGCCAAGATGGCGGCCGGCAGCCAGGCACTGAAGCAAACAGGGAGGCTTGCTTGCT
>NW_005354749.1:52366-87534 GCF_000412655.1 Myotis brandtii | reverse complement strand
CCACGGGCCCTGCTCTGTGCCTGATAGGGGGGAGCTCCCCAATCCCCTGATCGCCCTGCGGCTCTGTGTGTGACAGGGGGCAGCGCCCAAACCCCCTGATCGCCCTGCGGCTCTGTGTGTGACAGGGTGCAGCGCCCCAACCCCCTGATCTGCCCTGCTCTGTGTGTGACAGGGGGCGGTGCCCCAACCCCCCAATCGGCCCTACCCTGAGCGTGACTGAGGGTGGCATTGCAACCTCCCGATCCGCCCTGCTCTGTGCATGACGGGGCGGCGCCCCAACTCCCCAATCGGCCCTGCTCTGAGCCTGACCAGGGGCTGCACTTAGGGATTGGGCCTGCCCTCTGCCACCCGGGAGCAGGCCTAAGCCAGCAGGTCGTTATCTCCCGAGGGGTCCCAGACTGCGAGAGGGCACAGGCCGGGCTGGGGGACCCCCCTCCCCCTGCCCCCCGAGTGCACAAATTTTTGTGCACCGGGCCTCTAGTATTAATATAATTCTCAAAGACAGCTAGGACTAGAACTGTTGAGTTGAAAGGCATGGTCACAATAAATTTTGATATATACTTCTAAAATGCCCTTTTAAAATGGTGTCCCAATTTATATGTCACACCAAAAGTGTATGAGAATTACTATTTCTTCTCACCTTTTGCCAATGCTGTCTATTATCAGTTTTAAAAATTGTCAACTTGGGAAAATAGTGATACCCCGTGGGTTTTTTTTAAGTTATTAAACATTATGTTTAATCTTTATTTTAAGCCTTTTTGGCTTTGCATCTCCAGTTTGGAAATTTTTATTAAACTTTATTAGAACAGGATGTGAGTTCAGTGAGGTTGCTGAGGAGTTGGGCCATTCTTTATAACAATAGTCTTTAAGGCAGGTCTGATTACTTCACACTCTCTATTACATTGAGTCTCGGAATTTAGAGGGCTGAGCCATCCCAGCCCCCTTCTCTGAGAGGAACCAGACCTGGGCATGAGACAAGAAGATTGAAAAGGCTTTCTAATATTTGAGTTGCTGGAAGAAGCCTTCACACCTGCTTAGCCTGTTCTCCAAATTTCCTGTTGCCTCTATCTCTACCCTGCCAGTTTGAACAGAGGCAGAGCATGCGGAGAACTTTCCCCAAAGACAGACCAACATGCTCTGCCAGGGAGTCTGCGTCCAGAGAAGCTGGGCCAAGATTTTTTGGCAAACAAACTTTAAGCAAGGCTGAAGTTGCCTTGCCAATGTGAAACAGCCCAGCTTCTCAGTATGATTGGAAGATGGTTGTAGTATGGATAGGGAAAGTGTGGTGAAAATGAGGCTATGACCAGATGTGGGCTCTATCCCCCAAGCTAGCCCTGTATCTCCACTCCTTGTGTAGATAGTTAATATTTTTGTACATTACCTTTCCCTTGGAATAAAGAAAAAAAGCAGAGTCATGATCCCTACTGATGGGATGTTCCTAATCTGATAAAGAGACATGGTCCTCACTCTTAAAGTTACCCAAAACTACTAAGAAAATGGGTTTTGTTATGTCTAGTTGGAGTTTATAATATTATTGATGAGATGAAATATCTCCACATGACTCAAGAACATTTCAAAAAGCAATGCATTATAAATTTGATGTAAGCACATCAGCACAGAAGGGAACAATAGGAGTGGTTAATTTGGATACAGTTCTAAGAGGCAAGGTTTAACATTTAGGAGCTCAGAAATTTGGCTCCCTTCCATTCTTTCCACTTAATTTTTCCATCCTTGCTTATCCCCAGGTATCTCTTTCAAATTGGCCAAAGATGGAAAATCAGTCAGTGCCCCAGACTGGCTCTGCTTCCCAATCCATCCTTTCAGAGAGAAGGACCAGATCCTGTTCATTGTGATAGCTTTTAGTTTCGATTCTATATCTCTCCCACCTCTGACAGGTCCTTTTATATGTGGGATTCAATTTAACTCAACATATGTATGGAGAAGCTCTTTAGTGTCATGAGTTATGCTGGTTGTTAGAAAAACAGCAATGACAAAGACATAATCTCTGCTAACAATTTAAGGAGACAGGAACATAAACAACTTGCTATAAATAGTGTGATGAATGCTACAGGGAAATTTAAATGAGTCTTGTACCCCTGAAACATGTAATTTTATTAATCAATGCCACCCCAATAAATTCTATGAAAATAAATGAAGAAATAAATAAAGAAAAGTATATGATTTTCTAATCACTATGCTATACTGAATCACTGAAACAATACAAAATAATATTGAATGTAAACTGTAATTGAAAAATAAAATTAAAAAGAAAAATATGAAGTTTTAAAGAGTGAACAGAAGTAAAGCTTCTGTAAAAAACTGAGGAAGCAAAGCCTTGTCAAAATATAATGGGGGCCCTAACCGGTTTGGCTCAGTGGATAGAGCTTCAGCCTGCGGACTCAAGGTTCCCAGGTTTGATTCCGGTCAAGGGCATGTGCCTTGGTTGCAGGCACATCCCCAGTGGGGGATGCGCAAGAGGCGGCTGATCGATGTTTCTCTCTCATTGATGTTTCTGACTCTCTGTCCTTTTCCCTTCCTCTCTGTTAAAAATCAATAAAATATATATAAAATAATATATAATGGGGGACTTCCTTGTTCCCTTAATGCAGAGTAAAAGTGACTGGAATTAGCCTCCCACCTGAAAAAAAGAAAACCAGCAACGAAACAGAACATTATAAAACAACAGTTTTCAAAATGCTTGACATCAGGCTAACAAAGGACAGTGATCCATGTGAGATATGAAAACATGAGGTAAGCCCTAAAATTCCCCCAGCTTTCTGTCTTGAGAGAGTTTCTAGGCTGCAGCACAGAGGAAACCCTAGCAGTGCCTGGTGATTTCTGGAACTTGAAGAGATGGAGTAGAGAATCTGGGGAGATCAAGGCAGCTAAGGTTCACAGGACAGAATACTGGAGGGAGAGAACTTCACAGAAAGAGAACTTCAGAGATCTGAAGATAGTGTCTCTCAAATATTCAGATCAGTACTGATTAGTGCATACATGTGAGGAAACTACCCAAAACGTAGGTAAGACTCATCTGAAATACAGTAAGTCCTCACTTTATGTTGCTGATAGATTCTGCAGCCTTGAATGAAATGAAGTATGACAAAACCAGTTTTACTATAGGATAATTTATATAAACAAGATTTAAGTTCCTAGTCATCTCATCAACATAATGAAATGACATTAAACAAAATGACTTTACTCAAGGGCCTGCTGTAATAAAGAAAAACTCCCTAGGACTCATATAGAGAGGTCCAGGATTAATGCTTGTTTTTACCAGCTAGACTGGGAAAATCTCAATATCTTAATTGGATATCAGGGTTTATCAGTACTCAAAAGGGTTTTACTTTAGTAGCATGGTACAGCTAGTCCTAGAATAAATTCACCTAACAAAACCAAGACCAGAAAGATCAATCTCTCTTCAAGTAATTTAACAGTGTCATGGAACAAAGCTCAAGAATAGTTATAGGAATATCAAAATATCCAACAACGTAAAATTAACAATTCAACTAAAAATCCAGATAATCAATTCAAACTGCTTCTGAAGTAAAACAGATGATAACAATAGTAGACCAAGATATGAAATCATTGTTATAACTGTATCCCATGTATTTATAAATCTAGAGGGAAAATTGACCATATTAATTAGTCACCACAGATATAAAAAGAACTGACTCAAACTTTTTGAGATGAAAACTGCTGTTTCTGCAATGAAAACACACTGGATGAGATTAATATAGAGATTGCAGAAGAAAATACTGGTGAACTTGAATATATAGTAATAGAAATGATCCAAAATGAAACACACCAAATAAGAATTTTTAAAAAATCAGTGAGCTTTAGGAAAAATATAAGCAGCCTAATAGACATGTACTTTAAGTCCTTAAAGGAGGAGGGGGGTACATTTTCAAAAGGAATAAAAACACAGCATATCAGCATTTGTGGGATGCTACTAAACGAGTATTTAGGAGAAAAATTATAGCAAAAATGACTATTAAAAAATAAAAAAGGTCTCAATCAATACATTTAGCTTTTTTTCCATAAGAAACTTGAAAAAGAATGATTAAAACCAAACTAAGCATAGAGAGGAAATAATAATGATTAAATCAGAAATCAATGAATTATAAAACAAAAATCAATAGAGAAAAATAAATGAAATAAAAGCTGGTTCTTTGAGATCATTAAAATTGATTAAGTGTACCCAAAACTGTTGAGGAAAAAGAGAGAAAACACTTATTATCAATATCAGTAACATCACTACAGATGCTATAGTAATTAAAATAACTAGAGGCCTGGTGCATGGATTCGTGCACCGGTGGGGTCCTCAGCCTGGCCTGCACCCTTTTGCAATCCAGGACCCCTTGGGGGATGTCAGAATGCCGGTTTCAACCCAGTCTCCACAGGCCTAGGCCGAGGGACCCCACCGTGCATGCCTCTAGTATGCATGTAAGATCTTAGGTTAATCTCTTCCCGCCCACCACCCTCCCTGCTTCCCTCTGAGATTCATTAGTCTGTTCCATGTTTCCATGCCTGTGCATTGAGCATCTGCCCTCTGGTGGTCAGTGTTCATTATAGCTACTGGTTGAATGGTTGAACGGTTGCTTAGGCTTTTATATGTATAGACTAGTGGCTCAGTGCATGAAATTTGTGCACGGGGGGAGGGGGGTTCCCTCAGCCCAGCCTGCACCCTCTCCAATCAGGCATCCCTCTTGCAATCTGGGACTGCTGGCTCCTAACCACTCACCTGCCTGCCTGCCTGCCTGATCGCCCCTAACTGCCTCTGCCTGCCTGCCTTATCATCCCTAACTGCCTCTGCCTGCCTGCCTGATCACACCTAACTGCCTCTGCCTGCCTTCCTGATTGCCCCTAACTACCCTCTCCTGCCGGCTTGATTGCCCCTAACTGCCTCTGCCTCGGCCCCCACCATCATGGCTTTGTCTGGAAGGAAGTCGGACATCTGAAAGATGGCTGGTCGACCTGGCCTAATTAGAATATTACCCTTTTATTAGTATAGATAGATTATATAGGATAGGATTGCTTAAATGGGGAGGGGGAAAAGTCTTTTTCAGCAGGAGGAGATGCTCTTGGCAGACAAAAATTCATAATCCCTATATCTGGACTGATAGCCAGCCATATGCACTATACTGCCAAACCAGTCATTAAAAAATTGAACTGCTTTCTTACACCTTACACCAAATAGCTGTTGCCCTTAAAACCCCTCCTCAGCCTCCACCTTAGGTTCTGCCTTCGCAGTTCACCCAGATTAGGTTCTGATTGGTCGGTTTCTATGCCAGTCAGCATCAAAAGCTCTGCCTCCTAGGCAGCCATTGGCTCCTTGCAGTTCACTCAGATTTGGTTCTGATTGGTCGGTTTCTATGCCAGTCAGCATCAAAAGCTCTGCCTCCTAGGCAGCCATTGGCTCCTTGCAGTTCACTCAGATTTGGTTCTGATTGGTCGGTTTCTATGCCAGTCAGCATCAAAAGCTCTGCCTCCTAGGCAGCCATTGGCTCCTTGCAGTTCACTCAGATTTGGTTCTGATTGGTCGGTTTCTATGCCAGTCAGCATCAAAAGCTCTGCCTCCTAGGCAGCCATTGGCTCCTTGCAGTTCACTCAGATTTGGTTCTGATTGGTCGGTTTCTATGCCAGTCAGCATCAAAAGCTCTGCCTCCTAGGCAGCCATTGGCTCCTTGCAGTTCACTCAGATTTGGTTCTGATTGGTCGGTTTCTATGCCAGTCAGCATCAAAAGCTCTGCCTCCTAGGCAGCCATTGGCTCCTTGCAGTTCACTCAGATTTGGTTCTGATTGGTCGGTTTCTATGCCAGTCAGCATCAAAAGCTCTGCCTCCTAGGCAGCCATTGGCTCCTTGCAGTTCACTCAGATTTGGTTCTGATTGGTCGGTTTCTATGCCAGTCAGTGTCAAAAGCTCTGCCTCCTAGGGAGCCATTGGCTCCTCGCAGTTCACCCAGATTTGGTTCTAATTGGTCAGTTTCTATGCCAGTCAGCGTCAAAAGCTCTCTCTGCCTCCTAGGCAGCCATCTTGTGAGAGCATGAGGGTTAATTTGCATATTACCTCTTTATTATATAGGATAATAAGGGGGATATTATAAACAATGTTATGCCTATAAAGTGAACAACTTAGAGAAATCGGACAAATTTTTGAAAGATATAATCTAATAAAGCTCATTAAAAAATAGATAGATTTCAGAATACTTATGCTAAAAGAACCCAAAACAGAAACAATGTAGCTTGTAAGTTTCCATTTATATAAAACTCCTGAAAATGCAGCTAATCTATAGTGATAGAAAACAGATCAGTGGTTGTTGGGGGTGGGGGTTTCAGGAGGGTGGACTAGCAGGATTGCAGTGAGGCATGTAGAAATATTTGGGAGGATAGATGTACTTACTCTTTGATTGTGGTGACAGTTTCATCAGTGAAACTCTTAAATCAAAACTTATCAAATTATAAATGTATAGTTTCTTAATTATGTGTAGTTTCAGATACACCAATTACAGGAGTTTTTAAGAATTCTATAATCATTTTTCTGTATTGCCATAATGACATTTATGTTCAAGATGGGATGTTGAATGAAGAAACCTTTAAGCAGAATTACAATTGTACATGCCCCACTGTCTCACTTCCATGACAAACCCAAAAACAAAACGCAAACAACCAAAAACAAGTCATTTTTACCATGATGTCTGAAATACCTTCAAGAGGTAACAACATTTAAGTAAGGCTTAAAATGTCCCAGGATAATTGGTGATCTCCCACAGATCTGTCATATGGGCTGCACCCCCTTTCTGTGTGTGGTAGAGTTTACAGGTAGGTATAAAATACTGAGCAAGCAGGGAGGTTGCCCAAAAGAGATTCTCATCTTTGCCATTAACTAGCTGTGTGACTCCAGGCAAGTCATTTGCTTTCTCTGTTCCTTTATCCAGCTTTAAAATAAAGTTGCACGAGATGGTCTCTAAGGCTCTTTTAAGCTCCAAGATTAGGTTTTTAACATGCCCTACTATCATACAGAGGTTTTTATCACAGATTCCAACATGTAGAGGACTAATTTCAGTAGTTATCCTTTAATAATATGATTCCACATGTAGGCAGATTTACTGCTTATTATAGCTACCTTTTATCTGGAGTATTGCAGTGCCTTGCAGTGCACATTAGCATGTTTAGAGCTCTAGGGTATTCTACCGAGAAAAACATGAATTTAATTTTGTTTTTGCTTTGTTTTCCCAAGTTTTGACCACAGAATCATATATTTCACTGAACACCTAATAAATATCTGATGATTCAAGTAATTCTGTCATAGATTGTCTTCCACAGAGCAAGAATCAGTTGGGATAGCATGCTCTTGGAGGGACCAGGAAATGGAGAAGTTAAAATGGATGTGTCTGAGAGTGACCAAGAATATGAAAAGGGACAGATGGGTGGTGATGAAGATTAGTAGACATTCTGGACTGGACTGTGGGGAAAGGAGGGGCAAGTGTCTTTCTTTGGAATGTATATTCTAAGACCTTCAGAGTTGCTCTCATCCCCTTCCTGCCCTCTCTACCTCTATGCAAGCCATTGCAAAGTAGGTTTCTGCACATCCATCAGCCCGTATATTCTACTTGGCTTTGAATCTCTCTAATTGCCTTATGAGCAGATGGGAGTCTTTCTATTGCCTTGGCTCAGTGTCTCACATTGTGTGCAGAAGAAGATTTGGTAGGGATTGGGGTTCAGTAGGTACTAAGTTCCTTGGAGACCAACCTACCTGTCCAAGGCCCAGAACTTCTGATATTCTAGGGAGTTCAGGTCACACATCCTACTAAAATTGATCATTTTTACCAACAAAAGTAGCTTTGTTGTTTTTTTTCTGCACATAGATTTGCAAATACTCAAAAATATAAGACACTATATAAAAATTTGAGGAAAAAAGAGAATTGAATTTTACTGTCTGTGATAATGACTATCATTTTGATGACTCTCTTTTATTTGTCATTTTATGTATATCCTAGAGGCCCAGTGCACAAAATTCATGCACTCGGGGGGCCGGAGTTTCCTCTCGCAGTCCGGGAGCCCTCCGTGAGCCCAACTTCTGGCTGAGCGGCTCTCCCCCTGTGGGAGTGCACTGACCACCAGGGGGCAGCTCCTGAATTGAGCATCTGCCCCCTGGTGGTCAGTACGCATCATAGCGACTGGTCGTTCTGCCATTCAGTCAATTTGCATATTAGCCTTTTATTATATAGGATGCATCACATTTTTATAAATGGGATTATAATTTGTGGTAGTCAGAGTCCTCAAGAATATCCATGTCCTAATCACCAGAACCTGTGAATATGTTACATTACATGGCAAAGAGAAATTAAGGTAGCAGATGGAATTAAGGTTGCTAATCAGCTGACTTGAAAATAGGGAGATTATCATGGATTATTTAGGTGAGTCCAATGTAGTCATGGGGATTCCTCAATGTGGAAGTTGGGGGCAGAAGAATCAGTATCAAAGTGATGTGAGGTGAGAAAGACTCAAGTGGTCATTGCTGGCTTTGAAGATAGAGAAAGACGTTACCAACTAAGGATGGCCTTTAGAAGTGGGAAAAGCATATGCAACTAATACATGCTGTAATATTGTTATTATGAAGAACACTTTCCCCTCTAAGTCTTTTACCATCCTTTCCTTATCTCTAATTATTGCCCCACATAAATAGTTTTCATGCTTATACAATCATATACACACATGCAAACACACCCGCACGTAGATGATTTTGACATCTATATATATAAAAGGCTAAGCAACGCCCGACTGGCCGACTGGCCAGGAGGTATGACATGCACTGACCACCAGGGGGCAGATGCTCAATGCAGGAGCTGCCGAGCTGCGGTGACTTGGCAGTGGAGGTTCTCGGGTGATGCTCCCCAGAACCGGAGAGGAGGGAGCCCGATTCCAGGGAGCGTCACCCAAGAATCACCCTCTCGCAATCCAGGACCCCTTGGGGGATGTCAGAGAGCCAGTTTCAGCCAGATCCCTGCAGGCCAGGCCCAGGGACCCCACATGCCAGAGAGACCCCACTTACTCTGCAGATGCCCTTCGAGCCACAGTGCCACCCCAGGTGCGGCCGACCAGGGAGGGACTATGGGAGGTTGGCTCCAGGGCATGTCTGGCCTATCTCGCCCACTCCAGCCCTGTCAGCCACCTTCTAATTACTTTCCTTTCAATGTTCATGAATCCGTGCACCAGAGCACTAGTTATTTTATAAAAATGAAAGCACAACCCAGCCAGTATTGTTCAGCGGGTTGAATGGCGTCTATACACCAAAAGGCCCCCGGTTCTATTCCTGATTAGGGCACATGCCTGGGTTGTCGGCTTGATAACCAGTAAGTGGTGTGCAGGAGGCAGCTGATTGATGCTTCTCAACTATGTTTCTATCTCTCTCTCTCCTTCTCCCTTCCTCTCTTTCTAAAAAGGTCAATAAAAACATTTTTTAAAAAATGAAAGCACAATTCCATTTGCATCATATTTGAACTTTTTAGATTGTTTTTAAAACTAAATATGGCTGCAGGTTACACAATTGCAGTGGGAGTCAACCTGCTTTACAAGGATTTTCTCTGTTGTCTGAATGGAGCCCAAGGTTGAAGCTGATGCCATAGAAAGGAGAGATGCAGATGGTCTGAGTTGTTTATTGGGGACAGTATTTGAGTTCTTAGATCAAGCTTTGCTGTCTATATGTGAGAGCCACGTCTCAACTTTTTAGCTGCACGGGTCCATAAATTCCCTTTATTTTATTTTTAGCCATTTTGAATTGAATTTTTTTGGGGGTAACTTAGTAACACATTGTTCTAACTGAGATATAAATTCTTAAAGTCTGTTCATCTTTGGCTCCTATATTATTGCAAGATTTGGGAAGCTAGATGATTTGTCAGCTCCTTCCCCCACCACATTTCAAACTCTGACCATTATTTTGGTCAAAAGACTGAAATCAATTAAATGGTGTGGCTTATATGAAATAATAAAAGAATTAGAAGAAGAAAAATAGTATAAAGAAGTAGAAAGCTTTATTAGCTCACAAAGCCAGGAAGTGGAGAACCTGGAAATACCACAGAAGCTGGCCTCTCAGCTTAAATATCTTTCCATTTTCCCTGAGTACCTCTCTTCAGTGGACTGGAACTATGGCTGAGGCAGTGCTCAGCTCATGTCCTCAAACCAAATAAGAAGGAGCACTTCTCAGTCCCAGCTCTGATGTGGAAAACCCAGGGAAAGCGTTCTGATTATTTGGCTTGGGTCATGTTCTCATCCCTTGGACTAGCCTCTGTGCCCAGGTGAGGAGGAGCTATGATTGGCCCAACCTGGACACCCATCCACCTCCATGGCCGTGGTTGGTCCAGACCCGTTCCCAGATGGAGTCACAGCAGAGACATTTCCACAGATAATTAGCATGAGTACATTAAAGGCAAATCTGATAGGCAGCAGGAGCCTGAAAAGAAAAGTCAGCAAACTCTTAGATTTTCAGACTCCATCCCTCTTTGGTCTCTGGTGTTTCTTGCTAAAATATGAGTAGGATTTAGGACAAAATGAGGTACTTATGATGCACCATTTAGTGAGGAAAAACAAGATGCAGACGAGTAACATGAAATGCATGATTTGTCTCATACATTTAACATTTAAGGTAGGTTTTGGCCAGAAGCTAATACTGAGGACCCCCTCTTGCCTCATGACATACTCTCTGACACCCTGGTTATTTTCAGAGGTTGCAGGCCCACCTCTGAAATGCTTTGTGGACATTCATGTTCCTAGAGTTTTTCTGGGATGATGTTTCTGGCTGGCATCTTGTCTGTCCCTCCCTGCTGGATGAGTCCTAGTCCTCCGCTGGCATAAGACTGGATGGCATTTTGAGTCAAGCTGTCTCTTGGAAGCTAAAACCATTATGAGAGGCTGGTTGACACCTGGCATTCAGCTGAGTGGGAGGATGAGGAACAGTGTGCCAGCTGCTGAAAAGAGTGTTTGTAAAGCACATGAAAGAGAGAAGAAAAATTGTGAAAATTGTCTGCGTGCGTGTACGTGTGTGTGTGTGAGAGAGACTGGGTGTGTCCATATAACATTCAATTTATTTATTATAAATACTTTGTTCTTTAATAACAGATGCTTAGTGTTCTGAATCCTTCTAGAATCTGGGCTGTTTTCCTTGAGATCATTTCCCCATCTGAGCCCAGAGAAGACACTAATGGTATGGGAGCCCCAAACTTTCTATAGATGGTGTGAGACCCTGTTGGACTAGGAGATGGAGTGGGTGGCCTCTCCTCTCCTCTCCTCTCTCTCCTCTCCTCTCCTCTCCTCTCCTCTCCTCTCTCCTTTTAATACCTGTTGTTGCTTATATGACCTCTGTGTCCAGGAGCACTCATTGTCTCTCTCTCTCATTTATGTACTTCAGGTGGGCAATTTAAGCTGTTTTGTGGGTTGAGCCCACTGAATTGTCCATCTGAGGTTCACTTTAGCTACCAGCCATAAAAACAGACATTATTTATTGAGCTCCTATTATATGTGTGGTCTAGGGAGTGAGACACCTTAACATTAAATATTGGCCCTTCCAGCTACTAACTTGGATGTGTCTCTTAAATGCTACAGGCTTCAGAGCTCTCACCTGGGGGAATGGGGCTAAAAAGTAGTACCCAGGCCAATAGAGATGTTCGGAGTTATTAGTGAGCTAATAGAAGGAAAGGGCGCAGAACAGCTCCTAGTATGTAGTAAGCACTCAAAATGTTAGCTATTGAGATTAATCCTCATAACCTTCTTGTGAGGGGGTATATTATCTGCATTTTAGAAATGAGGAAACTGAGTGTCAGGAAACAAAATAATAACTGGCTCTGGGTCACAGATTCTGAGGAATGGAGTCAGGATTTGTACTCTTCCCTCCAAATGGCAAAGTTAAAGGGGCACTTCCTTACCAAGTTCATGAGCATTTGAGAGGGCATTTTCTTATCTATAAGATTGAGCAAATTAGATAATGTCTCAGAACCGTTTCCTCATTTATATGAAGTGGATTAATAGTACTCTTACATAATAGTTATTATGATGGTAAAATGAGATAATGTAGTGCAAGTAGTAAATATTCATTTCTTCTCAGCCTCCTCTTTTACTTCTTATTGGATGCAGAACAAAACATTATGGAAGAGGTAGATTTCCTATGTAAGAATATATTCACCAATGATAAATTCATTTTGGCTTATTTCATGCTGTAGATCATCTGCATTTCCATGCTCCTCATGATGATGGTAAATGAGCAGCTGATTATTCATTATCTTTTTATCCAAACTGTCTCTTTCCTTCCTTGGAAGGGCATGAGATGTGTGAGCAGTAGGTGGTACAGGGCAATGACAAGCATTGGGCAGGGATTCAGAACATTGGCACCCCAGACTAGCTCTGCTGTCCTCCAATGTGTGAATGACCTTGTCAATCACTGAATGTCAGTGGGATCTCATTTCCTCATTTTAAAATGCAGGCACTGGTGTGTCCTCTGATGACCTCACAGGAAGAACACAGGAAAGAATGAGGGCAAAAAATAAAATTGAAATGAGTAACATGCTGTAAAAACCCAGAGATTTTGACTGATGTCAGACCCAACTTGATCACTTTCCTAGGGGACTTATGACCATCTCCACATGTTACTAACAAGGCACCATGAGATGGACTTGGCATCTACATGCCAAAGTTCAAACTTTAGTTCGAGGACCTTAGCAAGTCACATCCTTTTCTGAGCTTACATTTCCTTGTATGTGAAATGGGAGTCATCATCCCTGCTCTGCCTACCAAAATATTTGTCATGAGGATCAGGTGAGGTAATGTATGTGAAAGAGTTTTACAAACTGTGTGACATCATGTAAACTGTACAGCACCCCAAACAGGTAGCCATCCTATGAATCTCTGTTATGTGAACAAGAAGGCCTCTGGTTTTTCTTCCCACCCTGAGAACTTTACAGACTCTGTTTGGTTCTCTACTTTCCCAGTCTCTCCATTCCTTCCATTCCAAGCTTAGAGATGACATACAATCCCTCTAGCTTGTTTGTCTGGAGTGGGTGGCCACAGGCAAGTTTACTGGTAACATCCAAACTGATCTGGGGGCTGGTATTCTCAGACGGTGGCTGATCAGCCAGGCATAGTCAGAGGTGGACAAAGCAAGGGAGTCTTGGGATAATGGCAGCCTTATTCCTAGGCGACAGAGTAGGGATTTCTGCCCAGGGGTAATAGTCAATATATTTAAGAACCTGTAGGGCAGGAATATCAGGTAAAATCACCCTGGTGATGGAGCAGTCACTGGAGACCCTTTCAGTATTAGTAGAAACCTCTTTGGTTGCTGGGTGGTGTGGAGGTCTTGGTCATTGGAGGTGGACCAAGCACCTTGTGTGACAGTGGAGCACTTGGGGGGCTGGCAGCAAAGGATATTTACCAACCAATTTGCAAATCTTTCAGTGCTGTCAGTGTATAGCTATTTTAGTACTGCCTTAGCTCAGAACATAAGATGAGTATCAGACTTGCTTCATCCTCAAGCATAACAAAGATGAGTCTTTTGTTTTGTTTTGTTAATTTTCACCCGAGGATACTTTTTCCCATTGATTTTTAGAGAGAATTGAAGGGAAGGGGGAAGGAGGAAAGAGAAACATCGATGTGAGAGAGACCCATCGATTGGTTGCCTCTGCGCATGCCCTGATTGGGGCCAGGATCAAACCTGCAACCCACGTACAGCTCCTTGACTGGGAATCGACTCCATGACCCTCCTGTGCATGGGCCAACGCTGTAACCAGTGAGCTCACCAGCCAGGTCACACACATGAATCTTATCTTTAGTGTCTCTAAGGAGTTGGGCGATGTGCCTGGAGCTGCCTCCTGCTTCTATTCCTCCGCCTTCATTTTACCCACTCTCCCCTCTTTCTTCTCCTCCACCACACTCCCTCCTCTTCCTGTTCCTTGCTACTTTTAACACAGTATGAAAGAAAAACACCAACATGAAAAAAGGATGGATGCATCCCTGCACATTTGGAGCCCTGGTCAGACTTTGGCCTTCTCCCTTCTAAGTCATTATATTGAGTCAATTTAATTCTCTCTTTAGCCTTTAAAAAAACACGCTGTTTATAATTCAGCCATAGGGTTAAGTAAACAGTTGATTCAAACAGGAACAAGACCCCTCCTTTCCCCTGCCCCCCTTTTTTTTTCCCCCCGCCTTCCTCTTAGGGCAAGACTTTAAGGTTTTCTTTCTAGGGAGGAATTTGTAGCTGCCACAAAGAATAATAGGGGATCCAAAGAGATAATTAATTAGGTCTGCTGTCAAGGCCAGGATGCAATAAAGAATGTTCATGGGAAATTTTCAAATACATTTATATGAAAAAAAGTTGAATTTAAAATTGTTTTTGGTAATACAAAGAGTGCTGTTTGTTGTTGGTTCTCCCCACCCACCCCCCACAAGATGAAAGTATCTGAATTGAGATTTAAAAGACCACCTAAGGAAATTCCAGGGAGGGTGGCACCTGACCAATGCGAATCCCTGCTATACCACTGAGAGAGAGAGAGAGAGAGAGAGAGAGAGATTATGAGGAGATTTTGGAGGCTGGGAAGTCACAAGGGCAAGAGAAGACTGATGTCCCAGCTCAAGCAAGCAACCAGGAAGGAAAAGGGGGCAAACCCCTTCTTCTTACACCTTTTATTCCATTCAGGCCCTCAAGGGATTGGGTGATGCCCCCTCACAATGGAGAGGGCAATCTATTTCACTGAGTTCACTAATTTAAATGCTAATCTCATCCAGAAACACTTTCCCAGACACACCCAGAAACAATGTGTTTGGGCACCCCATGGCACAGTCAAGTTGGCATAATCATCACAGTGTTTGTTATATTTTATATTTTTGAATTCTTTACTGTTGCAGAGACAATGCTATGTGTTCATATAAACCATGTTTTGTTTCTCTCTTCGGCACATAGCTAAACTTTAACACCCAATTTTTCTTATAGTTTTGTCATATACAACTAAGTTCTCCCAGTGAAATAAAAGCAGAAGTAATATGACACCTCCTGGCCAAGGTGCTTAAGAGAGGGGTCCATGCCCATCTGATTGCTAGTGAACCTAACACACATGTGGAAGGGGCTGGGCCTCTGAATGACTGCAAGGAGAGCACCTCTCCAACTCCATCCTGTTTTGAACTGTAGCACAAATAAGAAATAAACCATTATTGTGTTTTCCACTGAGATTTGGGGAGGTTAATTGTTATAGCATTTAGTGTACCCTGGCTAATATAAAGTGAGTCACTTTGCTTAAAAGGCATGTATAAAATGATGAAGGCTGTTTTTCCTTCTTGTTTCTTGAGGAATGGGCAGGGGGTTAAGAAAACATCGGGCTCCATCTAATGGGCATTGTGCTTCAGCTCTGCCTCTCCTGAGACAGCATGACACATGGAAAACACAGGGGACTTGGAACCAGTTAATTTGGGTTTGAATCTTGGTTTTCCCACTCTCTGTTTGTGTGACTTTGGACAAATTTTTATAACCTCTCTCAATATGTCTTATTGGCTTAATATTAGGATAATGTAAAATTAAAATTCACATGACCTTGACCCAGAAATCATATTTTTAGGAATCAATACCACAGAAGTATTCCCACATATATCCAGTGATAAAGTATAAAGATACCTGTGGCACTATTGTGTGTAATAGTCTAAAGTTAGGTCCATTAGGGAGGGAAAGCTAAATAAATCATGGTGTATCCATATTGTAGAATACCTAAAACTTTAAAACTTTTTTTTTTTTGCTTAAAGTATTACAAAGAGTAATACATATGTCTCCTTTTTTCTCCCCATTGAAAGCAATAATATAGCATTGTATGTGCTGATATGATGGACCTGTCCACATATATTATTAAAAGCAAAAGCAAATGTGTGAAACAAAATAGTATGATCACATTTATGTTATTTAAATGGATATACACAGCTGACTCTTGAACAACATGGGGGTTAGGGGTGATGAGCCCCCACACAGTTGAAAATCTGCATATAAGGTTTGACTCCCCCAAAACTTAACTACTGTCATCCCTTGGTAACTGCAGAGGATTGGTTCCAGGATTCCTGTGGATATAAAAATCTAAGGATGCTCAAGTATCTTATATACAACTAGAGGCCTAGTGGATGAGATTCGTGCACTGGATGGGGTGGGGGTCCCTCAGCCCAGTCTGCGCCCTCTTGCAGTCCAAGACCCCTCAGGGGATGCCCATCAGCCGACTTAGACCTGATCCCCCTGGGATCGGGCCTAAGCTGGCAGTCCGACATCCCTCTCGCAGTCCAGGGCTCTTGCAGTCCAGGACCCCTCACTCCTTATCACCTGCCTGCAGCGGAGGCAAGAGAGGCTCCCACCACTGCCGCTGCACTTGCCAGCCCAACTTCTGGCTCAGCGGGACCACCAGCGGGCAGCTCCAGTGTTGAGCATCTGCCCCCTGGTGGTCAGTCGCATCATAGTGACTGGTCGTTCTGCCATTTGGTCGATTTGCATATTATGCTTTTATTATATAGGATGGTATAGAACCATGCATACAGTTGGCCCTCCACATCCACAGGTTCCCAATCACAGATTGAATATACTGTTTTTGATCCAAGGTTGGTTGAATCTGCAGATACATAATGAGGGATATGGACAGTCAACTGTATATTTATTGAAAAATAATCCACATATGACTGGACCCATGCACTTCAAACCCATGTTGTTTAATTATCAACTATTTATATTTTATATATGTATGTATACATACACACATCAGTGTATATTACACATATTTATACACACATCTGTATATATTACATATATTTGCACACAGCTGTACATATCTATCTATCTATATATATGTGTGCATGTGTATATATAGAGATAGATAGATATAGATATAGATATAGATATAGATATAGATACAGATATAAAAGCCTAAGTAACCGGTTGACCGAACGACCAAATGACCAGTTGACTGGTCGCTATGATGCTCACTGACCACCAGGGGGCAGATGCTCAATGCAGGAGCTTCCCCCTGGTGGTCAGTGTGCTCCCATAGTGGGAGTGCCACTCAGCTGGCCGTTGCAGCCTGGAGACCACAGCGGAGAGGCAGTGAGCCTACCCAGCAGCGGGAGCAGGCACAGCAGGGCTGGGATGAGCAGGAGAGGCAGGCAGGAGTGGCAGGTGGTGTTGGACTGCCGGTTTCAGCCTGATCCCCGCAGTCTACACCAAGGGACCCCACTGATGCATGAATCCGTGCACCAGGCCTCTAGTTACATATATTTATACACACATCTGTACATATTACATATATTTACACACACACACACACACACACACACACACACATAGAGAAAGAAAAAGCTATTAAAAGATGTAGCATACCAGTGGTACTTCTACAAAGATGTATAGCAGTAGGTACTTTTGAAATGTTATATTAGGTAGTTTTGAGATGGGGAGAAAAATTGAGTTAGGTAAGATAATAAAAGGGAAACCTTAATTTTTACTCTAAGATTTTTAAATTTTAAAAAAATCACAATAAAACTATCTTTTATAATAAAAACTAAAACAAAAATGTGATAGAATGGTATCTCACAGAGTTGTAAAGTTAAATTGAGTTAATTATTTAATAATAATATGACTGAAAGTTTTGGGTACATGGGAGTCCTTGAGAAAAACAACTTATTTTTGAGTTGTTTTATTCTTCTTGGGGATTTAAACCTTTGGTGGTTAGAATTTTAAACTCTTCATTAGATTACTTATGGGCTCTTCTGAGGTGAGTGTCTGATTCTCTTTTCCCTTCTCTCTTCTCTTATTCCACTTTTGTGTATCCTTTTCTTCTTCCTTTTCTGTGTGACCCTGATTCCCTGCTGCTGCTGCTGCAGTCTTGACTACCCCAATTTATGTTTCCATGAGTACTTTCTTTTCAAGAGGCAACATCTCATCAACCAAAGCATGGCCTCAAAATCCTTGAAAACTCAACCTCAGCCTTCTTCCAAACACGACTAACTCCTCGGGTCATTTTATTCACACACTGCTGAGGCCAATATAACTATGATGGAAACCAAGAGAGGGCCATCAGAGCACTGGAGTTCCTGGCCCTTGAGATGCAAAGTCTGGATTTATATACTGATTCTCTGTTTCTTATAGATTCAGTGGATTGGGAATTCAGACAGGGCACAAACTATTCTGCTCCTGGATGTCTCAACTAGGAGACTCAGGCTGGGGGCTGGAATCACCTGAAGGCTTATTCTCTCACATGTCCAGTGATACTCGTTGATACTGGTTATTGACTTGAGGCTTCGGTTCCTCTCCATATGGGTTTCACCAAATGGTCTTTCCACATAGGCTTGGTTGGACTTCCTCATAGCATGGTGTCTAGGTTCCAAACACAACAATCTTGAGAGAGATAGCCTTTTATAACTTAGCCTTAGAAGCCACACAGTCACTTCCATTGTATTGTGTTCAAATTAGTCACAAAGCCTTGACCAGTTTCAAGAGTGAAAAAATAGAGTTCACCTTGTAATGAGGAGTGAAAAGGTTCTAGAAGAGGATGTGGGACTGAAATATTGCAGTGACCATTTTTGGAAATTACAATCTTCCACAATTATAAGCTCTGAAGTTCCTGGAATGGGGAAGATCATCACATGCTTGCAACTTCTGAATTGACTGCTAACTGAAGTGGTCTGGCTCAGGTGTTGATGGCTGGAGTTTATGGGCTATGGTGAGGGCTGAGTGTGGCCCTGTCCTTTTAGGGGTTCTCCTAATTTTTTTCTGGAAAAAAGTACAAACATACAGTAGAGACTCTTTTACATGTGCCTTGCCTTGCTCTAAGCTGTAAACCTTCCACAATAAATTCTGTTGTTAAGTTAAAAGATTCAACTGAGCACATCTTCTGCCTTTTTGATGAAGTGTATTTGATCCCCCCACTCCAAAATTTGAATTTCAAGGTCTGCCAAATTGATGACATGCACCACCAGGACCTCTTATAGCAGCGGTTCTCAACCTGTGGGTCGCGACCCCTTTGGCGGTCGAATGACCCTTTCACAGAGGTCACCTAAGACCATCCTGCATATCATATATTTACATTATGATTCATAACAGTAGCAACATTACAGTTATGAAGTAGCAACGAAAGTAATTTTATGGTTGGGTCACAACATGAGGAACTGTATTTAAAGGGCCAGAAGGTTGAGAACCACTATCTTATAGGAAAGGAACCTAGATTGGGGACCTGAATTATCTCAGGTTAGAAAAGCAATCATTCTTTTTGCATGAGAAATGCTTATAAGGAATGTTTATCTCTGTCCATTTACATACTCAGATTTCTACCCAGAAATATTTCACAGAAATATTTTATCATGGGGACAATGAAAACACATTTTACTTTTCTCTGCCACAAGAGTAAAGGATTTTGTATTAGGGGCCAGTTGTATTTTATTGTCTTTGGTATTTAAGCTACTAAAGATTAGGAACTAAAATGAAATTATAGTGGATGTGAATGAGTTACTTTACTTCACTCTTTATGTCTTGTTCTTAAATCAGCTTCCTCTGGTTTCACTCCATCTGAAGAGAAGTCAAAAAAATTTAATGTAGTCATTATTGTTGTGGTGGCAGACCATAGGGGTGAGATGAGGAGGTACTCTCCCTTTCTTGGGGTTTTATGTGTTGGCTAGAATATTGAGTTGTGGCTTTCTGTCTTCAATCCATTGTTATTACCATTGATATGTTTACTGTCCAGTCTGAAGGATGAACAGCTATCCAAGGGAAGCTCTTCCAAACACAAGGCAAGAGTACAAGAGGGTGAGTGGAAACCCAAGAGACCTCTTAGGGAATAAGTTCAGAGCTCTGTATTATCACTTTTGCTCCAATCTCCAAGCAATTTTTATTGCCAAGACCAGAGTCAAAGGCAGGGAAGTACATTCTTCCCACAGAGCGCCTGTCACATGGTTCTGGATGTAGATGTGACGTTTTACAAGGACCCTTTATAGGTAGTGATGTGTACATACTTTTATCAGGAGGAACATAGCACCCCATTGTCTCTTTTTGTTGTTGTTAGTGGCCATCTTGATTCTTTCCTTTATTTACCAGTTTCAAGACCAATGTCTTGGTTCCCCAGCAAGCCCCAAAGATGGCATTGAGTTTCTTATGAAATCACAGATTTTAATATATATGAAGTGTTTTAATTCCTTGGCATAATATTATTCATATCAATGCACTAATTGACCCATTTTAATCAGCAAAAGCCTCTTTGAGATTATCTCGATTTTCTGACTTGATTTTCATAGCCTTTGACAGGGTCCTTACTTTCAGGTGTGATAAGACATTGCAGGGTCATCTTGTACATTTTCTGCCTATGTTTTTAATTGTTGTTCTGAAGGTTCCTAGGTAACTCAGCTACGTTTGGGTGCAAACCTGAATGTAAATATAAGACTCTTTGAAATAGTAGATAGTTTATGCTAATCTATTGAAAGGTATGCATGGGGATTCAATGAGGAAATGAGCATTGGCTATGGATAGGGTTGTATTTGTTGACTGGGCTACAAAGAAGAAAGTGAAAGATCATTACTGAGGTCTGACTTTCAGGACCCTGACATTCCTATTTACCCCTTTGTTGGCCTGATTGCCCACAGATCCATGACCCAGTGTTCTCTAGGAGCTTTTATCCAGGCCAGTAAATTTGTGTAACTGTAATTAATGAGCATAATGGATTCATCTTAGGGCAAGACCTCTTCTGGACAATAAAACATAGCCTCTATACCCTGAGGCACAGCTTTATTTTGGAGCTGTCTGCTTATTCAGATAACCACTTACAGATCAGCCCTTCAGTCTTGGGTTTTGAACAGCTGGTAGCAATTTTCCTACACTAAATGACTGCTAATTATCCTATACACCATACTTAATTCATGCCTTGTTGGCTGAGTTGCAAGTTCACCTACTCATTGTAATTACTCCTTACCCTCATGTTTTTATTGCCCCCTTGCCTCTTATCCCACCTTGCATATCCAGCACCTCAAGATAGGGAGTTAGATCCAATTGAACAGAAGTTTCATAGCACTAGCAAGTCTCAGTGAAACAGGAGATGAACTCTAATTCTCTGCAACAGGCCACCTAAAGATGAGAAAATGAAAGCTCTAAGGAGAAATTGTCATCTCAGCATCACAATGATCTAGAAAGCATCACAACCAGTAGGCTGACACCCTACTGGTACCAAGTCTTTCACTGTTAGTAGAAATCTAGTACCAATTCTTCCACTATTGGCTGTGTGCCTTTTATTCTGTATTCAATGTAATATCTCAGTTTGTTTTTAACCTCTAGAATGGAGATAATAGTTTTTGCCCTGTCCACCTCACAGGCTAAAGTGGGATAATGTAATTAATGAAATTAATAAATTGTGACGTCCTATTAAGTATTAATGTTTGTAATTTAGGTTTTATGAAATATTACTATATCCTCACAGTAAATGGTAAGAGAAAGAAACTCTTCAAGGCTATATGAATAGTAATCTGTGATTTCTGAAGACTCTTTTCACAAAGACATTATGTCTAAAGATGTTATTTTACTGAGCCCTCATAACAAATGATTAGACAACTGGATTTATGGGTTGAATTGTATCCCCAAAAGGGTATTTTGAAATTCAGCCCCCAGTACCTCAGAATGTGAACTTATTTTGAAATAGGGTTGTTGCAGGTATACTTAGTTCAGATGATATCATACTGGAGTAGGTAAATCCTTAATCCAGTTTAACTGCTGTCCTTATAAGAAGAGGAGAAAGGAACACACAGAGACAGAGGTAGAGATTAGAGTGATGCAGCTACAAGCCAAGGAATGCCAAAAATTGACAGCCACCTCCAGAAGTAAGGAATAGGCAAGGAAGGATTCTCCACTCCAGATATCAGAGGGGACATGGCCCTGCTGGCACCCTGATATTGACTTCTATCCTCCAGAAATGTGAGAGAATAAATTTTTGTTGCTTTAAGCCACCTAGTTTGTGGTGCATTTTTATGAAAGCCTCAGAAGACTAAATAGATTCCCCATATTTCTGACTAATATGTTGCAGTTCAAAAAAGTTTAATGGGAAAATATCTGCCAAGAGCTCACTATGTGCACGATAGTCTTCTAGGCCCTTTATGTGAACAGCTTTAAACAGAACAAATTAAAGTCATGCTGTAGAGTACACAACTTCTTAAAGACAAGTAATCTGATGAGATCTATGATATAATGCTTATATGTGAATGAGCCTGGATATTTTTTTTGCGATTCTCTAGGGCAGTGGTCGGCAAACTTCGGCTCAGCAAACCGCGGCTCGCGAGCCACATGCGGCTCTTTGGCCCCTTGAGTGTGGCTCTTCCACAAAATACCGGCTCTTCCACAAAATACTGACTTCTGTGCATGGGCCACGAAGTTTCAATCACACTGTACATGCGTGCCTGCACGTGGTATTTTGTGGAAGAGCCACACTGAAGGGGCCAAAGAGCTGCATGTGGCTCGCGAGCCGTGGTTTGCTGACCATGGCTCTAGGGTAACCCAGGAGCCTATCTCCTTACTGCCAAACTTATATTTCCCTACAGACCCATTACATGTATTATCACAATCCTCTATACCTGAGGATGGGCGCCCTTCTTTCTTTTCTTGACCCTGAAGTTGAGATAAAATAATCTGATGCACGAATAGCTACTTGTGATTAGGCATTTCTGAACAAAGGGAGAAAAAGGGGAACTCTAAATTTCCATGACATTCCTAGTTGTGGAACTAGGTATTTAAAACCTGATGAAGGGTTGAGAGTTAGTGATTAAAGGACTCGTGCAGAAAAGTCCCTCTGGAGCACCTGAATTTACTCTTCCAGATATGGAGAAGAGAAGAGGGTAGAATATGACCTGACTGTAGTCCTGCCATGGAGAAAACAAAAACTGGCTCCTTAGCTCCCTGATAATGGGGCTAAGGAACTCCGTTCTTTCATCACTTAAAAGGAAGAAAAGGTAAGATAAGTGTGTACAGGAACCCTGCTCCATAAATAAAACCAACCATGGCAATAGCCTTGAAAGACTTATTTCAAGATCTCCTTTCTCTCCCACCTTGACATTTTAATGGGGTCGGCAGTTTGAGATTCATTGTAATGGAAACCAGAAGACAATCTCCAAAAGCAAAAGGCTACAATGGAGGCCCAGCAGCCTTCGTGTCTAAATGTATCAGCTCTGTCCTCAGCAAATGGCAATGTTGCCTGACGGGCAATTACTGCTGTTCCTAATTGCTTCCATCAAAACCGGCTGTTTGAAATACCTAGAGCCCCATACCAATCCATGCCTCAGCCAACACTGTTTTCTTGGCTTTGGTTAATGCTTTATTTTTGGCACACTGGTCTCCGTCTGGCAATCAAGTTCATTTTGACCCATTAAACTTTCTGAAGACCCTCTCTGATCAAAGCCAGAAGATGATCTAATTAGGTTCTCTTATAAGTGGAAGACTGGCAAAGCCAAGTGTCTCCTGTTCAGCTTGTCAGTACAAGGGGATAAGATGAAAGCTCTACTTAGGACTCTGCCCAGAGATATACAGTCCATGGTAGAGCTGCCTGATAGTGGCATTTTCTTGAGTGCATGTAGAAATGGGTATTTGTGTGGGAAACTCTGAGCGCCCATGAAAAAGAATGAATGGGTTTACATTTTAAAGTGTGGAAGTTCTGATAGCTTGCTAGAGAAAGCATGATTATTTTTCTTACCCTGAAATGTTTCCAGTGTGATTAAGTTATGGAACTCTTAATATTTTCCTCTATGAGTAGCCGGAGCTCAGTAAAGGCCACAACCACACAGATAATTAGGAGTCATCTGTGGGGTTTCCATGTCCCTCATCCCCTGTTACTTTGACTCCTTTCTTTATCTCCACTGTTATCAATGTATCTCAGTTCCCACCATCATGTACCTGCACCAGGATAATAGCTTTCTAATTGTTCTCACTGCTTCCTCTCTTGACTTTCTCCAATTAATTCTCCACAAGGCAGCAGGAATGCACAGAAGACTACCCATTACGATTCCATATAGGACGTTACAGAAAAGGCAAAAGAAGGAGAAAATAAAAAGAAACAGTATTTTCCAGGGCCCATGTCTAGGGGAGGGGATTAACTACAAAGGAGCAAAAAGGGAAGTTTTGGGGGTGATGGAAATGTTCAATATCTTGATTGTGATATTGGTTATATAAATGTAGACATTGTCAAAACTCATCTGTCTGTATACTTAAAAGGGATGAATTTTATTCTATGTGTATAAGCCACAGTAAGTCTGATTTTTAAAAAATGTTAAAAAAATGTAAGAGCTCCAATCTTAGGGCTTGTCTTTATTTGGCAGATGCAGAGCTCTGCCCTTTGTGAACAGCCCTATCCCTAGGGATTTCATCAAAATCAATCAATGACAATTGTTTAGCATCCCAGTTGCCTATCGTGGCACTATCAGTTGAGGCTAATAGGAAATCAACAGCCAAAAACTTTAAAGAAAAAAATTGGGAAATGAGATGTCTATAGGAGAACTTGCAAAGCTGTGGCATATTCCTGGAAATCTAGAAGGCCATGTATATAGTCAGGTCAGAGCACATACTCAGGAAATACATGAGAAGAGCCTAATTACAACTCTGACTGACCTTGAGGATCTGCATAATCAGAAAGTGAAAGCTAAGGCAGAGTTGTCAAGTACCTGTTGGAGTGTTGAAATCATGCCCCAGCAAACACAGAGAACCTCTTGGTGAAGCCTGATAAATATATTAGGCCAAGACTTCCAAAGAGATACCTGTCTAATCACTAAACACTAAGCTAACCAAACAGAGATTTCAGCAGTCCCACACAAGAAAGAATATAGGCTTCACAGAATTAGTACTGGAAAGTCACCAAACAGATCTTAAATCAAAAGCCTAAACTTCCACTTACAGAAACTAGAAAAAGAAGAGCAAACTAAATCCAAAACTAGCAGAAGGAAGAAAATAATTCAGATGAGAGTGGAAGTTAGTGAAAAAATAATTAGAAAAACTGTAGAGAAAACCCGTAAAACCAAAACTTGCTTCTTTGAAAAGATCAATAAAATTGAAAAAAATTTCACCTGACTTATCAAGAAAAAAAAAGAGATTCAAATTTCTAAACTCAGAAAATAAAGGACATAATTACTGAACTAAAATAAGTGTTACGAACAATTGTATGCCAACAAATTAGATAACATAGATGAAATAGACAACTTTCTAGAAACACACAAATTACCAAAACTGACTTATGAAGAAATAGACAACCAGAATAGACCTACAAGAAGTAAACAGAATGAATTATTAATAAAAAATATTTCCATAAAGAAAAGCCCAGGCCCAAATGGCTTCACTGTTAAATTCCACCAGATGTCTAAAAAAGAATACCAATCATTTGCAAACTCTTCCCAAAAATAGAAGAGGAGAGAATATTGTCAATATATTCTAGGAAGCCAGTATTACTCTGATACCAAAAACCAGACAAAGACATAACCAAAAAAAACCATGGATGAATATCCCTTATGAATTTAAATACAGAAATCCTAAACAAAATACTAGATAACTGAATCTAGCAACATATTTAAAGTATTATACACCATGACAAAGTGGAATTTATCTCAAGAATGCAAAGTTGGCTTAACATGTGAAAATTAATCAGTGTAACACATTATATTAATTTAATATATAACAGAAAACATGCGATATATCATTGACTTAGAAAGGAATTGACAAAATACTACAATCTTTCATAATAAAAATATCAAACAAAGTAGGAATCAAAGGCAACTTCCTCAATCTGATAAAGGACATCTATAAAATACATACTTCTAACATCATACGTAATAGTGAAGAACTTAAAACTTTACCTCTCATGTCAAGCATAAGAAAAAGATGTCCACTCTTTTCATTTCTATTCAACACTGTTTTAGAGATTCTGGCCAGGGCACTTAGGCAAAAGAGGACACACACACACATCTTATTAGAAGTAATAAATGAGTTTAGGAGGGTTGCAGATGTGAGATCAATACAGGGTGGGGCAAAAGTAGGTTTATTTTTTGTTGTGAGTATGTAAAACACTTTATTCTTGTATTATTATCTAATAATTATTGTATTATTTTCCATATAAACAACTGTAAACCTACTTTTGCCCCACCCTGTATATGAAAATTAGTTGTACTTTCATACATTACTAATGAAATTCAAAATGAAAATTTATAATGTCACTTCATTTGCCATAGTACCAAAAATAATAAAATACTTAAAAATAATCTTAACAGCCCTAGCTGGTTTGGCTCAGTGGATAGAGCGTCGACCTGCAGAATGAAGGGTCCCAGGTTCGATTCTGGTCAAGGGCACATGCCCAGGTTGCAGGCTTGATGCCCAGTGGGGGTGCGTGCAGGAGGCGGCTGATCAATGATTCTCTCTCATCATTGATGTTTCTAACTCTCCCTCTTCTTTCCCTCTGAAATCAATAAAAATATATTTAAAAAATACTCTTAACAAAAGAAGTATGAAATACACACACTGAAAAGTATAGAACATTATTGAAATAAATTAGACAAAAACAAATGTAAAATCATCCTATTTTCATGGTTTGGAATACTTAAGATGGCAATACTCCTCAAACTGATCTAAAGATTCAACACTACTTCCATCAAAATTACAGCTGTTTTTTTTTTCTAGAAATTGACAAGTTAGCCCTAAAAATTTTATGAAAGTATAAGAGAACCAACCAGAATAACCAAAACTATCTTGAAAAAGAACGACATTTGGGAACTCACACTTTTTAATTACAAAATATACCACAAGTCTACAATAATCTAGACTGTGTGGTAACTGTCATAGGATAGACATATAGGTAACGGAACAGAACTGGAATTCCATAAATAAACTCTCACATTTATGATCAGCTTATTTTTGGCAAGGGTGCCAAGGCCATTTAATGGTAAAAGACCAATCTTTTCAACAAATGATGCTGAATATGTAAAACAGTTTATTCTTGTATTATTACCTATTAATACAAGAATAAACTGCTTTACATACTAGACATCCATATTCAAAAGTTGAATTAGGACTCCTTGCTCATGACACATGCAAAAATTAATTCAAGTGGATCATAGACCTATAGCTTTGTGACTTTAGGTAAAGCAAATTCTTATCAGGTATAACATCAAAAGCACAATGGACAAAAGCAAAAATTGGTAAACTGGACTTCATCAAAGTTAAAATCTTTTGTGCTTCAAAAGACACCATCAAGAAAGTGAAAAAACAACCTCCATAATGGGAGACAATATATGCAAATCATATATCTGATGAAAGGACTTAAACCTAGAAATTATAAAGAACTCTTCCAACTCAAAAATAAAGACAACCCAATTAAAAATGAACCAAGTATTTGAATTGGGTTTTTTTCAAAGAAGATGTAAAAATGGCCAGCAAACATGTGGAAATATGCTCAATATCATTAAATGTTATGGAAATGTAAATCAGAATCATGAGATATGACTCAGTATCCACTAAGATGGCTGAAGTAAAAAGATAGATAACAGGTGTGTGTGAGAATGTGGAAAAACTGGACCATCATATTTTGCTGGTAGGATTATAAAATTGTACAGCCTCTTTGGAAAATGATTTTGCAATTCCTCAAAAAGTTAAACATAAATTAGTATGACTCAATAATTCCATTTCTACTGACATGCTCAAGAGAAATGAAAACATATGTCCACATAAAAACTTGTGTAAAAATATTTATACAACATGTTTCTGGATAGCCAAAAAGTGGAAACAACCCAAGTGTCCATCAAAAGATGAATGGATACGTAAAAGTGGTATATCCATACAATGTAATATCCAACCATCAGGAGGAATAAAGTACAGCCCTGGCCCAGTAGCTCAGTTGGTTAGAGTGTCTTCCTGATATGCAAAGTTTGCATTTGTGAATGCATAAATAAGTGGAACAACAACTTGATGTCTCTCTCTCTCTCTCTCTCTCTCTCTCTCTCTCTCCTTCCTCTCTCTCTCTCAAATCAATTAAAAATGAAAAATAAATTTTAAAAAGGAATGAAGTATAGTTATGTGCCACATAATGTTTCAGTCAATAAGGCACCGCATATAGGATGGTAGTTCCATAATTTACAATAGAGATAAAAAATTTCTATTGCCTAGTAATGCCATAACATCATAGCACAATGCAATATTCACATGTTTGTGGTGATGCTGGTGTAAACATACCTACTGTGCTACCAGTCATATAAAAATATAGCACATTCAATTATGTGTAGTAGATAATGCTTGAAAATGATAATAAATGACTATGGTACTGGTTTATGTATTTCCTACATTTATACTTTTAATTGCTATTTTAGAGTGTGCTCTTTCTATTAAAAAAATATGTTTGCTGTAAAACAGTATGCCGTGTTATACCAGTAGCAGCACCATATAACTTTTCTTTACTGTGACTCTTGATTGCATCATTTTCTCTTACAATCGACTTAATCTCATATTTTTTGTTCATCGTGGCTCCTAAGCACACAAAATCCACTGCTGATGTTGCCAATAAGAGATCATGTCCAGTGACTGACCTAGAAACAAAATTAAAAGTGATTAAGGGCTATGAAAGTAGAAAACCAGTGATGGTTATTGCTCTCCAGTCAGGCATGTCCCATTGCACCATAGCTAAGAGACCTTGAAGAACAAGAACAAAGTGACCGAAGCTGTTAAAGGATTTGCTTCATTGAAGGCAATGAGGCTAACACAAATTTAAGAAGGGCCTGTATGAGACATGGAGAAACTTCTAATGACCTGGATTGCGGACACAGAAGCTTATCCTTCTCAGCACCATGACGGTCATAACCAAAACAAAAAGTTTTGTGATGTTGAAAGAAAAGATTGGACCCAACTACAATGTTGAATTTACTCCTACCTCTGGGTGGTTTAAACAATTCAAGAATGATTATTCATTACCTAATATGAAAGTGAGTGGTAAATTTGTGAGTGTTGATGTGAAGGCATCTGGAGAATTTTTGGAAATTCTAGATAAGCTTGTTGTGGAGGAAAATTACTTGCCAGAGCAAATAAACCAGTATGGATGAAAACTCTATGTTCTGGAAATGGATGCCTGAAAGGACTTTCATCAATAAGGAGGCCAAGTCAATGTAGGGTTTCAAAGCTTTTAAGGGGAGGCTAACAGTCTTGCTTAGGGGCAATGTTGCAGGCTACAAATTAAAACCCTTTGTCAGCGGTTCTCAACCTGTGGGTCGCAACCCCTTTGGCGGTCAAACGACCCTTTCACAGGGGTTGCCTAAGACCATCCTGCATATCAGATATTTACATTATGATTCATAACAGTAGCAACATTACAGTTATGAAGTAGCAACGAAAATAATTTTATGGTTGGGTCACAACATGAGGAACTGTATTTAAAGGGTCAGAAGGTTGAGAACCACTGCCTATATGATCTAGTACACTGAGAACCCCTGGCCCTCAAGTATATCAATAAGCACAGGTTGCTAGTGTACTACAGGGGCAATAAATGGTCATGGATTACCCAGCTCCTCTTCCAACATGCCCTCCTGAATTACTACGCCAGCAGAATGGAGAAGTACTATTTGGAGAATAATATACCTTTCAAGATTTTGCTTTCTGTTGATAATGTTCCTGGACATCCTCCTTTTATTGGTGATCCTCATCCCAGTATCAGAGTGGTATTTCTCCTCTAAATACCACCTAGATCCAACCAATGGATCAAGAAGTTTTAGCAGTTTCTAAAGCCTTCTACCTGAAGAGGGCATTTGTCTAAGCTATTGCTGCAGCTGAGAAAGATGTTGATGCAATTCTGGAAGGATGGCACCATCTCTGACTGCATTTATAACTTTGCTTGGGCTAGGTGATGTCACCAAAGAGTGTATCAATGACATCCGCAAGAACACATTCAAGAGGTTTGTCCAGCCCTAGACAGTTTGGCTCAGTGAATAGAGCATTGGCCTATGGACTAAAGGGTTCTAGGTTCCATTTTGGTCAAGAGCACGTACCTTGGTTGTAGGCTTCTCCCCAGCCCAGGCCCTGTTTGGGGCGCATGCAGGGGCAACCAATAGATGTGTTTCTCTCACATCAATGTTTCTCTCTGTCTTTCCCTCTCTCCCTAAAAATAAATGGAAAAATCTCCTTGAGTGAGGATTAACAAAAAAATTAAATTTAAAAAGAGGCTTTTCCATGACTCCAAAGGGTTTGCCAAGGATGAGGGAGTTGCAAAAATCAACAAGGCTATGGTTGAGATGGCAAACAATTTTAACTTGGATGTGTATGAGGATGATATTGAGGAGCTCATAGAAGTATTTTCTGAGGAAATGACTAATGAGGAGGTATTGGAACTGGAACATGAATGTGTTACTGTAGAAGGGGCAAGAGAAAAGGAAACTAACAAAGAAAAAAGGGACCACAGTGGAGAGTTTAGCAGAAGCTTTTGCAGACCTCAACAAGCTCCTTAAAAAGTTTAGGTGTTGGGCCCAAACACTTAAAAGTTTTAATTAATAGGAGGAATGTTCATGGTACATTATCTATTTACAGGTAAATCTATGATGAAAAAATAAACAAACCAAGCAAAACACCATGGACATATTTCTGAAAAGAATAACACTTCCTCAGGAGAGCTTCAGGCAGGCCCTTTCGGAGGTGTTTCAGAAGAAGGCGCTGTTATCACAGGAGGTGACAGCTGCATGCATGTTATTCCCCTGAAGCCCTTCTAGCGGGATGAGCTGTGGAGGAGGAAAACAGTGATATTGATGACCTTATCCTGTGTAGGTCTAGGCCAATGTGTGTGTTTGTGTTTTGGTTTTTAACCATAAAGGTTAAAAAGTTAAAAAAAAATTAATAGAAAAAAGTGTATAGAATTAGATCATAAAGAAAGAAAATATTTTTGTACAGATGTACAATGTGTTTTTGTTTTAAGCTAATTGTTATTACGAGTCAAAAAGTTAAAGAAATTAAAGTTTATGAAGTAATAAAGTTAAAATGAACTAAGGTGAATTTATTATTAATGAGAAAAATATTTATAATAAATTTAGTGTACCCTAAGTGCACAATGATTATAAATAGTCATATATAGTAATATCTTAGGCCTTCACATTCACTCACCACTCACTCACTGACTCACCGAGAAACTTCCTGCAAGCTCCATTAAATGGAACTTCTAAACTTTCAAATTATATTTATTTTATGTGTAATAAGATAAAAAATAGCTAGCACGTCAAATTCATAATTTTATGGATGTTATTGGGGCAGGTAGAAAGAAATATCAAATAATAAGTCAGCTCAAACAAAAATATTAAGTAAAAAATAGTAGAGGTGAGATACAGATACGGTACCAGATCTGAAGGTGATTCACAAATAGATGAATTTAGGGAAATGGTGGTATAGGGATTTTCTTCTCCTACTATCCTGGATTATAAAGAGTGAAAAATATTGAAAATGCATATGAAGAAACAAGCACCTGAAACAACTCAGGCTGAGAGAGCATTTTGATCCAGAGTCATTTTCATTATGAAAGCGACATATTCCTGGATTAATCTCTCTGTGTTGTGCCAATACATATTTTCTCATATCCCGTGTCTCCTAGAGCACAAATCTGATGGGAAAATATAATGAGAGAAAGGATGGTGGCTTTTATTTTAGGGACTAGAGGCCCAGTGCACGAATTCGTGCATAGGTAAGGTCCAGCCGGCTCAGGGGGAGGGGCTGTGGGCAGTTGGAGGCCCCGCCCCCTGGTCGAAGTCCCGGTCAAGGGGACAATTTGCATATTAGCCTTTTATTATATAGGATAATGTGTGCTAGGTTAACAAGTTCTGAATAGGGGCAGAGAGTCTGCCTGTGCTTGCCCATTTTGCGTGACAGACATTCAGTCGGTCCCTTTACTATTTTTGCTTCATCATCCCCCCAGGGCCCTGATGACCTGGTCCTTCTCCTCTCCAACTTCACCTTGTAAGCCCGAGTTTCATGGCCAGCTTCCTGTTTTCCAGCAGGCGAGACTTGTTTTGTCTCAGAGCCTTTGCACTTGCTCTTTCCTCTGTCTGTCTTTCCTTGCTTGGCTAGATTCTTATCCCTTAACCTCAGCTCCAATACTGCCTTCTCTCAGGGTCTCCCTATTGAAAAGTCACCACTTCTCCAATCATCCTTTATCACATTATGGTGTTTTTGTATTATAGAAAGTAACATTCCCTGAAATTATGCTATTTGTTTACTTGCTCCATAAAAGAGGAGTCTTGTCTCATTTGCTCCCAGTATTTCCCTATCATGTTGAGTGGTGCCTAGCATGTGGAAGGAGCTTGGTAAATATTTGCTGAGTGAATGCATGAATTAGATAAACTGGGGTTAGTACTAGATCATCTCTGACGGTCTCCTCCAGCAACGAAGTCCTATGATTTTCCAAATTCATCACAAAAAGCATTCATCTTTCCAACAGAGAGCTTTTCTCCACAAATCGGCCAAGATAGGATTTCCCAGGGCTTAACTGCAATGGTGGGTAAGCAAGCCGAGTGAAACACTTGCCTCCGGGTGCCAACACGTCTTCCTCTGAGTTTAGCAACAGAGGAAAGTACACTCATCATAGTACAGAGGTGGATGAGAGAGTGACTAGGTCGTCTGCCAAATTGCCTTTGTGGATGTCAGAGCCAGCTTCTCTGAAAACAGACCTTTCTTTAAAACATTAGTCCGAGCTGAGCTTGTCCCTGACCCCACCCTCTTTGCTTTGACTTGGGCTCTCCAACCTGTCACATATGTGTTCAATTGCTTTCTTAACATCAGTTTGGGTAACCCTGTGGCGAGGGAGATGCGAGAGTCAGCCATTAGGTCTGTGAAGGTCTGATGAAAGCAACTTTAGCACATAACCATTTGCTTTGGCAGGAGCTCGGGCCAAGAGCAAAAGTCCTCTTGATGTGTCAAATTATAGATAAACACAAGTTTCAAAAACATTTGTGATATAACTGCAAATAAATGCTGGTAACTGGCAGGGTGCTCCGTTTACAAATAGTTCCTGTCAACCAAACAGTAAAAGGATAAACGTGAACGCGACTGACTTCCCAAACATTTGAAAGCACTTTAATAGCGAGGCTCCGAGACTGCAAGTATAAAACAGAATAATAATTAAGGCTTAAAATACAATCCAGCCAACAGCAAAGCTTCACAAGGCCGTGCCTTGGGATCTGGGCTTTATCATGATGAGTCAGTGTCTGATTCCTTGGGCCCCATCTCTTGAAGACCCTCCGAGTTGTCCAAACCCCTGCTTTTGCTTTGCATTGGCTTATCTTCCCCAGTCTTAGAAGCATGACCCTGGGAATTGGCTGGCACAGTTGATACTTAAGAAGAAGAGGTGGTGCATATGTTTTTTCCCCCTAGGTGGAGAGCTGCAGGCCTTGATAAAGTAGTTGCATCGGACAGGTTCTCTCTAAAGAGGCAATGTCAATAGGGCTACTTGCTCTGTCTATAAAGGTTTTTGGTGACAGTGGTAGTGGTAGGAGGAGAAATGGGGGTATACCTCCTTCTGCCCATTGCACACTATGAGTTTTCATCCATCCATTCATCTATCCATGAGTTAGAAAATATGTATTGAATTTTTCTGATGTGCCAAACACTGTACTAAATACCAGGATACACTGGTAAGAAAAATTGGGAGGCTGGAATCTGATCTTTATGATACAGTAAAGCTCTGGAAAGGGAAGCCAGAGGTTTAGGTTCAGGTCTAACTCTGTTGGCTATGCTTTATCGGTAGCTTCAAATTCAGCTCTTGGTCATCTGGTAAGTGAATGAAGCAGGCAAGGTGGACACCTTGTCACTCTGGAAATTTCATGGCCCCTGCACAGCGGTCAGTGAGACCCACGTCTGCTGAAGTTTTGTTCTGCTGAAAGACAAGGCCAAAATCTCGGTGGACACCTTGTCACTCTGGAAATTTCATGGCCCCTCCACGTCTGCTGAAGTTTTGTTCTGCTGAAAGACAACGCCAAAATCTTTCTTGAAAGACAAGCAAGAAATCTTGATCTTTAAATTGAAAAATTCCCTCATTTTAAAAATTGATGACAGTTTTAAAAGCACTGGTCAGGGGAAAATTAAATAAAATCCGCTTTGCAGTTTGTTGGGGTACAGTGTCCTTCTTGTCAGTGTGTTCCTCGGTTAGAGGGAAGTTCTAAATCTGTGGAATCTGATGATCTGTGTGATGATTCAGAGGTGACGTTGGGGCACAAGGGAGGCCATTCTGGCAGGGCACTGGCCCCACCCAGTTTCAGCCAAAGGAGTGTTATTTCTGCCTGTGTTTTCAGATAGCATTTGGGACTTCCTTGCTCTCTGAGATCCAGGTTAAATTGTTTACAGTCTACCAGTTTCAAAGTTCAAAACCCTGCCCAAGATTCTGAGAGGTCCTGGATGTGGGACATGTATTTTCATGACCTCCCCTGTCAGATGGCTGCATTACCCCTTCGAGTTGCCCTGTGCTTAGACATGGGACTTGGCCCTTTCTTTGAATTCTGTAATTCCAGACTAAATCACCCAACTATTGTAGACTATACAGAAGACATTTTGGGTAGGAGTGGGGACAGGTTTGGAAATGAAGAAGAAGTTTTATTTTGCAGCAAGGCAAATTAACTTCATATGGAATAACAGACATTACTGTTTTTCAGAGTTTTTATTTTTTTATTTTAATTGATTTTAAAGACAGAAAGGGGAGAGAGAGAAAGAGAGAGAGAGAGACAGAAAGAGAGAGATCGGCTGCCTCCCGAACATGCCCTGAACAGGTATTGAACCTGAAACTTGGGTATGTGCCCTGACTAGGAATCAAACCAGCCACCTTTTGGTGTATGGGACGATGCTCCAACTCACTGAACCACAGCAGTCAGTGCGAGACATTACTGTTTTTAAGATGCCATTTTACAGATGCCCTGCCCACTCCATATTGCTAGTTGTAGTATCTGGGTAAATTACGTAGCCTTTCTGTGCCTCAGTTTCTCATATTTAAAATGAAAATAATATTTACTCACAGGATTGGTATCAGTATAAAATGAGTTAATATAAGTAGTAACACAATTAGAACAGTGCATATACAGGGGTTGGCATAAGTAGGTTTTCAGTTGTATGTGAAACATAGACTTTATTTATTTATATATATATACTAGGGGCCCAGTGCACAAAAATTTGTGCA
>NW_005354749.1:40152-51153 GCF_000412655.1 Myotis brandtii | reverse complement strand
ATATACGGTATTTTTCATTCTGAAATTTGGTCCTCTCATAAAGTTGCTTTTTTTTTATTGTTTAAAGTATTGCAAATAGTAGTACATATGTCTTTTTTTTTCCAATTGACCTTCCCCCAGCCTCCCCTACCACCCAGCACATGCCCTCACCCCCCTCCAGTGTCTTGTGTCCATTGGTTATGCTTATATGCATACATACAAGTCCTTCATTATTAATTTATTAATTGTATCATTTACTTGTTTCATGTACACACAACTAACTGTAAACCTACTTTTGCCCACCCCTGTGTATATGTATGTATACATATATGTATAAAAATATACATTTAGGCTATTATTTTAAATTCCTCGTTCCTCTTTCTTCTCCATTCTTTTTTTCTCCTCACTTAACTCTTCTGCTCCCATTCAGGAACAAAAACAAAATTTTTTTCATGACCTTCCTCTATTCTCACCCCAAATACTTTGTCTTCTTTGTCCTCTGTGGTGTTGGTTCCTGCTGATGTCATGTCCCAAGTATGCTTACCAAGTTATTGTCCAAACAATGATAGCTTCCTCCCTAAGAGGGATTAAGATGTCAAATGTCAAGATAATATTTTTTCAACTTGTTATGTTTACACATACACACAAAGGAGTCCATATCTTAAAAATAAATATTAAAACACTGGCTGGGTCTTCAGGGTGTTTACAGCCTCGAACAGTCTACGAATCTGGGGAAACAGTTTCCTGGCTGCACAGGATGCCTCAGTGCACGTCTCCTCATAACAGGGCACGGAGAAAGAGTTGGCCCTTTTCTAAGGAGTCAAGGGGACTACACTGCCAGAAGGCCAGAACCTAGTATGACAGTCAGAAAATATATTTTTCCTTCAAAAATATTTTTCTCATAACTCTCAGAATAGTGCTAGCCTCTTTACTTCGCACAGATGATACAGATGGAGAGAGATTTCTCTCAGTGAAGAGAGTTTCTTAATTTTACTTTAGGTGTTGATGTTGGCTTATAGTTAGAATAAGCAAATATAAAATCCCCAAAGACCCATTCTTTTCTTATGCTCCAATGAAGCCAACAATACCATATATATGTGGCTTATGATTTGTGTGAAGCATATTTGCATGTTAGAATTATGATAGAAAATAACACCACTAAAAAGCAAAACCTCCACTCCAGCTCAGTTTCAAATCTGCCTCCTTGCTGCCAGGGCCCAAATAAGAGGCTGGGAGACTGATGTTTAAGCCATGGTTGCTGTCCTTGGCATTTGTCAGAGTTAGAAGTTGACATTGGAAGCATTATAATAGAATATGGTCTGTTGTCGTCTCAGGAAATAGATATGACCAAGTTAGAGGAACAGGAAAGGCTTGTTCTGCAATGCATTTCACACAGGTGTGTCATGGAAAGAGCATAACAGTTGACTTGGCTTTGAGCTTCAGCTCTGACACTAACTAGCTTGTGATCTTGGGAAAATAAAATGAACCTGTCTGGGTCTAGATTCTCCTTCTATAAAATAGGAGAGATAGTATCTGCCTCAAGTTGCTGTGAAGGTTTGATATCATGTGTCTTATGAATATTCCATAATAATATTCCATAGAAAGGGTGGGTCCTCCTTTGCAAAACACACGAGGTTCACAAAACCATTCCCTCCTGCATTTTGTTCCCACCTTTCTGACTCCTCCTCCTCCATCTCTTTTTTTTAAATTATTTTTTAATCAGAGAGGAAGAGAGAGGGAGAGAGAGATAGAAATATCAATGATGAGAAAATCATTGATTGGCTGCCTCCTGCACACCCCCACTGGGGATCGAACCCACAACCTGGGCATGTGCCCTTGACCGGAATCGAACCCAGGACCTTTCAGTCTACAGGCTGGTGCTCTATCCACTGAGAAAAACCAGCTAGGGCATCCTCCATCTCTTTTTTATTTCTCTAGGCTAACTTGAGTTGAAGCTCCTTAAAGCTTGGATCTAAAAACAATTTTCTTCTCCCTCGATACTCTGTTCCTGGATGATTTCATAAATACTGTATCCATTTATATTCAACTACAAGGGATGGGACAAGGTTTTTTTTTTATTACTTCATGGAACAGAGCCAAGAGGAAAGGAATATATTGGCACTCCAAATGGTTCTCAGGTTTTGGATTTTTCCAGAAGACATCACCCTACGTAGGTCAGAGCCTATCAGAAGAGCAGTCAGGGTGGGCAGGAATGGGGACAAGCCAACATCCTATATTCATGACAGTAGCCACTTGAGGTTATGGAATATTCATAAGACACTTGTAGTCACTCTCAGGAATCATGTGTGAGAACTCTGAAGCTTGGTTGCTATGCAGTGCATGGTAGGGACACTGAGCTACAGACATGGCTCTAAATGGCAACATGGCCACATTTATACCCACCAGTTGGGGAGCCCAAGAACACTAGTTATAGATGTAGACTGCCTAACCTACAGTAGTTTCTTTTTTTTAAGGTTTTATGTATTTATTTTTATTTAATTTATTGGGGTGACTAGTTAATAAAACTATATAGGTTTCAGGGATATGGTTCTATAATGCATCATCTGTATAATGTATTGTGAGTTCATCACCCTAAGCCAAGTGTCCTTCCATTGTCATTTATCCCCCTTGACCGTCTTCTACCTCCCCTGCCCCCTTTCCCTCTGTTAATCACCATACTGTTGTGTATCTGTGAGGTTTTTTTGTTTGTTTTTTGGCATAATCTCTTCACCTTTTTCACCAAAATGGTTCTCAGGTTTTGGATTTTTCCAGAAGACATCACCCTACGTAGGTCAGAGCCTATCAGAAGAGCAGTCAGGGTGGGCAGGAATGGGGACAAGCCAACATCCTATATTCATGACAGTAGCCACTTGAGGTTATGGAATATTCATAAGACACTTGTAGTCACTCTCAGGAATCATGTGTGAGAACTCTGAAGCTTGGTTGCTATGCAGTGCATGGTAGGGACACTGAGCTACAGACATGGCTCTAAATGGCAACATGGCCACATTTATACCCACCAGTTGGGGAGCCCAAGAACACTAGTCATATGTAGACTGCCTAACCTACAGTAGGTTCTTTTTTTTTAGGTTTTATATATTTATTTTTATTGAATTTATTGGGGTGACTAGTTAATAAAACTATATAGGTTTCAGGGATATGGTTCTATAATGCATCATCTGTATAATGTATTGTGAGTTCATCACCCTAAGCCAAGTGTCCTTCCATTGTCATTTATCCCCCTTGACCGTCTTCTACCTCCCCTGCCCCCTTTCCCTCTGTTAATCACCATACTGTTGTGTATCTGTGAGGTTTTTTTGTTTGTTTTTTGGCATAATCTCTTCACCTTTTTCACCAAGCCTTCCTAACTCCTCCCCAGTTGTCAGTCTGTTCTCTGTATCTATGAGTCTGTTTCTACAGTAGGTTATTAATGCATTTTAATTCCCTTCATCTCTCTTTTGTTTATTTGCATGCCAGAGGCTATTGGTCCTTTTTGGGACTAATCCTTTTTACTCTAATGATTTAATTTTACTGAACATTTCATGAAATTTTATATTGGAAAGAGACCTTAAAAGGTCAGGTGACCCAATTCTCCTAGTGGGATTAAAGACAGTTGCACATTCAATCAGTGTGAAATCAACTATTTAAGGATAAGAAAACTGGAATATCTGAAGGAATCAAAAAGAGTTGATGTCTTTGCGCACCTGATTTTGGCTATCTATAACTCTTGGGTAGTACATTTTTGACACAAGCTTCCTGGCAATGAAGGCAAAGTGGAAACATGTTGGGTTACTTAGTTTTGGTTTTCTGACAATGGAAAGCACACACATTTTTCTGTAGAAACAAACTTTTTCCTGGAACCAAACTTAGGCATTCATCATATGAGTCATTGTATAAAGGACACTGCAGGACAGAATGGACAATATCTCCCTCCGTGGCTCTTGCAGAATGTACACTTTTTCATCTGGATGTTCTCATCTTGACCATTTATCCAAGCAAACAAGCTAATAACTAGAAATCCCTATTCCAATGCACTGAAAGAGTCTGAAATAAACCATTTAGAGCCATGTCTGTAGCTCAGTGTCCCCACCATGCACCGCATAGCAACCAAGCTCTCCTCACCACTAACCTATGGAGAGAAACTTTGGAGGCAGTTCTATTTATATATAATCTGAAGGCAATCATCATCATCATCATCATCATCATCATCATCATCATCATAGCTACCTCTTGTCAAGTATACTTTATAAGTATAAGCAAGTTAACTAAGTCTTAGTAAGATTAAATAACTCTTCCAAGCTCACACAGTTTCCAACTACATTGTATTGGTAGTCAAATGAAGCATTCTGTTGGGGAGGATTCTCAGGTCACATCGGGTAACAGGGGGAAGAGCACTGTGATCAATTCATGATGTTTGCATGTGAGAGGGTAGTAAGACTTTCCAGCCATGCATTTGCCCTTATTGTGTGATTACATTTTCCTGCAAGCAAAGCAAATTTCCTATAACAGTAATTAGCAGATAAATGTGTTGCCTATGATTCCTCTACATTTGTTAGCAGAAATATCCCATGATGTAAGTTACTTGGCTACTTTTTATTACATATCACTTGGTATTTCAGGATTTATGGAAGTTGATAAATGTACTTGGGAATCAAACCTGACCAAATGAAAATCCCAACCTCACCCCAGCCACCACCACCAAAAACACACACACAAACAAACCCAAACCCACAATGCAAATTAGAATTATTGATATGAATTAAATACATCTATATAAGTCAACTTGCAAATATATTAACTTTCTAAAATCTTACTCCATGGCTCATGACTGTTTTTTTTTTAATTTAACTAGTAGAATCCATTAAAAGTTTCAAATTTTGTAGGCTTATAATAATTGAAATGTATTGAGTTCATATCCTTAAGGGCGGTGGACCCTCAACCCAAAATTCTTATTCCAAGGATATATTCAGCAACTGATTGCTCTGAGATGAGAAGCTGTTGCGTTTGCCTTCCCAGTCTCTCTGCCTGAGGTAAAGAACCATCTCTTCCTCCATCTGCAGAGCATGATATTATGGTAGACCGATTTCATCTCCTGGTGTAGGCATGTATTCATTCCAGTATCATGTTCTCCAACCAATGAATAATGCAGAATAGGCACATGTAACTAAGGCAGCTCAATTAAAACCTACTTTGGACTTTGGCTGGAGCTAGAAGGTAAAGGCCCTGTCCTTGGGTTGTTGGGCTTATCTATTTTTATAAAAGCCTAAGCTACCAGAATGCCAGAATGACCGGAATGACTGGCCGCTATCACATGCACAGACCACCAGGGGGCATATGCTCGATGCAGGAACTTTCCCCTGGTGGTCAGTGTGCTCCCACAGCCAATCTTCTGTGGCCGGCCAACCTCCCCTGGTCCCATTCTGTGCCAGTCAACCTCCCATGGCCCCTTCCAATGTCCGGCAGGCCCCTGCTGGTGGTTGGCAGCCAGAAGGAAGGCCCCAGCTGGCAGCCAGCAGGAAGGCGGGGCCAGCCAGGGGGAGGCCCTGCAAGAGGGAAGGCCCTGGCCAGCAGCTGGAAGGCCCCAATCAGCCCTGATTGCCAGCCAGGCCTAGGGACCCCACCTGTGCACAAATTTTGTGCATCAGGCCTCTAGTAGACTATAATAGCTATATGTGGACATAATCCTGAGAATAAATCTAACTCTGAAGAAAGTGGCAGTGAATGGAAAGAGAGGGATTCAAGGTTTTGAATATATATACAGAGTTGTACACCCATCACCACAATCAATTTTAGAACATTTGTATTACCTAGAAAAGAAACCCTACATCCCTTAGCTGTCATCCCCAACTCCTCCAAGTGCTAGCCCCCAGCCATAGGCAACCACTAATGTACTTTTTCTCTCTGTCCAGATCTCTTATTCTGGGCATTGCTTATAAATAGAACCATACAATATATGGTTCTTAGTTACCTTTTTATTAACTTTCAAAGCTCCCTCTACTCCCCTTGCAGCCCTTAGTAGAATTTAAAAAAAAATTAAATATGTACAATCATTAGTTTAATGTATCACCTGTGCACAAATTTTGTGCATCAGGCCTCTAGTAGACTATAATAGCTATATGTGGACATAATCCTGAGAATAAATCTAACTCTGAAGAAAGTGGCAGTGAATGGAAAGAGAGGGATTCAAGGTTTTGAATATATATACAGAGTTGTACACCCATCACCACAATCAATTTTAGAACATTTGTATTACCTAGAAAAGAAACCCTACTCCCCTTAGCTGTCATCCCCAACCCCTCCAAGTGCTAGCCCCAGCCATAGGCAACCGCTAATGTACTTTTCTCTCTGTCCAGATCTCTTATTCTGGGCATTGTTTATAAATAGAACCATACAATATATGGTTCTTAGTTCCCTTTTTATTAACTTTCACAGCTCCCTCTACTCCCCTTGCAGCCCTTAGTAGAATTTTTAAAAAATTAAATATGTACAATCATTAGTTTAATGTATGTCTCTCCCTTTAGACAGTACATTTCTAGCAGAGCAAGGACTCCATGTATTAAATGTACCTACCCTTCCCAGTGCCTATCCAAATGCCTGTGCACCACAGAATAGATATTTAATAATATTTACTCAATGAATCAATGAATGAATGGATGGTTGAATGAATAAATTAGATACCCACCTAGATTGATCCAGAAATACCATTCTACTTAGGACAGTAAAAGAGGCTGATCTGGCTAGCTTACTTCAAAACCAGTTCCCCATGTTGGGCAGAAAGAGAAATAAATATCTATTTAACAAGAAAGAGTGTGGTTACACATGCAGATGTGTAATATTTGTAAACCAGAAGTGGATTGTTTGTGTATAGGAGTGGAGAAGGGAGAGACTTGGTAAATTAGAGCTAAGTTAAAGTAAACTATTTATGTACTAACTAAGCCACAATGTGGCCACTGCCAACTGGTCACAACTGCAGTTCTTAACTTTTCTTTCTTTCTTTCTTTCTTTCTTTCTTTCTTTCTTTCTTTCTTTCTTTCTTTCTCTCTCTCTCTCTCTCTCTCTCTCTCTCTCTCTTTTTCTTTCTCTCTCTCTCTCTCTCTCTCTCTTTCTTTCTTTTTTTCTTTCTTTCTTTCTTTCTTTTTTTCTTTCTGTTTCTTTTCTTCAAAGCCTCAGACTCTGCAAGATGCCTGAGTAATAAGAAAGAAAGTACCTAATGCTCAGGATTTCCTCATGGCATCCTTGACTGGACTCCTTGACTGGAGTAAGGTCTTATTCCATGAGAGTTTGGGCCTGGCTGCTTTCTGCCTGTCCCTGTGACCACACAGGGAAAGACTGGGATTTCGAGAGAAGGCAGATGCAAGTCTTGTTCCTTAGGCAGGCTGCTGTGGAGTGGAGAACACACACTCCCTGCTTGGATGGCTTCTACACTCTGGGGCTTGGCAAAGCTATTGCTGAAAACATTGAACAAAATAAACTACAGAATATAGAAGGAATGCAGGCAAAGTCATGAAAACAAATTGGTGATTCATAGAGATTACAGTCTAATGGCTACAAGATTTTCCTGGCTTTGATCTGGACTTTTTCAAGAAATCAGTTGCAGTAGAGGCTCCCTTGGTAGTTGGACATGGGAGGGGATTTTCTAGAAATAATGAGTTTTTGTTTGGGGTGTTTATTTTTAATAAAGCAAATATTGTTTTTATTCCCTTGCTTCTCTACCAGAGAAATAAAATCTTTAAGTAATCCCAGCTCCTGGATGCAGGCAGCGTAAAGAATACACAGAGAAAGATTATTTCAGAGATGGGGTCATTTTTTTTCTTACATGAACATTTCAAAAATTTCATAAAAAGTTATAAATGTCAAATGTGGTACAGACAGTGCAGGGAAGTGCATGTGTGTGTGTGCGCGCACACATTCTCTTATGCCAGCAAATCTTTGATCAGAAAAGCAGTGAGATTGATTTCTTGAATGAAGATCTATATTTATGATGACCCACAAGGTGTTAATTGATTTTTTAAAAAGATCCAAAATTCAAATAAAGAAGTAACCAAGGCTACTTTGGATAAATCTTGACCAGTGGGATATTTAATAATATATTTTTTGGAGTGGGTCCAAGAATTACTATAAAAGATCAAATGCTTAGCCTAGCTTTGCCCAGTGAAGGGATATTCACATGACTACCTGATATAATAAATCGGAGGAATACTGTACTGTTTTGCTTCAGCTCTCTCACCCCCAACCTAGTAAGTATCTCTTACCTGTAGCTTTTGCTGTTAAATTTACAATTCATTCCTCATTTCTTTCAGATAATTATCTTCTAAATTCAATGATGGTAAAAACCACCTGGGATGCTTGTTTAAAATCACAGATTCTAGTTCCCACCCATGGAAACAGACTCCTCAGATTTCTCTCTTTTTTTGGTAAGTGCCCTAGGTGATTCTTATCATCAAAGGAATTTAGGAAAAATGGGGCTAATGATAACTTTTCAGTTTCACTTTATGATAACAAAGTGCTTTTATGAAACCCTTTCAGGAAATCCTCACCATAAGTCTATGACAAAAATATTAATATTCCCATCTATATAGTATATAAAACCCTAAGCAACCTGTTGACCGTTCGACCAGTCGACCATTTGACCGGTCGCTATGATGCACACTTACCACCAGGGGGCAGACCCCGGGCTCATGGCAGGTGAGTGCAGCTGCGGCAGCGTGAGCCTCTCCCACCTCTGCAGCAGTGCTACCACAGCTGCGGTGGCAGGCACAGTGGGGCCCAGATGAGTGGGAGCAGTGCGGTGCCCAGCTGGGGCTTGGGCTCCTTCCCCACTGCCTACCTCTTCACGCACTATTACATCCCTCGGGATTGGGCCAAAACCAGCAGTCTGACATTCCCCTAGGGGTCCCGGATTGCTAGAGGGTGCAGGCCAGGCTGAGGGACCCCACTGGTGCATGAATCTGTGCACTGGGCCTCTAGTTTTACATAAAAGGAAACTGAGCCTGATTCAGATACTGGGGCCAGACTTTTACTCCAGGCCAGGTAGCTTCTAGTTCAGGTCCTCCCCACTGAGCCCCAGTGCCTTCCAGGAGCTTGTGGTGTTGATGATGACATTGGTAGCAAGAAAGTCTTGTTTGAGTAAAAAATGGAGAAAAGAGTATTGTGATAAGGACTCTGAGAGCACCCAAAGGGCCTTGAAGAAAGAGAAATCCTTTTATAGTTGAACATAAGGGAAGAGAGTAGGTGAAAAAATTCATGAAAATGTGAACATCAGTCTATTATTGACCAATGAGAAGTGATTGTAAATAGTTGGAGCCTAAGAGTTTTGTAAAGTTTCCTCCACGGAACACTGGTTCTATAAGATATTCCATGAAAAGGGGTTCCTGGACTTTACTCTGGTGAATAAATTCCCAAAGCACATCTGTATATTAAAGGCTCTGAGAAGTCCCTCTGTAAAGAAATATAATCAAAACTTTAAACCTAAAATATCCCAAACTTATTTGACTATGGCATTTTCCTCCCATTTTTTTTTTCATAAAATATACATAAACATCATTCTGAACATCCTGTGGAAAATGCTGACTTAGGGCATAGATTTAAAGTTGGGAATGTATCAAGTGTTTACTACTACAATTACCTCACATAAGAGATTCTATTCTTTATTTTATTTTTCTGTTGTGTCTTTGCTCATTGGAGAGACAGAAGGAGGGAAAGAAGAATGAAGGAGGAGAGGAGGGAGGGAGAGTAAACGCAATGGAGTATTTATTGTTCTGAAGTTTGTTGAGTCTCTCTTGTTACTAACACAAAGCAAGTAAATGGCAAGAGAACCAAATGGGAGCTGAGCTAAGCCCTGGAATGTAGAACATGGGCTGTTTGGCTCCTGGCTCTTTACAGGCATCTGGATTAGAGGCCCAACTTGTCTTGCTTTCTGCCCTTGCCAATCTGCCTCTCTGGGGATGAGACAGTCTAAATATGTCACCTCATTGGCATGCTTCCTGCTTTCATGTGTTTAACCATGTTGATTCAGCGGGGATCTTCATTCCAGGGGCTCCTGGGCTCCAAGATTGCCCCAAGCGAAGTCCAGGTGGCCTCCAGCCATAGAGAATAGCAGTAGAAGCATAACTAGGAAGGCTCACCAACTGCATCAGTCTTCCTAAGAACACCACTCTAGCAAGAATAGGAATGTTGTCTGCTTATGGTTATGAGTTCCGTTCGTCAGAGCCTGATGGCACCCAGAGATGCCTCCTCAGACTGAGTGGGTAGTTGGGTGGAGATGGGTGTGGTGTGCAGTGTAGTTCAGATGGTTGGATGGGACTCACAATGAGGGTGAGGGGTTAGGGAGGAATGAGCTTCCTTTGTTCTTTTTAAATTTAGCCTTTAAGCAGTGTGATAACTTATTTCTTTGTTTGTGTTTAGATGCTTTGAAGATTATTGATTTCTCAATAGTGTGAAATCTGCCATCAAAGGTCCTTTGGGCCCTGATCTTGCCTTGTCTTAGGTCTGACACAGCCAAATACTGTAGCAGTTGGAGGAGGGTGGGGTGACTTTTTTGGCAGGATGGCTTTAAAAAAGTGAATTTGTGTGCATTTTCAGGGGATGGTTTATCACCATTTCAATGTCTCTAGCAGTTTACTGATGAATATCTAGTGACTAGCTCTCCAAAAATTAATAAAATGTGTGTATGTGTATGTATATACACTCATGCATTTATTATAAATTTTACTGGTGTAAAGGATATATAGCAAAATTTAAAAATAATGAAATACATAATATTCTTTATTATAAATTTCATATAGCCAATTGATTTTCACAGGTTTATTTTATTAATTTTTATCAACTCCTTTATCCATAGCCCACCTGGGTTGCAACTAAGTGTAGTTTTAACATGAATGTTTTTTTAAATTTAATTTTATTGTTTAAAGTATTACAAATAGTAGTACATATGTCTCCTTTAAATTTAATTTTATTGTTTAAAGTATTACAAATAGTAGTACATATGTCTCCTTTTTTTCCCCATTGACCTTCCCCCAGCCT
>NW_005354749.1:0-38452 GCF_000412655.1 Myotis brandtii | reverse complement strand
GATTGCTTTTTTAGTTTCTCTTTCTGTGAGTTCATTATTGGTGTATAGAAAAGCCATAGACTTCTGGGTGTTAATTTTGTATCCTGCTACATTGCCGAATTCATTTATTAAGTCTGGTTGTTTTTTGATGGAGTCTTTGGGGTTTTCTATGTACAATATCACGTCATCTGCAAATAAGGACAGTTTTACTTTTTCTTTTCCAATTTGGATGTCTTTTATTTCTTATTCTTGTCTGAGCACAATGGCTAGTACTTCTAGTACTATGTAGAACAGGAGTGGTGAGAGTGGGCATCGCTGTCTTGTTCCTGTTCTTAGGGGAAATGGTTTTAGGTTTTGCCCATTGAGTATATGTTTGTTGATATTTTTGTTTATGTTAACAAGTAAGAAGACAGTGAAGCAATGAAGATATATGCCTATGGTTGCTAGATTTAACAAATAAAAATACAGATGGTTCCATTAAATCTGAATTTAGATAAACAACAAATAAATTAGTATAAGTATGTTCTGAACAATAGTTGAGGTATATCTGTACTAAAAATATCCTTGTTGATTTCAAATTCAGATTTAACTGGGCATCCTATATTGTATCTATCATTGAATAGCTTTGTTTGTTCTTTAGTGACATGAGTGACTTCTTTGCTGAATCTCATACTAGGTTTTGAATACTAGAAAACCGATTTCCTCAAGTTTTTGTGCTGAGTATGTAATGACTATAAACAGAACACAATTTCAAGTTTTAGCATTAATGACATTTTGTCATCACTCTCTTCAGTCTAGAAAATAAACAAAACAATAAGCCAACCCCTGATTTTTAGGATTGGCCAATTTCTGAAATGTCTAAACTCCCACCATAGTCAGTTTCAATCTACCAACTTGGCTTCACTGAAGGAGGAACTGGGAAGAGATGCACAAGAACACACAGGTAGCATTTCCACCAAACAGACACAGATACAAACAATCTCAAAAGCACAGATAAAATCTACATTTAGTAAAATAATTAAGAAGTGATCACTTGGGACAATTTATTATCTTTATTTTTAATATAATTTATGTTTAGTGATAAATTAATAAAGCTTTGTTTCAACTGGTTCACAAAAGTCCTGACAATATAATAATTGGCCCTTGCAAGCTGTTAACAACTGTGCCAGCTCATTACTGAACCTGTCCATATCATCCTACACCTCGCCTGACTTATTCATTTACAAAATCTGTTTTGGTCCTAAAGGTGTTTGAGTTTGTGGTCTTCGTTACATTGTTGGGGATTTTTTTTTTTTAAATGATACAACCCTTTTCCAGGGAGCTTTAAGCTGCTCAAGGGAGTAATTAACATTTAATGATTAACTTCTCTACTTGAGACACTGTTTTCTACTACAGATTATAAGACTTGTAAGAGCCCATGCTATATAAAGCCAGAAAGATGCACTCTAGACATAAAATGATCACTAACATTGTAATGCAGAAGGTTAAGAGATGAAATCAAAATTCCTGCCATGGTTGCAATATTATTGATTATACCCATAATTAAGTATTGGAAGGGATCATATCTAGTATTTATTCCTCCTAGGTCTTAAGGGATGTGATGCATTTTTTTCTACATTTTCCTTTGATGTTTTCATGAAGATTTTCTGGAAGATAAGCACTAAAGGCTACAATTTAGGCAACAAATGCATTACATTTGTCAAGGGAGCATTCCTCTGCTGGGGCAGCTTTCATGGAGCATAAGCCAGGCCTTGAAGAATGGGAGGGATTTAGAGACGTAGAGAAAGCATTCCAGGCAGGGTGCACAGCATAAGTAAAGGGTTAGAGATAGGTATTTTGAAGGAACAATAAATAAAATTAGTCTGGCTGGAGAAGGTTTGGATTTATACATATATGTGAAAGCTATATAAAACCAGGCCCCACAAAGTCCACTCTTGGCATGGAATCAAATTCAAATAACTAATCCTTAGAAAAATTGAAGCTAATTTAAATATTTACCACAGCTTCTCAAGAAAACACAAAAGCTGGTGTACTCTGCCCCTCATCATGAATCTTTCTCTTCTCTTAGGTTCTCGTCCCTTCTGGTAAATTATTCTCTACCCTTTTCACTTCTCTACTTCACTGACTACCCCAATCTTCCCATTAAATCTAAGAATAGGGTTGAGAGTTTTCCTTAGCAGATGGGGGAGAGAAATAGGCTATGTACAGATGCAAAGATTTCTTTTGTCTGACACACCCCATAGTAATAGTCATACTCATATATAACAATTATATCAATAAGTAATTTCTTTATACTTCCTTTCCTCTCCAACTCTGTAAGATTAAATGTTCATTTCTTAATTTTTCTCCCTTGCATTAGGCCATTGTACATGCTATTCTATTTGCATATATTTATTTTCTCTGTCTTCTACCCACCCAATTCCTTTTAGTCCTAAAGGATTCAGTTTAGAAGTGACTTTACCCAGAAGCCTTCTTTGACCATGAAAATTGCCTCTCCTCTCAGAATCATAATACAGAGTACATCTTTCTGTTTTAGCACTTACCTCATCATCTTTTAATTGCCTTGCCTCTTTTACCTATCTGGTCCTCACTGGACTGGGAAAGATTTGGATTTTACTTTGGAGATATATATGTTTATATATGTATATTTGTTTAGATATGTTTATATACATACTTATATATGTATCTGTGATATGTGTATGTAATAACATATAAATTACATTTATATGTAATATATTTCTTATGTGTATGTACATACATATTTATTTTTTAGTTCTCTTATATTTTTGGATAAATTAATCCATTTATTGGCAACTTCTATGTGACAGGCATTGTATTAAGCAATTTGCAGATGTCTTTCTTTTTTCTGCTCCAACCAACCATATAAAGTAGTAGTTACCCTTAATTCTCTAAAAAGAAATCTAGGACTCTAAGAGGTGTAATGGTTGCCCAAGGTCATACAACCAAGAAATGGCAGCGGCAAATCTTGAACTCAAAATTTGACTGGCCCTCGTGTACTCCAAGGCATAAGAAATCCATTAGGAATTCTGCTGCTAGTGCAGTGAGGACAGAAGACATGTGTTACTAGACAGGAAGGTGGAGACTGTTTTGGGATTGTCAGCCAGGCCTTTGGTTGGCCATAGGGAGAGGAGCTTATGCCAGTTAGTTGCTGCTGATTCAGTGAAATGGTGAGAAAAGGGGGGTGGAGAACGGATGCAAGACACATTCATCGCCTGCAGTCAAGGGTCTATTGTTTATTGAATCCTTTGTTTACTTTATTGTGAGCCATTTAAATGTAAACAATATTTATTTTCAATATTGATCTCCTGCCCTCTTTTGAAAAACCGTGAAGGGAGCTGTGTGCGAGGCCTCCTAGCTTACAAAAACATATTCTCTTTTGAAACATATCACAATCCTATAAAATTGTATGAGTTTTCTATAGCTGCTGTAACAGAGTACCATGAAACTTAGTGGCTTACCACAATACAAACTTACCTTTTTTTTTTCTAAATATATTTTATTGATTTTTTTACAGAGAAGAAGGGAGAGAGATAGAGAGTTAGAAACATCGATGAGAGAGAAACATCGATCAGCTGCCTCCTGCACATCTCCCACTGGGGATGTGCCCGCAACCCAGGTACATGCCCTTGACTGGAATCGAACCTGGGACCTTTCAGTCCGCAGGCCGACGCTCTATCCACTGAGCCAAACCGGTTTCGGCACAAACTTATTTACCATGAAACTTAGTGGCTTACCACAATACAAACTTATCTTTAACTTCTGCAGATTATAAGTCCATCGTGGGCCTTACTGGGCTAAATTTGAGGTGTTGGAAAGGATGCATCACTTTCTGGAGGCTCTAGAGAAAAATCTGTTTTCTTCCTTTTTTCAGTTTCTTGGTTTGTGGCCCCTTCCTCTATCTTCAAAGCCAGCAACAGTAGGTCAAGTTTTCCTCATGTTGCCATCTCTCTGACATACTTTCATTGCTACACTCTGCCTCGGACAACATCCAGGAAAGAGTCTCTGCTTTTAAGGATTCGTATAGTTAATTTGACCCACCTGGATGATGCAGGATAATCTCTTTTCAAGGTCCTTATTCTAAATATTCTCAAAGTCCCTTTTGCCATGTAGAATAATATATTCACATGTTCTGGGGATTAGAGTGTGGACATATTTGGGGGGCTTTTATTCTGCTTACCACAACTATCCCTATTCCACAGATGAGGAAACTAAGACTCAAGAGAGATTAAATGAATTTTCCACACTCCCAACTATAGTAAGTGACAGGTCAGAGATTCAGACAGGGGTCTATGTGACTCAGAAATGCTCACTCTTTCTGGGATAGCAAGCTGCTTCTTTAACATTTAACATTTCCGTGCTGGTCATAGAACTGGGCAGCCAAACATCCAGGAAAGAGTCTCTGCTTTTAAGGATTCGTACAGTTATTTTGACCCACCTGGATGATGCAGGATAATCTCTTCTTTTCAAGGTCCTTATTCTAAATTACATCCTTAAAGTCCCTTTTGCCATGTAGAATAACATATTCACATGTTCTAGGGATTAGAGTGTGGACATATTTGGGGAGGTTTTATTCTGCTTACCACAACTATCCCTATTCCACAGATGAGGAAACTAAGACTCAAGAGAGATTAAATGAATTTTCCACACTCCCAACTATAGTAAGTGACAGGTCAGAGATTCAGACAGGGGTCTATGTGACTCAGAAATGTGACTCATAGGGTGTTGTATGGATTTTACTTTGGAGATAGGAAGCTGCTTCTTTAACATTTAACATTCCCATGCTGGTCATAGAACTGGGCAGCCGTGTTGAATAGGTAGCAACTTGTAGAATGTAATGAATGGGATAATGGGATAGCTTTCCCTACAGAGCACCAGCCCACTCAGGTGCTTTTTTGCAATGACTCCATCAGGTTATTGAGTATCTATTATGTGCCAGGTGCTAGGACGATAGAGATTATTCTATATTTGAGGTATTTCTGGTCTAGCCAGGAAGACCAGCAAGTCCAGTCTAGTATGCTAAATGCTACATTAAAGTGAAGGGCAAGGACTATAAGAATATAGAAAAGGGGCATCTAAACCAGTCTGGAAGGGTTGGGCAGGCTTCCTGGGAGAGGTGATACTTGGGCTGAGTATTCAAAGATGTGAAATACTTAGCCAAAGCAAGAAAGCAGAGGAGTAAAGAAAGGATGCTTGAATTATGACTATGTCATGTCATGACTATTAACAGCAAGAAAGAGGGCAATATGTATCACGGTTCTTCAAAATGAGTACAATTCTTGATCCAGTAATTCTACTTCTAGGATTTTATCCTAAGGAAGTTACCAGACATGCACATAAAGATTTATTACATCCTTACATGGATACTCATTGCTGCATGATTAATAATAATAAAAAAATTGGAAACAGCCTAAATGTTTATAGTGAATTGGATAACTGAATCCATATGATGGAATATAATGTCATTAAAAGGCATATTTAATGAAGGGAAAGTGCTCAAGCTGTTAAGTGGGGGAAAGTAGTTTAAAATATGATCCCAATATTGTTAAAATTGGATATGTAGTAGAACAAAATACATATTTTGAATATAACTACATCAAAAGAAAGATTGGAATTAAATACATCAAAATTGTCAGTAGATAGTAGATATATTGGTTAAATGTTTTTTTTTGTATTCTTTCAATTTCTCAGAAGCATTCATTATGTTTATAATTTTAATGCAAGTTTAACCCCTAAAATTGCAAAGTATTGTTTTTATCACTCACACATTCCTTAGAACCCTGTCAGTACTACTATCCCCCTTATGCTGGGGCCCCCAATTCTGTCTCCATCTCTATCTCAGTCTGTGTACCTGTCTGCGAGTTACTAAGAGCACAATCTCAAGATGGCATTTCAATTTCAGGTTTTCTTTTTCTGTGTCCTTTTCCACCTTCTTCTCTGTCCGTTTTCCCTAGAAGATTTGCCTAAATGCCACTCTTGATGAAAGCCTACTTTTAGAAAAAAAAATAAGTAAACGTATTGAGTACTAACTATGTACCAGACACTGTTCTAAGCACTTTACATGTATTAACTTGATTAATCCATACAACACCCTATGAACTAGATATTATTATAACTTCCATTTTACTGATTGGTACACTGAGGCCCAGAAAATTTCAAGAGCAGGTCTTAATTAGTAAGTGCTGGAACCTGGATTTGAGTGTAAGCAGTCCCTGTACACACTACAAACTTGCTGATGCCAAAAGATGCTGATATCAGAGCAAAACCTTTCCCAGGAAGCTGTATGCTTTAATAGAAGAACAAGGTCTCAACAGACTTAGGCCAGACAGTGGGATTGGGGTAAAAAGGTTAATATTTAGGGGGTATGGGGCTTCCCAATCCAATGAGATTCTCAGGATATTCTGTAGACCTGTTGACATGTGGATCTTTATGTTTCTAATTCTTTGAAGTTCACTTCTGGGTAAAAGCCCTAGGAACAGTGAAGAATTTGGCTCCTGCATGGAGCTGAGAGGGTGTGCCTGTTCCATGATCCTGCAATTTCATGAGCCTCCTGTTATTGTTTTTCTTATGACATGGAGGGGGAAACCCAATCCATAAATGGTTACGTGCAGGAGGAAAAAAAGCTAGCTACAAAACGGCCTGGACAGTGCTTTCAGCAGGTTGAGAACCTTGGTTTGACAGGTTCTCTTGTGAACAATCCTAAAGGGAGTCCCTTGATGAGGCAAACCCTTCTACTTTGGTCAACTCGGGCTGCAGAGGTGGAGGCCTGGGCCCGATGGGATGGTGAAGTTAGCTGCCAAACATGCATGAGGTTTCAGGGAGCTCCAGCTCATTGGCATTCGCCAGCTCAGCTGAATCCAAAGTGACCTTTTGCATTTGTGCCAGTGTGTTCCATCCAGCCCAGAGTGTTTGGTGGGTTATGCAGCCCACCAAGGGAATTCTTTGGCCTGCCTGAAAGGGAAATCAACTGTTAGAGGGCCAGGCTCTGGCCCGGAGATTTATTTTGAGCTTTAATATAGGTGGACTAAAGCTGAGACATAATAACTGCAGTAATATTAGTAACACCCAGTTCCCATTCACATACATTCACCCTGGAATGAAAAGAAGCATTTTAAAGCCTACATTGAGTACTCGCCTGTTGTCTTTGTCACAGGGAGGCGTTGTTTTATCAGTCATCTTGGTTTCCCTCCATGTTTTCCCTGCTGTTGAGTCAATAAGACAAGAAGAATATGACCCTGAAGGCCCATACACCCTACCGGTACCCAACACAAGGTATGACTCACCCCACTGTGCAGCCAAGAGAGAAAGGCCAAAAACTCACGCTAACAATTCCCAAAAGGTGAGACAGAAGGAAGATTCTAGTAGATACATGTAGATCAGCTTTTGTGCCTTATAACTAGAAAAATGGCAGTTGGGTTGAGGAAATAGAAGGTGACCTGACAGTGTGAGAGTGATGAACACAGAAGAAACCAATCATCAACAAAGCCAAGTGGCAGCTAAGGCAGCACCCACTTCTCTTTGTCACTGCCAGCCAGTGAGGATGACCAGCCATCAGGCAGATGGTCCCCAGTAATCAAGTAATGAGTTTAAGGCTTAACAATATGCTCTGCCTGCATCCAACCATTCCATACAGACAGCCCTCTTTTAATGTCCCAGCATTCTCAGGCATCCTTGAGTGGAGAGTGGACCCTGTACCCTCTAGGGGCCATGTGTTGGCATGAGAAGGAAGCACCTGCATCTCACCAAAGTGAAAGTAGATAGAACCAAACCTGGAACTTATTTATTTATTTATTTATTTATTTATTTATTTATGTAAAATTGGTATATAACATTAGTTTCATGTGTACAACATAATTTGATATTTGTATGCAGTGCAAAGTGGTCATCAGGATAAGTCTAGTTAGCATCCATCACCATGCAATTGACTCCCTTTACCTATTTCGTCTACCCCAACCCATCTGATAACCACCAATCTGTTGTATGTATCTCTTCCTGTTCCCTCTCTGCATATTAGCTGCTTCAAGTAAAAACACCAGGCCAAGTGATTTCCAGCAGGGCTGCAGTGAAATTACCTGCTCTCCCACTTCCTAGCATATGGCTTTGGGCAAGCTGACCTTCATGTCTTTGCACCTTAGTTCCTCATCTGTACATTGGGGATTGAAATACCTACCTTAGAGAATAAAATAATACATACATAAAACAGTCATTTTTCAACCCTGGCTGCACATTGAAATTTGGTGGGGAGCTTCAAAAGATATCGACACCTTGGTTGCACCTCAACAATTTTAATTTCATTGGTGTTTAGTACAGCTGCCATGTGATTCTAATGTGCAGCCAAAGCCAAGAACACTTAATATACAAGGAATAGCACATATGCATTTCATAAATGGAAGTTCTTAGATAGTGCTTCCCTAAGAAGGTTGGTCCCAGTTCCCATTCACATACATTCACCCTGGAATGAAAAGAAGCATTTTAAAGCCTACATTGAGTACTCGCCTGTTGTCTTTGTCACAGGGAGGCGTTGTTTTATCAGTCATCTTGGTTTCCCTCCATGTTTTCCCTGCTGTTGAGTCAATAAGACAAGAAGAATATGACCCTGAAGGCCCATACACCCTACCGGTACCCAACACAAGGTATGACTCACCCCACTGTGCAGCCAAGAGAGAAAGGCCAAAAACTCACGCTAACAATTCCCAAAAGGTGAGACAGAAGGAAGATTCTAGTAGATACATGTAGATCAGCTTTTGTGCCTTATAACTAGAAAAATGGCAGTTGGGTTGAGGAAATAGAAGGTGACCTGACAGTGTGAGAGTGATGAACACAGAAGAAACCAATCATCAACAAAGCCAAGTGGCAGCTAAGGCAGCACCCACTTCTCTTTGTCACTGCCAGCCAGTGAGGATGACCAGCCATCAAGCAGATGGTCCCCAGTAATCAAGTAATGAGTTTAAGGCTTAACAATTTACTCTGCCTGCATCCAACCATTCCATACAGACAGCCCTCTTTTAATGTCCCAGCATTCTCAGGCATCCTTGAGTGGAGAGTGGACCCTGTACCCTCTAGGGGCCATGTGTTGGCATGAGAAGGAAGCACCTGCATCTCACCAAAGTGAAAGTAGATAGAACCAAACCTGGAACTTATTTATTTCTTTATTTCTTTATTTATTTATTTATTTATTTATTTATTTATTTATTTATGTAAAATTGGTATATAACATTAGTTTCATGTGTACAACATAATTTGATATTTGTATGCAGTGCAAGGTGGTCATCAGGATAAGTCTAGTTAGCATCCATCACCATGCAATTGACTCCCTTTACCTATTTCGTCCACCCCAACCCATCTGATAACCACCAATCTGTTGTATGTATCTTTTCCTGTTCCATCTCTGCATATTAGCTGCTTCAAGTAAAAACACCAGGCCAAGTGATTTCCAGCAGGGCTGCAGTGAAATTACCTGCTCTCCCACTTCCTAGCATATGGCTTTGGGCAAGCTGACCTTCACGTCTTTGCACCTTAGTTCCTCATCTGTACATTGGGGATTGAAATACCTACCTTAGAGAATAAATAAGACATACATAAAACAGTCATTTTCAACCCTGGCTGCATATTGAAATTTGATGGGGAGCTTCAAAAGATATTGACACCTTGGTTGCACCTCAACAATTTTAATTTAATTGGTGTTTAGTATAGCTGCCATGTGATTCAAATGTGCAGCCAAAGCCAAGAACACTTAATATACAAGGAATAGCACATATGCATTTCATAAATGGAAGTTCTTAGATAGTGCTTCCCTAAGAAGGTTGGTTTCCTGATGGTAGAAGCTTCAGGTTAGGTGAAGAAATCTGTGGGTTTTGTAGCCACTAATATTGTATCAGGGCAAGGGCAGCCGAATGTGTCCATTGGCAGAGGGGCTTAGATGCAATCCTATGTGTTCAAATCTTTTATAAAATAAGTAACCCTTTTTTCACTATAGAAAATTTGGAAACCACAGAAATGTATCATGAATTCCATCACTGAAGCCCAGCCACCATTAATGATTTGATGTGTCTTCTAGGAATTTTTTTCAGTACATTTAATTTAACAATTAATTTAATCAATGAGTATTTATTACTATTTTGTACATATCTATCATGTATCAAGCACTGTTTTAAGTGCTAAACTAGTTTATTACAGTGACTAAGACAAATTAGAATATAATTTTGCACTCTACTTTCCCCACTGGATATTTTATTTTGAGTGTGTTTTCCCACCTTATTAAATATCCTTTAAAATTCCTGGTTGTTAGTGACTAGATCATAATCCTTTCCATGGCTGTTCCACGACATAACCAGTGTTGGGCATTTAGATTATTTATTATAACTGTGCCGATCTTGGAAATAAAACTTAAAGCATGTTATTACAGAAATTAAAAAATGTTACTCCTGTATTTCACCTGGCTCTATTTCTACCTTCTCCCGAACTAGGGCATAAAACTCAGTCACTTCCTCCAATATCCACGGGGCTCCTTCTCATTGCCGTCAATGTTCACTCAAGTTTCACCTTTGCAGTGAGGCCTTTCTCTGGCCTCACTTCCCATTCGCATCCTTGCTTTATTGAACTCCGTAGCATTTGTCATACTGCATATGTTACTTTTTAAATTTTGCTTATTATTTGTGTGTTTCTACTTGAATGTAAACTCCACAAGAGCAGAACTCATTCTTTGGTTCCAGGTACTACTATATCCCTGGTGCCTGGATCAGGTAGTTGCTGCATTTGTCACATTTGTCAGAGAACATTCCCCGCAAAGCTGAGATCCTGAGAGCTAAATTTTCTGCATCAGCACTGGAGCCTCTCTTTCCTCAGAAAGTGTGACCCTCTTTTTTCAGTGTGTTGTCCACAGTGATTGGTCCAGCTCAGTATCCATGGATATACATAACTTTTAAGAAATAAATGGCCCCGGGCAGACACAAAGGCCTGGGCTCAAGATGTCAACTGTTTACAGGAAATGTTCAATATCAGCCAAGTGGAAGCCTTTGTGTTTTTAGCAAACAAGCTCCTGGGAAGGATGACTGGTGTTCCCTGTGTCTGAGTCTGGCAGACAGATCAATGAAATTCATTCTCAATTCCTAAGCTTTGTTAAGCTGTAGCTACAGCGCAACGTAGGACAGAGGCTCTGAATGAAATGATAAAAAGATAGAAAAAGTGCAGGGAGGTAACCAGTAGTTATGATGTGTCTGCTAGAGCCAGGATCTGATATATTTATTTGTTTATAAAATATAACTCAAGATAAATCATGCACACACATACACACACAGTTTAAAATAACTCAAATAATGAAAAGGATTTAGAGTTGAAAGTCTCCCTTTCATGGCTATAAAACAGCTTTTTAGCTCCTAGCTTTCCCCACCCAAAAGCAACCACTCTTACCAGTCTTTGTGCATTCTTTTCAGAAATGTGTGTGTGTGTGTGTGTGTGTGTGTGTGTGTGCATGTTTATACAAATGGCAGAATACTACACCTAATTTTCTACATCTTGCTTTTTCTTAATATATCTTAGCAAATGTTCCATAGCAGATCAAATAGAGTTTAATTTTTAAGCGCTTCATCATAGTCTATTATTTGACTGAACTATAATTCATTTAACTAACTCCCTTTTGATTGTGTTTAGATGTTTTCAATTTCTGCTATTACAAAAATTGCTGTAGTGAATATCCTCATGAATGTTTCTAATAGTCTTTTTTCCCAATTATATTAAAAAAATGCTCACCTGTATAGAGAACTAAAGAAATACAAAAAAAACCCACAAAGAAGATAGTAATATTCACCTAGAGATCGCTTTCACTAATATTTTAATGTGTTTCCTTTGTCTTTCTTCTTGGTACTTTATTTTGATATAATTATGTACAGTGTAATTTATTATCTTTCACTTAGCTTTTACTTATTGTGAGCATTTTCCATGTCATTAAACACTCTTCAAATGCAACATTTTCAAGCACTAGAGATCAACCTATCACATGACTATACTTTGATTTATTTAACTATACTCTGCTGTTGGGCATTCTGGTTGTTTGGTTTTTGGTCTGTAGATGCAGTGCTTCAAAATATATTTTATTCATAATCTTTGTCTGAGTTTCTGCTTCCTACGAGAAGGTTACCAGAAGATGAGAATGAACTTCTCTGTAGACCCTTAACACCTGTTCCCAACTTGCTCTCTAGAGAATCTGTGCCAATTTGTACTGCTACGAGGATGCTGTGACTCTCCATTTCACCTAGCTCCTGCCAATACTGTATGCTAGTACTGGGGCTGCTAACACATTTTTTTCCTTCTTCTCCTTCCAAGTATTTCCCTATTGGCTTAAAGTTGGAAGTGGCTGTGTGACTTGTATTGGTCACTGAAATGCAAGTGAAATTGGCATGTATCGCTTCCAGGTGGAAGCTTATGAGGCAGTATAAAAATCACTGTTTGCCCCTCTGCCACAGCAACCAGGAATATTCTGGATGGTGGAGGCACAATCTGTCTGGGTCTCTGAGGAGACATGGAACCAAGCTCCCAGCAGATCCTCATTGGATACTTTGCATGAATGGAAAATAAACCTGTGTTTTTAAGAGGCACTAAAATTAGGGGGTTGTTTTCTGTGGGTTTCATCAGGAGAACTAAGCTTTAATGCACCCAGGCATCTGTTGTATGTAATGATTTACCTTTTGCCTATATATTTAAATGGTACTATGATGTACCATTCAAAGGAGTATTAAGAAAATTGTCACTCGATAAGAGAAATCCCACCCACTCTTGTTGCTATAGAAATTGTTTCTGATAACCCATCTCTAAGACAGTCATCATGTGTATTTACTTGGACATAGAAATTGATGTAAGAATGGATGAATAACTTAGTTTGGGCTCATGAAATGTGATGAGAAATTTGCTGGTAGCACTGGAAAAGAACATTCTCTCCTAGCTGAGCCACCAAAAGCTAACTCTTCTTTCTTCTAAACACTGTTATGTCTGGATGTGAGTCCTGACACTGCTGCGGTCTTCCCATGACGGCCATCAGACCCACAGATCTGCCCAAGCTCCACCCAATCACTGCCCCACCTCTGGGTTTGTTTGATTCCATGACTTTTCAATTTCTTGCAGCCTACCATGTGCTAACTGATATTTTTAAAAGCATTGCTTGAGGTTTGGCTTTTCCTACTCAATTCCCCACTCGTTATCCAAGGTGGCAATAAGGGCAGGACAACCTGCTTCCCACCTCTCCCTGGCTTTCCTCTCCTCACTTTGAGTCTGCTCTTTCCTTTGCTTTATCTCTTTTGGCAAAACTCTTATTATAGTGACCAGTAAAAAGCAGAGGCTTGACCATTAATAGTTTAGAACATAGTTGCTGAGCCTTGCACCCAGCCCAGACCTTTCACATGGAACCCAGAGCAGATGCCATAGGCTTTCCCAGAAAATAACCTTTTGAGCACTGTTTTGTGGGTTGCTTGACAAGTTCAAAGTCATGAACCTTTTCGAGGTAGAGTGGAGATGGCTCCACTTGAATACTTACTCCTAGCATGCAGGGATTGAGAAAGAGGGTTGGTGCATACTCAGTGGAAAGAAGTATAGGGCAATTGGTCTTCTTTCAGATCCATTGACTCACGCTCTGCTCTTTTCTACCCTCACCTGTGTCCTGGGAGACTGGTCTCTGCAGATGGCACCACACACTTGCTCTTGCCTTATGGCTTCTAGCTTAGTTTGGCCGATAGGATGCAGCATCAGGAAACTAGAAGGAGAGGCTGTGAGGTAGGGTGTCCTCTCCTGCTCCCTCCCACCTCATTGCAGTGCTGGCAGGGGTGATATTCCTTTTGGACAAGTGCCTTCATCCACAGCTCTTTCACTGGACTCTGGTAACTGTTTATTCCTTTTCTCCTGCAGGCCAGGTTTATTGGCTTTCCAATATTTCTAGCCTGAGTTCTTCATGAGCTTTTATGCATCCCCACACCCCACCCCCCAAAAAAAACCCTGTCTTTGCCTCTATAAGTAGAATGAACTCCTTTATTTAAAATCTTTGAATGTTCATGTATTTCCTGTCAGGACCCTGACAGTTATAACAATTAAACATATATCGTGCTACTATTAAGTACTAGGCATGAATGCTATACACCTATTATTTATTGCTTAATGTAACCTTTTTATGGTGTTATTCCTCTTTTATGGTGAAACTGAGACTCAAGGAGTTTAAGTAACCTGCCTTTAAAAAACAACTTTTCCTACTCTGGTAGAAAGTAGTGAAGCTAGTTTGGACCATGTGTTTTGGACTCCAGATTTTGTAGTTGACTAACTGCACTCCTCAATTCCCAGCATTCCCCACTGGGCAAGAGCAGGAGTCACAGGCAGATGTCTTTCAGACAGGACCTGTCCCTCAGATGAGTTTAGTTCAAGTAGTTCCAGGTTTTAAAAATTGGAGAATTTCACAGAAATCTAGATTTCTGGCTACTACTTACACACCAAATCTGGAAGCAATGGAATTACATTGTTATGTGGAAATAATTGTCTGGAACCAAACAGCAGCTTCCTCTTTTTGATGAAGTAGGAGATCTCTAGTCTTCACAGTCCTCACCACTCCCTGTTGCCTTGCAATTAGATTACACTACTCATGACTGTGACCCATGTGGCCTCCAGAGGCATTGAGTTTGTGAATCTTGACCTTGAATCTCAATTTGGTATTGTGCTTTAGCCAAAGAATGCCTCACTAGAATGTAAGCTTCTCAAAGGCAGAAATTGATGTCTGTTTTCTTAACAGTATCTCCAGGACTTAGAACAGTGCCTAGACTTGGGTTCTAGACTTGCAATTTCTGAAAGAATGATAAATGAATAAATAAATGATGTCTTTATGTGGCCCAGGTGTTTTGAGGCTGATGGCTTGTAGAAAGTGTTGGGTGGATCTGTAACCCAGTAGAGGGCTCTTAGTAGCAGCAGTAGTCAAAAAATTCCTCTGACTGAGAAATATATCATCTCATACTGAATTTCTCTTCTTGTCTGGCTTTATATGATAAAGATTCCAGCTTTTCCCCTTGCTGAACTTGCCCTTGTGGACAGATGCCCTGAATGTTGCAAACTCCACTTCTCTGACTTTCCTGCTCATTGGAACATTTTACCCTATCATTCTGAGGCTGCTATGAGTATAAGCCCTTAATGCAGTGGTTCTCAACCTTCTGGCCCCTTAAATACAGTTCCTCATGTTGTGACCCCCAACCCTAAAATTATTTTTGTTGCTACTTCATAACTGTAATTTTGCTACTGTTATGAATCGTAATGTAAATATCTGATATGCAGGATGGTCTTAGGTGACCCCTGTGAAAGGGTCGTTAGACCCCCAAAGGGGTCGCGACCCACAGGTTGAGAATTGCTGCCTTAATGTGTCTGGATCACAGATAATTTTCATTGTTTCTCAGGAACTCCTTCTTCCCACTATCCTTAGTGAGATTCTACCAACCAAGATACCTGCTTTACATTCAGAGATCCAGATGCTTGGGATGGGTTCTTGGCAAAAAACAACAACAACAAAGGAACAAAAACCCATAGCTGGTTCAAAGGGCCGTTTGACCCCCAAAGGGGTCGCTACCCACAGGTTGAGAACTGCTGCCTTAATATGTCTGGATCACAGATAATTTTCATTGTTTCTCAGGAGCTCTTTCTTCCCACTATCCTTAGTGAGATTCTACCAACCAAGATACCTGCTTTACATTCAGAGATCCAGATGCTTGGGATGGGTTCTTGGCAAAAAATAACAACAACAAAGGAACAAAAACCCCTAGCTGGTTCAGCTCAGTGGATAGAGTGTCGGCCTGTGGACTGAAGGGTTCCAGGTTCAATTATGGTCAAGGGCACATGCCCGGGTTGCAGGCTTGGTCCCCAGTAGGGGGCATGCAGGAGACAGCCAATCAATGATTCTCTCTTATCATTGATGTCTCTGTACCTCTCTCCCTCTCCTTCCTCTCTGAAGTCAATAAAAATATATATATTTTTTAAAAAAGAAAACACCACAAAACATTTGGGCCTAGATGAAAGGTGTTAGAAATTAGTGAGCTTGAAAATCACTGACTGCTACATTAGTGGAGATAGGATTTATTGAATCCAGAGACAGGTACTGAGATCTTTAGAGACTTTCTCCTCCTCCATGTGGAGCCTAAAGAAGGTGAATTTCATCCTTCAGTCGCTGCTGTGACTCCATCAGAAAGGAGTCAGACACATAGGGACAGTGGATTCTCTACCTCACCTATACAGTATGACCTGCATAAAATATTTTCCTTGAGCTGATGTGTGGTGCTCAGTCCTCAGCATCTGCTGGTGGAAATCAGCTTTGCTGCAATTTAACTGCAAGTTTGTGTGGATAATACAAAGCCTTGATTGTGAAGAAGGGAGACCCCCGTCACTGGAGGATCTCAGGGCTTGTTTCCCCAGAGCTACATATTGAGGAATGGAGTTGGAGTTTGCCAGGAGAATAGCAACTCTCCACAAGCACATGGTACGTGACTGGCACAGAGCTAGCCACAGATCTGTTAACTCTTTTCATCTTTACCCTAAACAAGGAAGCTGAGGCTCTGAGCGTTTCAATGACTTCCCCAAAGTCACATAAACATTAAGTAGGATAGTCAGAATCTGAACCCAGAACTCCAAGATTCCCTGCTGTGGGTGACAGTATTTCCTGTAGAGGAGGTAGAAAAGCCATCTGGGAAGAGACACATGCATACATAAGACAAAGGTGTGAAAGGAAGGCACATTGTGAGACAGTGAGGAGATTCAGCTAGAGATCAGATTGCAAATGCATCAGGGTACCTGTCATGGGGAGTGAGGCCAGCTGTTTGTTTCCAAGGCAACTTTTATTATATTTTTAGAAATATGAGGAACAAATACAGAAGCTGTTCTTGTGTGGGTATTGCAGTAAAAAAAGCTGAAAGATTTTAAGAGCTAGACAATGAATAAGGAGCCCATGTTCACTTAACATTTTCACCACTTAATCCTTAAATCTTCCCTCACACGCCCACACTCGGCAACCAGGGCCAAAGAGGACTTGGCTCCTCTTACCCAGAAACTGGAGCTGCTTCTGTGGTGAGCCACAGCTCCCTGGGGCCTGGCCTCTGATGGGGGTTAGTGACGTCATCTTCAGCAAGAGTGTCAGATGGAGAATTCTCTAAGGACCTCACAATCAATATATCTCCTGCCCTCATCACCTTCCCAGCCAGAAAATATGTCCATTCCCAGAATTTTATATGCTATGTTAATATCTCAGCTTGCCACTAAGCTTGACATCTCTTCTTACTCTCACTGACCCCCACCCCCCCAAACCCCATTTCATCAAAGTCCAGCTCAAGTCTGGTGAACTTCAGTACATTTCAGCAATAGAAATGCCCAAAGTTGGAGCAATTATTTTCCATTTGTCTTCTGTGGTTTCTTCAGTGACCAAGAAAGAGGGGTTGGGGGCTCCAGTGTAAACCCTCTACCCCCACCTCATTTTGAGGACAGCAGATGCCCTTTTTCTGTTTTAGGTTTTGAGCTTCTGCATATCATTTCTGAACTGGGACTGAAAGAATTCAAAACCTACCTCCTTTTGGAACCTCTCCACAGAGGTGGTAATGGTGCTTGGGAACCTTCTGATAATACATTTCTCAGTCTTCCTTTTCCTCCTGTTTTTCCTTTTCTGGGCAAAGCTGTATTAGACCCATCTGGCAGGGCGAACGGGGGTCATGATGTGAACGCATGGTATGAACATGAATAATTGTCACATCCCAGTCCCACTTTCATTACTAAAATGTGGATGGAGGAGAATTTTTATACATCTCATTAAATCAATCTTTTATTTCCTCCCTGCCCCCAGCTACACTCCCAGCTTTGATCTCTTTGCCTCTGGAGCAGAGCTCGACAGGTGACTTTCATGATGCAAATGAGGGTGACCTGGCTGTCTGCCCAGGCTTTGATCATCACCTACATAAGGAATAGGCTGGTAGGGAATGCCATGCACCCTAGTCCCTGCTCACCCACTGCTTCTCTGTAACCTTGGGTGAGACGGAGCTTGTGGAAGGGTTTTCCTTTTCACTCTGTAGAAAAGTAACATGAGTCCTAGCAGCATTCATTCCTCAAACTATCCAAGATATGGTAATTTACACCCTTCCAGGCATTGGAGGGGCTGGGGAAGAAAAGGTATGTTGTTGAAAAGATTTTATGTTTACTTATTTTTACTCAAATATAGGTTAGGAAGCTGAGTTTAGAGCAAGGCCAAGGGCACTGAGCAATCATAGATTTTTCTACCTGTTTCATATTGGAGGCTGCTTTTAACAAATCTGATAAAAGTTGATGAACCATCTCCCCAAATGTTTGTACTTCCTCTAGCCCCTCTTACTTTATCTACCACTGATACTTAGCCAGGTGTCTTGTGCAGGGAAGAAGAAGGACATGGCATAGAGAAAGTGGGAAGTCTGAAACCACCTTTCCCTAAGGGAAGTGCAGGTTGTTCAGGAAGGGGAGCTAAAAGCAATTCTCAACCTTTTCAATCCTGGGGCTTTTGGGGGAGAGAAGAGAGGTAGACAGAAGAGAAGCAGACATGAATGTGCCCATCTCTTCATGATCAAGAATTTAATAATGAATGCTGGTGGGGTAGGAATTTGGTTCTCTCCTGCTCCACCTTTGAGGCTTTGTGATTAGATCACTTCATAGGCTGCCTTCATTAATTTGAGTAAATTTAGGTTCATGAACAGAAACTTCTACACTATCTTTGTATTTCTCATTACATTATAGAGTTTTTGAAAACCTCATTAGCCTATCACTAGTCTCTTTCCATTTGGATTTTAGTTTGTTTAGATTATAAGAAAAAGAGATCTCCTTAACTTGCTTCAAATAAAAGAATGGGACTTTGAAGATAGATGTGTCTCTGTTGAGGACTAGAAATTTTGGACACCAAGGCAGTCTTGGGAAACAATATCTCTCTTAGAGGTTGTATTTCTCTGTCTACCTGCTCCTTTCTCTTTGACCTGTTCTGCTTATCTATTGCTACACAACCAACCATTCCAAAACTTAGTGGCTCAAAATAGCAATGATCATTGTCTCTCTTATTTTGTGAGGTGACTTATAATCTATAGTTCTCACTGGGTATTTCATGTTGTTGCAGTCAGATGGCAGCTATAATGATCTAAAGGCTCAACTGGGCTGGACTTCCAAAATGATTAACTCACACAGGCAGCAGTTGTTGCTAACTGCTGATGCTGAAAGTTAAGCTACAGCTATTGACTCACTATATGTGGCCTCCCCATGTGGCTTAGATTTTTCTTCACATGGTGTCTGAGTTCTAAGAAAAAGCATCCCAAGGGCCAGCATTCCAATAGACCCAGATGGAACTTTGTCCTTGAAAATCACATCTGTCACCTCCACCATATTTGACTGATCACAGAGTCAGTCCAGATTCAAGGAGAGAAGACTACAAAAGAACATGAATATCAAGATGAGTGGTTGATTGGGAGGACAATCTTTGAAGACCAGATATCAATTACTTGCTTACTTGAAGTTTCTACTCCCTTATAACTTTAATTTGCTCATGATCTATCCTGACTACTCTCCCTAGCCTCTAGACTTTTTTCTGTGACACCCTTTTAAGTTCCTCTCTTCACCCTTCCTGGCTTAAACATTCAATTCACAGATTCCAAATTCTTGATGGAACACCCTGTTTGGCCCAAAGTTTCCTTGGATAGCCGATTGCTTGCTCAACTCTTGTTCTGTCAGTTCTGGCCAAATTTTGGTAGGGCCCAATGGTACTAAACATAGCAGCCTAGATTTGCCCTCTCATTAGGATCATGGGTGGGACAGTCCCTCTGAGAGATATGTCTTGTACAAATTATTTTTGCTTTGTCCTTGCCAATGGGATTTGGTAATTAACTAGTGTCACTACAAAGGGACCAAGAGTCTGGAGAGGTCAGTTCCAGAGCCCTTGTCTTATGTGTGACATCCAATTTGTAGCTCTTAAATTCTGCCAGTAATTTTATTAGAGCAGCCTCTATGAATTCTGGCATTTAACCTTGGCTTGCTTGAAGAGTATGTGGTCATGAATTCTGGATCCCTCACTTCAGAGATGAGAAAATGGAGAGTTCAGAAATGTATTGATTAAAAATAAGTACACGTAGGTAGTGTGTAGAAACAGACGGAACAGACCAAACTCATTGATCAAGACTCCAAATCTAGAACTTCCCACTGCACCATGTGCTTCCCTGGGAGGCCAGCAAATGTGGAGACACAGAACACAAAATATAGCAGGTGGCCCAGTTGACATCAGTAGGCCCCATTCAGACAAAAAACACTGTCCACTTTCTCTCAACTTAGCAAGCATGTTTCTACTCCTTGGTTGGCTGCTGATGACATCTGCAGGTTCAGCTGACCATCACTCTAAGTTGGTATGCAGGTTTTATTCGGGCCAACTTTCTACCCTCAAGTGGCCAACATTGGCTCAGAATCTTCTCAAAGGGAAAGAGGTCAGCATCTTGGCACATCTCTTTAAAGCCATTTTCACATGCTGCTATAGGTTCTCTAGGGAGCTCGATAATATTCTGGGCTCAGTGACTTCAACCCTAATAAACTCATGGAGTATTTACTTATATGGGATTTTTCAACCCCACTTTTCAATCTGGGCTGAAGAATCAGGCAAAATGCCTTGAATTTATCCTGGGAATCATAAAATGGATTCTGCAGAGTGGTATTGGTTAAAAAATAGTTCTCCATCTGGAAAGTAGAGAAGTGCTGGAGAACCACCTTCCTTGAAGTTAAAATGAAAACAACGCTTTTAGTTTAGGGATGAATTGAGTGAGAGGAGGAATAGGATTTCTCCAGGTTCTTTCCAGGTGCAGCTCTGAGAAAGTAACATTTTTTCTTAAACATAGTAAAGAAGAGGATGATACTATATTTCTCAATTGGGGATTTTTTATTTAAGTCCTTGAGGCAGATCTGTGGCATTAAGGTCAGCCAGTTTCAGGGTCTATTAGACAAAATCAAGAATTCAACCAATCTGTTTTCCTTATTTCCTCATTCCTTTTGGCACATTTTTACTCCTGCCATGGAAGCCTTCTCCTCCCCCAACCCCCCTTGCTTCAAGTAGAATACTATTCCTTTATTCTGCTATTAAAGCCTGCTAAATGGCAAATATAACCTAATGTGTATTGAGTAACATTCATTGTTTAATATATTAATTAACCTACGAGAGGGACTTCACTGGTATTTATAAAATGATGACAGGCAAGAAGTCTCCTCTTCCACTTTATTTCTACATTCACCCTGGACCTTTGTTTCTGGCATAGTACCCTGGAAATAGCATGGTCTGGGAAATAACACCCAGACAGCCTCTGGATAACCTTGAGCGGCTATCACTTCTTGGGCCTCAACTTTCTCCTTTATAAAACAACTAGAGGCCTGGTGCACGAATTCATGCATGGGGCTGGGGGGTGGGGGGTGTCCCTCGGCCTGGCTGGTGATCGGGCCAATCAAGGTGTGGGAGGTTGGCCAGCAGGGGGGGAGGGGCTGCAGAAGGTTGGCTGTGGAAGCACACTGACCACTAGGGGGCAGCTCCTGCATTGAGCTTCTGCCCCCTGGTGGTCAATACGTGTCATAGTGATTGGTTGTTCTGGTTGTTCCAGTCATTCTGGTTGCTTAGGCTTTTATATATATAGATAGCTTTGAGGGTGAACTTTGTGGAATTGTCATTTTAGTTTCTCAACCTAATATCTCTCAGTGTTGTCATGAGGTTTAAATGAGATATCATGTGCAAAGTGTATAGCACATACTCAATCACGTTTCAGATGTTTCTCTACTGTTAGTTTATTCCCCTTGCTTATTCAGTCTACTTCAATGCCATAACAGTGGTATTCCTCTTTCATTCTAACAATGAAAACCAGGTCACCACCCATTTTCCATGAAAAGTCCTTTTATCTTTCACTTCTGTTTTTGGTTCACATGTTGGAACATCACTCATTTAAATAACAGAGAGCTACTGAGCTGTAGGGTTTCTTAAAATTTTCTTAGGGTAACTGATAATGGCCCCTTCCCCTCCTCCCACTCAATCTTTTTTATATAATTTTCCCTCCAAAAAGATGCTTTGCCCCAGAAACTGGCTATTTATACTACGTATGTTCCAGAAAGCCCTTATAATGAACCATACAAATCTATTTGCCCTGCTGCTACTATAATTGCCTATATCTTATTATAACTTAATATGTAACAGATTTTTTTGGCGAGGCTAGAAGCAACTGAGCATTCACTGAAAACGCAGACGCTGAAGGTTGTTGAGGAGCCAGTGAACCCACTAATTGGATAAGGGGGGCGGGTGGAGATGGTGTGGAAATTTAATTAAACTGGCATTTGTTCTAGCTGCTGAAAATATTAATCAGAAAATGAGTTACACAAAAAAGTAAAAGGCAGGGTGACATGAAAAAATGCCATTGGTGCCATTCTTCCTAGCAAAGAGGAGAAAGTGATTTCCTTTTTTTTTTTTTTTTCTATACGGTGTGGGTCATCTGTCCAGTGAGCTCTGCCTACAGCTTGTTTGGGCAAATTTCACAAAGAAAGGCACTTGGAAAGCTGTGATTTGAGAGGAGGAGTGTAAGATTCTTGATTTGGGGACCAGATGCATCTCTTGGCAGTTCTTGATACAAACATAAAGATAAAATATGTGTCTAAAAAAAAAAAGAAAGAGAAAGAAGAAAAAAAGCCATTTTTCTTCCTTCTAAAGAAACACTCCTCCCAACAAGAGATGAGCTGAACATCTGCATCCATTCAAACAATACTGCTTAAACAATTGTCAAATTTGAGAGGGGTGGCTGAGGGTTTTGAACCAGGCATTTAAATACATTCCATAACCCAGGAGCCATTGGGAAGACATCGCCCTCCCTAGGCTTGCAAACAAGAGTGGAGGAGGGCAAACACAGATGGGGACACTTGTGTTTGGTTTGAGAGCTGCTTTCCTAGCTTTGTTTAAGTGCTTTGAGTGGCCTGGATAGTCATTCCCCTATAGATCATTGCCCACTTCGCTACCGGGGACAGCTTAGCCCTGCAGGAAACTCTGGGTTAATGGACTTATCTGAAGAGCCTGGAAGGCAGAGGAATATAATTCTTTATGCAGGAGGCCAAAGGCCCCTGAGTTCTCGCTTCAGGATTGGCCATTTGGACTTCAGCTTCCAGAAGAGCCTTTCTTGGTCAATGGGGGTGTCAGGGAGGAGGGTGGAGAGGGGGCTTGCTTTAAGAAAACCTATTATACAAAGCTGAGAATGTACAAATGCACAGTGTTCTTGCTTCTTTGTCATGGTTGCTTTTTATTTATTTTTTAAAATTGATTTGGAAAACTGATGACCAATGCTGATTTGGCACAAGGTGTGTGACAATCCTTTTACATAAAATTCTCACTATTTGTGAGTGAGAAGGGCCTTGAGAACTGCAGCTCCCATATGAGGAACTGCTGAATTGGACACACTTTCCTATAACCTCTGATGTCCAGATCCCCAGGCATCTCCCTGCTCTTTCCTTGGCCATGTAGCAAGAAGGCAGAGCCAGCAACTAGAAGAGGAATGGCTTTTCCTTTACTCCATTTAGTTCACCCAGAATAGTCTCTGCATTCATTTCCTATGGCACTGTAATGAGGTACCACAAACTGGGTGGCTTCAAACAAGAGAAATGTGTTGTCTCAGTTCTAGAGACAAAAAGTGCAAAATTAAGGTATTGATAGGGCCATGCTTACTCTGAAGTCTCTAGGGCAGAGGTTCTCAACCTGTGGGTCGTGACCCCTTTGCAGGTCGAATGACCCTTTCACAGGGGTCGCCTAAGACCACTGGAAAACACATATATAATTACATATTGTTTTGTGACTAATCACTATGCTTTGTATTCAATTTGTAACAATGAAAATACATCCTGCATATCAGATATTTACATTACGATTCATAACAGTAGCAAAATTACAGTTATGAAGTAGCAATGAAAATGATTTTATGGTTGGGGGTCACCACAACATGAGGAACTGTATTAAAGGGTCGCGGCATTAGGAAGGTTGAGAACCTCTGCTCTAGGGAAAATCCTCCCATGCCTATTCCCAGCTTCTGGTGGTTCCTGGCAATCCTTGGCATTCCTCGGCTCGCCTCCAACCTCACCTGGTCATCTTCCCTCTGGATTGGTCTCTGTGTCTCTGTGTGTGCCCTTTGCTTTTCTCTTATAACGGCACCAATCACTGGACTAGGGACCGCCCTCATCCAGTATGACTTTATCTTAACTTGCTTACACCTGCAAAGACTATTTCCAGATCACGTCACATTCACAAATACTGGAAATGGGACTTGAACATATCTCTTTGGGGGACATAGTTCAACCTACAATAGTCCTCCTCAAAAGACTATTATTTCTATTTGAGTCTACATGTCAATCTGGATTTTAAAGAAGGTCCATAATAAAAATAAAAATGGGATGATTGAGCTTTAATTTCTCTCCCTCTGATGAATGTATATCCCCAACTTGACCAAACTTGTACCAAAATAAATTACAGACAAAATAACACTGCAAATTAAAATGTATCCTGCAATTCTTCAACACTTAAAAAAGTTTTAAAATGTCTATTTAAAAATCAGTGCACTACAGCCAACTGCTGTTTCTTAATTTATTGTGGGATTATAGCTTTCTTCCATTTTAGTGTTTCAATGTCCCTCCTATTATGAAGTAATGGATAATTCTAAATGGTATTTATTTTAAAATTGTTTATAATGTCCTCACTTAGTAAACTAAAATGTTGACAATCCTATCAATTCCTAAAGTATTTTGGGCCATTTTATTACCCAGTAAAATCTAAAAGCATGAGAATCACTATCATAGGAGATTTCTATTTTCATCCCTTATGCCTAAAGAGTTTCCTTTATAAAAATAATATCTTGCCCTAGCCAGTTTGGCTCAGTGGAGAGCATCGGCATGTAGATTGAAGTGTTTGATTCTAGTCAAGGGCAGGTACCTAGGTTGCAGGCTCAATCCCTGGCCCTGGTTGGGGTGTGTGCGTGAGACAACCAATTGATGTATCTCTCTCACATCGATGTTCTCTCTTTGTGTCTCTCCCTCTCCCTTCCACTCTCTCTAAAAATCAATGAAAAAATATCCTTGGTAAGGATTAACAACAACAAAAAAGAATCTCTTAAATAGAGGCCATCACTAGTTCCATAAAGTTTTGACTTTTATTCTTGTTGTTGTCCATAAAATTAAGTTGTATAGGGATGGGATAGGATGAGCATTTGGAGATAACCCAAGGCTGACCACAGTGAAACAGAAGTTGGGGATTTTTAAAATGTGGTGACAATACATAAAGAAAGTTAATTCTGGTTTATATAAATTCTGTACATTCCTGGCTTTTCAGAGGCCCATTTTCTACATCAAACACAATGTGTCATTTTCAAATTGTGATGCTGATGCCTGAATGCATGGCAGTGATTCAGTATTTGTCTGCAAGAACCAAAATTCCATGAGATTTTGTCTAAGTGATCAGATCATCTCTCCCTATTAGTCATGAGATCGGGAGCCCCAGGTTTGTGATAGTATTGATGCTTCAACAAATTAGCAAGTCATGGGTAGGATAGCAGAGTGAATAATTAGTCTACAACATGGATTTCTAGGTGTGTGGAGGGTTTTTTGTTGTTGTTTTGTTTTTTAATGTGAAAAACTATTTCAGACATACACATTTCAATAGGAACAGCTTCTGGTAATTTGAAAGAAGTTATCCAAGCATTAGATCTGATTAGACAAGATTGACTCTGGGTATCATCACTTAGCCTTATTAAAGCTCTTTAGAGATCTCAAGGGAAGTTGATTAATTATTGGCAGGCAGGATATGAGAAAACCCCACTGGACTGTGGTTACCTAGTGTTAGAAATCAAAGCTGAGGAATGACTTAATAAAGCCTGTCCTAGGACCTGGGGAAAGGAAACACATTTCCGTTATCTCTGGGAGGACAACTAGACGAACTTCCTATCAGGACCTTGAGGAATTTTTACATGAAATTATTATGACCTTTCCCTAGAGATTTTGATGTGACACATTTCTGAGATGAGTAGGTAAGGGGGCTGGGAGCTCAAAGTTCTTCTTTCTGTGTACTTCCATGGTCCCCACCATGTGATCCTGTGAGTGAAGGGAATGAGGATTTGGCTCTCTCCACCAGGACTTGCTCTGTCAAGCTATGATCACAGAAAGAGTAGGTGCAGATACATCATTATAATGTAGATACACCCTCCTTGCCTATACACAGTCCAGGGTCAGTTTTAACTTTGGTGAATGATCCTTTCTAGATTAGGTTATTCTTAAATGGAGTAGGCTTTTTGGGGTATCCTAAACTAAGGAAAGGCCTTTGATGTGGAAGGGAACTTTCACTCCTCTCCCTCCACAATTCTGCTTAAGTCCAGAGGGGAGGAAATTCTGTTCCTCTCCTCTTCTCCACATACATACTCTATCCTTTCCAAGGAAGTCAGCTGACTCAACTGGTAGAATAAATAACATTAACTGGGCCACCTTCTGGTCGGAGAGTTACCAGTATCAGACTTCAGGTATGATCTTCCTTCTATTTCTGTCTGCTTATGCTATTCTTGCTCCCTTTTTTTTTTTTTTTTTAACCCTCACCCGAGGATGTTTTTCCATTGATTTTTTTAGAGAGAGTAGAAGGGAGAGGGAGAGACAGAGAGAAACATCGATGTGAAAGAGACACATCGATTGGTTGCCTCCCAACTAGGGCCAGGGAACCTACAACCAAGGTATGTGCCCTTAAATGGAATCAAACTCAGGAACCTTCAGTCCTCGGGCTGATGCTCTATCCACTGAGCCAAACTGGCTAGGGCTAGGGCCTTGCTCTTTCAAGGCAGGCTGGTTATCCCTGGCCACAAAGATTATGGAGTTAATAGATGTATGGTCTGCTCTACAAACCTAGTCAAATCTATTAAAAGAGGAAGTAGATTAAGCCACATTGTCTAGCATTGTTTACCAGATTTGTCCCCAGTTGTAGGAGAGAAAGGGAATGGAAGATGAGAAGGAGATTCTGGCTTGAGAATACTACCTTACATTCCTCCCACAGCTTTGCAATTAGTTCCTCTGTAAATAAACCATCTTCAATGAGTGTGCCCCTGGAGCCCTAACTGATAAGATAACCTTTATATAAAAGTCACTATAAGATGAAAACTAACTTTTGTAAATTATGTTACTAATTACTTTTCAAAGGAGAGCTATTTTGAAATTTGGCTTTTCTTATATTTGAAGCTCTGGAATGCCTCACCTTTTCCCAACTATAGCTCTTTGGGTTCCTGAATGGTGAATACATTAACTTATTGATAGGCAATGTTAGTGTTTTAACCCCTTAACTTTGGAACCACTTGGGAAATAAATACAGAGGGCAGAGAGGAATTAAGATTTTAACTGTATTGCCTGTTGAGAATGGGGTTCTCCCTTTCCACCTAAAATTAGACTTAGGTGCCCACTCATATGCAAAGTGAGGAAATGCTGCTCAGGTGAGTTTACCTTCCACGGCACTCAGGAAGAGCAGAGAATACTGACTCTGTGGACAGTCCCAGAGAGTCAACCCAGAAGGGGCAGAGCCCTGCAAGTTCTGCTCCAGTTTTCAGCTCACAAATCAGATAAACCATTCCTTCTTCCTTGGCAAAAGGTCGAGAGGGACATAAAAGGAAGGGAAGCACATATTTTGGAAAAGGGAGAAGTTTCTATTTTATGGAACAAGGAAAGATTTACAAAGAGGATTTCTTCTACATAGAAACAATCTTCTAGAATCAAAACCTTCTTCTGTGCTGACTATAGATTGGCAATGGTATGGCTTTTTTGATGTTTTAAGGTGAAAGCTTCCTTCCCTGTTAAGTCCCCATATGGTGTGGGAGAGAAGGGGAATGAATGTATCCTGCACTGGGTTGGTATCATATTCCTATTCTTCAGACACCTCTTTAATAAATTCAGTATTATTTCAACTAGAGGCCCAATGCACAAAATTCACGCAAGGGGCTCGGGCCTCGCAGCCACAGTGGCAGTGCCTTGCCTTGGCCCTTGCAGCCCCAGCTTCCTCTAGAAGGTCGTTCAGCTGTCCAGTCTAATTAGCATATTATGCTTTTATTATTATAGATAAGAATGAATGAATAAAATCTTCTTTAACAGACTTTATGGAGTGTCTGTCATATGCTGAATTCTATGCTAGGTAGTGATGCAGTAATAAAAGACAAGAACTACTAGTATATCCTGAAGATATTCAAAGATCAATGAGAAAGAGTGGTACACAGAACAAGGTGACCATAACAAGTCATAAGAAATAATAGTAGCTCATTTATCAAGTGTGGAATGTGCCAGATATTGATGTATGCACTTTACATGTATTGTATGATTTAGTCTCATAGCAGCTCTACAAGGCATGTACTTGTATTATCCCCACTCTACAGTTGAGGAACCTGAGGCACAGTTATTAAGCCACTTCTCCAAGGTAACACAGTAAATGGCTGAGTTGGGATTTGAACTCTAGCACTTTGACTGATGGCCTGAGCTGCTGAATGATGCAAACATCCTGTGGTAGATTTCACCTCATAAAAAAAGGGGGGAGACATATGTAATACTCTTTGTAATACTTTAAGCAATAAAACTAAATTTAAAAACAAAAAACATCCTGTGGTAGAATTAAGCATGGGTAACTCTGGGTTTGCAGAGAAAGCATTCCCACCCAAGACCATGGAGGTTCGAGGGATTCTTTCAGGAGAGTGCAGGGGTTGTAACCTGTTTCTTAGGTCTTTGGGAGCAGCAGGAGAATATTACCCTGTATAGCAGAGCCTCCTATTCATTCTAATTCAAGGTCCAGGAGAGTCAAAGTTCCCTCTGAGACCCACTTGGCCTTGTCTTTACTCCCCTTCTGGAGATAGGCCCAGGGACTGGGCCAGAGGAACCAAGCTCCTCTTCCTTCAAAACATCCCAGGGCTAAGTCTATGTCCCTTTAAGGATCCAGAAACAGACTTACCAACCTTTGTCATAAAGAACAGATCCATGAGTGATTCTGGCCACTTCTTGCCTAATGACAAAGTTGTGAGCATCTCCCTATTGCAATCAAGTGTGGGCTTCGTGTGGTTAGATAGCGCATACCTTACTTTGTAAGATCTCAGGCAGAGCATTCTGGAGAGACTCCCATTGTTCTGAGATGCTTTGGAGATGAGTTGGAGTCCTGTGAGGAATTCCAGTCAAATTCCCCCATGGAGTGCAGAGTAAATGTTCTGTGTGCTGACACCCACAAAGTGACAGATGTGGTTAGCACCTGTATAAGGTCTTTATTGACTCCTGGCTCAGCTTCCTGGAATCCCTGCAGGCCAAGGCTGTTGATTATCTCCAGGACACATTTGCGCTTCTCACACTTTCCCTTAACACCCAGGTGAAGAGAGTCCAGTAACTCAGGGCTCCAGTCCCCTTTTCTCTGCTTATGTTGACTTGTAAAACAATCCCATAGTATTGGTGAGAGGGAGTTGAGCTAAGGCAGCCTATTGTCAGCTCCCATTAAGTGATGGCTAATATTATTATTGTTGTTGTTACGGTTATTAAGTGTTAACAAGTGAGTGTATATAAATATGCTAAATTGAAGACACAGCATTATCCTATGGAATTCTCTGAAGCCTCTCTCTCTCTCTCTCTCTCTCTCTCTCTCTCTCTTTTTAAAATTGATTTCAGAGAGGGAGAGAGAAGGATAAAGAGATAGAAACATCAATGATGAGAAAGAATCATTGATTGGCTGCCTCCTGCATACCTCACGCTGGGGAACAAGTCCGCAACCCAGGCATGTGCCCTTACTGGGAATCAAGCCTCGACCTCCTGGTTCATAAGTCAATGCTCAACCACTGAGCCGCACTGGCAGAGCTAGTCTCTCATTTTTTTCATGGCTATAGGATAGGCAGGTAGGGACCAGGTTACCTGGAGCCCAGCTAGAAATGGGTATTCTTGATAGTAGCTCTATATCCCAAACATGTTGCTCTTTATCCCGGAGTTTACCTTAATAGTTTTGGGGTATTTTTCTAATTATTTTCAAAATCTAAAGAAGATTCCTGTCTGCTTTACAAAGTAGTATTTCAGCTACTGTTGATCAGACGCCTCAGGGTCTAGTTTTCTAGGATTGCATAAACCTATTTCTGGTCGCTCAATCTATGCCCAGCATGATTTTATATACCTGTCTTTGGTTCTTTCCTACAAGGAAGAATTTCTTCACAAGTGGAGATGACTATTTAAAGAGCCATTTACACATATCTCTTCTAACACCTTTGGTGTCCTATCAGAAGTGAAAGAGTCTGCAAGTTGGATTAGCTTCTTATGAATCTTAGCTCCACTCTTGGTTAGGATGCCTACATCCCAAAGGACAATCTAACCTAATGACCAAACTTGTGCTTTACTATTCAGGTTCCTTCAAGCAGCAGCAGTATGAATTCTCCAACCATAGCTGCTTATCTGTAAATGGGAATGAGGAATATTAATATTAGTACTCCATAGCCTTGCAATATTCTCTGTCTGGGTTTGCCCTTCTACTGTGTTTTTTGTAGACACTTCAAAACCCAATTCAAATGTCATCTCTTCTAAGATAGCTCTCCTACTCTCTCAGGTAGAAGTTAACCATCCCCCTAGTACCTTTTCATTTTCTCCATTGTAATACTGATCCTTCTAAATGGCATTCATGTTTTAGTGAGTTTATCTCTCCTGCTAGACTGCTTCCTGAGATTGGGCACTGGGTCTAGGTCATGTCTTTGCCACTGCCAGAGAAGCCAACAGAGATGGCCTTCCTTAAATGCTCTCTGATTTGAAAAGAACTGCAGAGGCTGCCAAAGAGATGAGCAGACCCAAAAGTGCCCATAAGTGTGGTGACTAAAAGAAAATCCAAAACCCTCCACCCCAACTCCTCTGTACAACTTCTAGACAGTGTTTCTTTTCACAGGTGCTGGGCCAACTGTGCAGGGATAGGGGCACATCAAGGAGATTTCTGAAAGTTACACCATGCCTCTGCCTGTTCAGAAAGAAGGGACCTCGCGAGTCACTCTGCCCTGTCATTCTGTCAGATGCAGTGACAGCACTGGGGCATGTGGCAGGGAGCGTGGAAAGGAGGCACATCACCGAAAACTTGTTGGTGTTGCTTATTTATTTATTTTGTGGAAAGGAGGGTTGAGTGCTTCATGCCTATCTCACTCCTTCACTTGTATTCACGAAGTGCGTCTTCTTTCTTGGTATTTATTACTATGAGTCACTCCTCTGTGTGCCAGATGGGAGATGCAGAAGCTTGGCTCCTGTGAAGAAACGTGTGGTTTAGGGTAGGGAATCAGGCTGACAGTGGGGATCAGACTAGTGGGGAAGGGAAGTGAGCTGGGCAGGGGATATGCAGATTCGTTTTTTAGATAGAATTAAGCTCTCAGTCCCCTCCATTTAGATGGAATTAAGCTCTAATCCCACAAGGTTTGATCTGTTCTCTAGAAATGGTTGTTCTCATATGTTTTCCTGCTTTGAGCCCATCTGCACATTTGCTAGAGAAATTCAATCCATATGGGCTCATTCATTTAACTCATTAAGCTGTTGTTTAATGAGAACAATTTTGTGACTGCAAATCCTTCATAGTTTACTTCTGGCAGCTATGATTTCCTGTTAGCGAAGAACCTGGGTTCTCAGGTCTTCAAACCCCCTGTTCTCAAACTGAGACTTACCTTCATTCATTCCATAGAGGGCTGGAGAGGGTTACCAGATGCAATACTGCCACCATATCTGTCTTTCTAGGTCGGGATAACAACATCCATCTAGGTCTGAAAGCTTTTAGAATCCTAAATGCCATGGTTTTTGGATTTATTGCAAGTTACATCATTTCAATGATGCTGCTCCAATAATCCTGCTGGATATTATCTTTTTCTTGGTTTGATTTTCTTTCTGCCTCTCTTATTTATATCACTGTTCATTTCTTTCTTGTATAATAGATATAGCTAATGGTCTTATTAGATGATAACTTGCATATAGTGCTGTAGAGCACAGGCTTTAGGGTCAGGGAGACCAGGGCAATCTTGGGTTGATGGGCACAGCACCTCAGAAAATGCAATTAAAATCACTGAGCCTTGGTTTCCTGTCTTTCTTTAAAATCTCTTTTAAAATTGTATAAAGTGAAATAGATACACAGAGAAAATGTGTAAAAGATATACAGCTCAATGAATTTTTTTAATCCTCAACCAAAGATATGTTTATTAATTTTAGAGAGAGGAAGGGAGAAGGAAAAAGATAGGGGGAGGGAGAGAGAGACAGAGAGAGAGAGGGAGAGAGACAAAGGTGAGAAACATTGATCAGTTGCTACCTGTAAGCGCCCCAACAGGTGATCGAACCCACAACCTCCTAGGTATGTGTCCTGACCAGGAATTGAGTCCACAATATTTTAGTGTATAGGATGACACACTAACCATCTGAGCCACTGGACCAGGGCTTAATGAATTCTTATAAAGTGAATACACTAGGTTACACCAATCAAAGCATAATATACAACTTTACAAAGACCTTGGAAGCCCTCTCTGTACCCTTTTCTTATCACACTTCATTTCTCTCACCTAAATGTAACTACAGTTCTGAATTATATGGCAATATCTTCTAAGATTAAAAATATCTTACATTTTTTCCCAATTTTACCTCCTAAATATATTGAAATACTGTAGTTTGTTTTTTTCTGTTTTGGCTGTTGTTTAATTGGAAATCTTTAGTATATATTTTTGTACATGGCTTTTGTTCCTCAATATTATGTTTGTGTGATTCAGTCACCTTGTATGTAGCTGTGATCCACCCATTTTTATTACTGTATAGCATTCCATTGTACAATTATAACCACAGTTTGTTTATATATGTGATGGACATTTGGGTTATTTCCAATTTGTGGCCATGACAAGAAATGCTGTTATGAACCTTCTTGTCCATATCTCTGAGACACAGGCACACGCATGTTGGGTCACAATCATGTACTATCTTCAAATTTAGTAAATAATGCAAAAGTGTTTCCAAAGTGTGTCAGCTTATAATTCTACCAGTGGAGTATAAGAATTCCCATCCTTGCTAACACTTGATATTCTCCACGTTTTTAAGTTTTAGCCATCCTGCTAGGTGTGTGATGATATTTCATTTGCTTTTAATTTGCCTTTTCTTGATTGTTGTTAGGTTGTGTACCTTTCCTTATGAAAAGGTAGAGAGTTTTTGGATTTTCTCTTTTGCAAAGAACCATGTGAGAGTATCTTCTCCATTTCTCTTTTATTTTTTTTACTTTTTTTTTCTTGCCTATTTTTCTGTTGAATTGTATATCTTACTTTTTTGATTCATAAGAGTCCTTTATGTACCTAAGATATGAGCCTTTTGGGGGATATATGTTTTACTAATATTTATTCACACTCTGTGGTATTCCTTTTCATTTGCTTAATGGTACATTTTGAGGAAGTGAAATTCTTAATTTTAATGTGATCACGTTTATCAACCTGGTGGCTGTTTGTGTTTTTGTTGTTGTTGTTGTTTTTGTAGCTTTTAAGAATTTTTGTCTCAAACTGAAGTCATAAAGATAATCTCCTCTACTATAATATAAAATGCTACTGTTTTCTTTTCATTTTTAGGTCTATAATCCACCTGAATTGATATTTTGTTTATGATGTTAAGGTAGGAGTCAAATTCATTTTTACCATCAGGCCCAATTGGCCCTGATTGCCAGCCAGGCCTAGGGACCCTACCTGTGCATGAATTTCATGCACCAGGCCTCTAGTTTTATAATAAATCTTGATATCCAACAGAGCAAGTTTCCCTATTTTGTTTTCCTTCATTAGGTTCTCTTTGCTATTCTTGTCCCTTTGCATTTCTATTTATATTTTTGAATCATATTGAAAAAATCCAATATTTTGGAAATATTTTGAGTTGTTTTTTTTTTAAGGAAAAATGAATCTGGAAAGAATTGAATACTTTTGCAATAGTGAGTCTTCTAATTCACAATCAAGATATATCTTTGTCTATTTAGGACTTTAAAATTTTTTCTCTTTATGTTTTATAATATTCTATGAGAAAGTTTTGCACAGATTTTGTTAGATTCATTACTAGGAATTTGATTTTTTTTAATCTAATTCTAATGCTATCTTTTTATAAAATTTATTTTCAAATTGCCACTTAATTTAGGGATGTAATTGTTTTTTTTTTATATTGACCTTGCTTATTTTAATTTGCTTAGTCATTTAATTTAGATTATTTCCCATTTTAATGTTCATTGTTCCTTCCTGCCTCTATTTTTCTTCTGTCTGAAGAACACCCTTTAATATATCCTTTACTGCAGATCCACTGAGCAAATTCTATCAGTCTTTCTTGATCTTAAATGACTGTTTTAATCTCCATTTTTCCCCAGTTCATTTGTTTGAATTGGGACCCTAATAAATTTTATACATGGTAATTGCTTAATTTTTTTAATTACTTTTAAGCTATAGTTTTTATCTCTTCTTCTTTTGAGACTACCATCTTTTCTTCTGCAGAGTTTCCCCATAAACTTATTTTTTCTGATATCATCTCTGGAGTATCACTAATCATGTTCCTCTCTCCCTGTATTTCTCAGAAATTTGTAATTAATGTATTTATTGCATGTAGAGTCAATTATTTGTTAAGACTATTCAGACATTTTATTAAGTCCTTTCATCACGAAGCATATTTTTTTTCTGATGACAGAAATTATTAATAAAATGTAACTGTATTATACCAATAACTCTCATATGTCAGACAAATCATTTGGTTTTCTGAAGCCTCTCATCTAGTAGTTTAAGAAAATTAGTGCTAATGTGAATAATATGCTCACATGTTCATGGTTTACTTGGGCCATTATTCTTGAAAGATAGTTTGAATGACTAATAAGCTTACATTCTCTTTTATGGGAATTTTAAGATGTTACATCAATATCTTCTGGCATGAAGTATAGCTATTAAAAAGTCAAATGACAATATGATATTTTAAAATAAGTTACTTGGTAATTTTGTGTGGGTGTCCAAAGAAAATTTTATATTTCTATAAAATTCTATTGTTTTTCTAGGATATATTTGGTATTGGTTGTTCTGGTTTGATTTTTCCAGCTAAGTATTGTGTCCTTTCAATATGTACTTCTGTTTTCTTTCTTTTAATTTCTACAAAGTTTTCTTGAATTATAGTTCAATTTTTTCCATTGCTCTGATTTACTTTTTTTCTTTGGATACTCCTTTTATAACATTCATAGATTTTTGCCTACCTTCTCTCTTTTATTTTCTCTCAAATTTTAGTCTCTTCATTTCAATATGATTTTTTTCCTTTTCACCTTCTATTTCTCTTAAAGAATTTTTTATTTTGTTTATTCCTGTGCTTCTTCTAGTTTAATTTTTATTTCTGAAATACATTGTCTTTTCTTTGTCATTCTTTCTCGAGTTTCATCACTTCAATGCTGAGTTTTTAAATTTCTGATGTACAGTAGTGTCCTTTCATTCACAGGAGATATGTTCCAAGTCCCCCAGTGGATGCCTGAAACCATAGGTGGGACCAAACCCTTTTTTTCCTATGCATACATACCTATAATAAAGTTTAATTTATAAATAAGGCACAGTACAAGATTAAGAACAATAACTAATAATAAAATAGACCAATGATAACAATGTACTATAATTAAAGTTATGTGAATGTGGTGAATGTGGTCTCTCTCTTTCTGTGATAACCAAGATGGCTACTAAGTGACTAATAGGTAGGCAATGTATATAAGCTTGGATCTGCTGGACAAAGGTATGAATCACATCCCGGTGGGAGAGCAGGCCAACATGAGATTTCACCACACTACTTAGAACCATGGGCAACTTCAAATTTATGATTTATTCCTGGAATTTTCTATTTAATATTTTCAGATTTCCATTGACTGCAGGTAACTGAAACCATGGAAAATGAAACTGAAGATGGGGTGTGTGTGTGTGTGGGGGGGGAATTACTGTATGCTACTCTTTGATATCTTTATTTTCTTAATGTCTTTTAGCTTGGTTTTATATATTAGGGTACAGTCTTTGTGGACATGTCTTCCAGGTGCAGTTTCAGTGTCTATAGAGATGTTATTCTGCTCTTTATTTTCTTTTTTCTCTTGATAACTTCATGAAATGTGTTATTAAACGTTTAGGAAGGAGGCCGAATAGTTTTTCTAGCTTTGTTACTCAAGAGCTCCTCCTATTGTTCTTGTAAATGTTAAAAAAAATATGGCCTCATTATTTTATGAGACTGGCTTTTTTCCTCTTCTCCACTTTTATTTGGTTCTTCTCTTTTGTTTGACCTTATTAACACTGTCCTACTAAATTTTAATTCTTTTTCCAGCTATTTATCTTCAGTGGGAGGCTAAATTTTGGAAGGAAAGTTGAAGTGTTTAGTTTTGAGAATTTGTAGTGCCCCAGCTGCTCCAGTCATTTAAACCTTACTATAGATCTCTTGCCTTTAATTGTAAATTATAATGTGAAAAGTTTAAGCTTCTGAATTTTAGCTCCTCAATCTCAAATAGCTCTCTTACACTTTCCAGGGAATAACTGTTGAGGGTGTTATGGTTCTCATTTTAGGACAATCAAATGCCCTGCTGCTTCCCTCTATTGTCACATACATGCTGACACCATATGTGTTGAGTAGCTATTCGTGTGAATCATTTATGTTTGGGTTGGTGGGGATACCTTAATTTCTATTTTTGTAGTAGGTATTATTCTTGGTCTCTTAATTTTTCAATCTTAGTTGCTCTGTGTATTTTTTTTTCTTTTGAGTGATTCAGAGAGAATAAAACCATTAGGTGTGGTTTTATTTTTATATTATGCTTAGGATTTATTAGGTTATCTAAAACCTGTGAATCAATATCCTATCAATTTTGGGCCATTTTCAGCCATCATGCCTTCTTTTCTCTTTTTTGTCTTTAATCCTCACCTGAGGATATTTTTCCATTGATCTTTTAGAGAGAGTGGAAGAGAGTGGGTAAGACAGAGAGAAATATCGATGTGAGAGAAACACATCAATTGATTGCATCATGCATGCGGCCGACCAGGGCCTGGGCTGGGGAGGAGCCTGCAACTGAAGTACATGTCATTGACTGGAATTGAACCCAGGACCCTTCTGTCTGCAGGTAGACACTCTATCCATTGAGCCAAACAGGCTAGGGCCCATCATCCTTTCTTTCCTATTTTGTCTCTTTTCTTCTTCCAATTCTCCTGCTTCTCCGGTCACAGGTATGTTAGACCTCTTCATTATATCTTCTGGGATCCTACTTACCCTACTGTACTCAATACATTTTTCTCACTATGATATTTTCTGAGTAGTTTCCTCTTCCCTCTCTTCCAGTTTACTTATTCTCTCTTCAGTTCTATTTTATAAGCTATTGAATCTAACCAATAAGTTCCTCTCTTAATTCTAGGATTTCAAGTTATTTTCTAAATCTGAAAAACTAGATTTAACAATTTTTAGTAGTTTGCTGAAGATATTAAATTCAACTTTATATCTATGGGAATAGTAAGCTAATTGTTTTCACAGTCCATGCCTAGAATTTCCACTACTTGGGGTATTTGTTATATTTTAAAGTTATTTTTACTGTGTGTTTTTTTATGTTTTCATGTTTCCTTTTGGTCTAGTTATTGTTGACTGTGTACTTGCTATTATATATGAAAATTCATTTGCAAAAATAATTTTATCACCATCATGTTACTATCTTTGTCCAGAGAGGATTGCCATTTGCTTTTTTTAGGTGCCTAAGGGAATAATTAAAAGTATTCCAAATTAATGTGATTTCATCATTAGTTCTAGGATCTAATTCTTTCAGGTTTCATTCCATAGTGTACCATGTTTTCTGAGGACCTTTAAGGTTGGCAAGCCCTATAATTCATCTTTTGTTTCCCTAAACCTATATGATGCTATAAAAGGTACTACTCAGGCCCTCACTCACTTCTACTGTATTAGTAAGTGTCCTCTGGCCTAAACGGCAAACAAAATGTAGGCTCTCATTTCTGGATGTGGGCTTTTCCCAGACCTTTGCCTAGTAATCCCATTTCAATTTGATCACTCTGTGATGCTTTTAGAGAATATTTTACATATTATAGAATTTTTAAAATTATCTTCAGCAAGAAGGTTAGTCTGAATTACCTAATCCACCATTACCCAATACTTAATATCTTCATCTGTGAAATAGAGTCCATAAATATTGTTGTGAGACCCAAATGATATATAAATAAAATATGTGGCAAAATATATGGCATATAATGTCCTCTCAATTAAAATGGCTATTATTATCATTATGTTATAGGTAAGGACTATGTCTTACTAATTTTTATACCTATGCAGCAGCTATTAAACCTTTCTGGAGGAGAAAAAAGAATTATATATATCGAAAAGATGGCGGCTAGCAGGACAGATGTGAGGGAGAGGATGTGAGTGAGTGAGGGGATGAAAG
>NW_005354748.1:4681-4980 GCF_000412655.1 Myotis brandtii | reverse complement strand
TGTCTGACTTATTTCACTTAGCATAATGCTCCCTAGAAGTGTCTCATGCTGTTGCAAATAGCAAGGCTTCATTCCTTTTATTTCTGAGTAATATTCTATAGTGTCTATACTGGGTAGAGCAAAGTAGGTTTATAGTTGTGAGTACACAGAACACAGAGTTTATTTTTATTTTATTACTATTTAATTATTGTATTACTAGAGATCTGGCTCATGAATTCATGGGTGGGTACGGTCCCTAGGCCTGGTCTGTGATCAGGTCCATCTTCCCCGGCTGCCCCAACCCCCACCGCCACCCACCC
>NW_005354748.1:0-200 GCF_000412655.1 Myotis brandtii | reverse complement strand
GTGCTCTGCCCCCTGTCACGCTGCTCCAGGGGCCAGGAGGCCTCATGGCTCAGCTGATCCCAGTGCTAGGAGGCCTCGCGGCTCTGCTTGACACAGGGGCAGTGAGGCCTCGCTGCTCCGCTGATCCCGAATTCGGGAGGCCTTGTGGCTCCGCTGATCCCATTGCCAGGAGGCCTTGTGGCTCCACTGATCCCAGGCCG
>NW_005354747.1:0-454 GCF_000412655.1 Myotis brandtii | reverse complement strand
AGGGGGAGAGACAGAGAGAAACATTGATGTGAGAGAATGAGAGAAACACATTGACTGGATGCCTCTTGCAAGCGACCTGGCTGGGGTAGGGGATCGAGCCTGCAACTGAAGTACATGCCCTCGACCAGAATCGAACCCAAGACCCTTCAGTCCAAGGGCTGACACTCTAACCACTGAGGGGGTGGGGAACTTTTTTAGGGTCGAGGCCATTTGGATATTTATAACATCATTCAGGGGCCATAAAAAATGATCGATTTAAAAATTAGCCTGCTATATTTGGTCAGACATTTAATTAACTCACCCCTAATGTCTTGGCAGGGCCAGGCCAAATGATTTTGTGGGCCTCAAGCGGCCTGCAGGCTGGACGTTCCCCACCCTGGCTAAGGCAAGGCAGTTCCATTTCTAATTTTTAGAGCGACCTCCATACTGTTCTCCACAGTGGCTGCACCAGTCT
>NW_005354746.1:0-787 GCF_000412655.1 Myotis brandtii | reverse complement strand
ATCGCGGAGAAAGTGACTGCATGACAGTCACCAGAAACTTTAAGCTAAACGCCTATTGACTCTGCATTTTGTCATCTTGGGCTTTTCTATACAGTGAAACCCGGGTCTTCTTAGGGCGTCTCCATCGGCCCACATCCTCTCCGCAGGGCCCTTGTATGAGCTGTTTCCTTTGCTCAGAACACCTCTCCCAACCTCTATTCGCCCTTCACCTGGTTACCCACGCAGCCTTCAGGCCTCTGCTCACTTCCAAACGTTCCCTTAACCCCCGCCTTTCTCCCTCCTCTAGGTCCTCCTGTTGAAAACTCGCAAAGCGTACTTTTCCTTACTAGCAGCGCCTCTCAGGTTGTAATTATGTTATGTGAGAGCCGGGCAGGAGCAGGCTGACTTGTGCATCATAACCGCAAACCTCTGTATCAGGGTCACTGCTTTTCGGCCTGTGGTCTAAGTGCTTCACACATAACTCACCTAACTCTCAGCATCTCCAGGGCCCAGGCGTTACTAATATCCCCAACTTACAAAAGAGGGAACCGAGGCTAGGTGCTCAGCTAGAGGCTACATGGCTTGCATCTGGGGCACAGTAAATGGTCAATAATTACTTGTTGAAGGGATGACTGGGAGGGGGTAAAAGAGAATGAGAGAGGCAAACCAAGAGAGAAAAGAAGTTAAAAGACACAGTTACATTTCAGACTACAGATGGGAGACACCCCTGCACACTCGTCCTTTTGTGAGGGGAAACCTATAGAACGTCATTTTTTAAAAAAAATATATATTTTACTGATTTTTTACA
>NW_005354745.1:0-1191 GCF_000412655.1 Myotis brandtii | reverse complement strand
GATAACCAGAACACCCAGCAGAGCTTTTTCTATCCCCGGGATCGGGTGTCAACAAGTCCAAGATTGAAATCGAGGACCAGGAGATTTAATCAAAAGAGTGGAACATTTATTACAAACAGATTCAGGCTCCCCGCACGGGGAGGGTTCCACTAATAGGCTGTGCTGCCAGCCTGTAGTCTCAGGTGAATATGTGCCACCAGCCTGCTCTGTGTCTACCCGTGTGCCCACCTGAATGGTCCTTCATTGTTCTTGTCCTGCAAGGGACCTGCATATCCCTGTTCCCTTGTGTGCGTTCACCTTACTGTCGAAGGCCCTCCCTCATTTCCCAGGCCTCCTGCTCTGAGTCTAGAAACATTCTGTTATGTCTGCCTGGATGCTCCCTATGGTTGGGTTGCTCAGACTTCCCTGCCTGCCCCTGCCTACCCTGCACCTGCCTTTATGTTCCATGGACCCTGCCCTGTCTGCCTGCCTGTCCAGCTCAATCCTCTCAAAGCCACGTCTTCTGGATGTGTGTCTGGGGTCCTGCAGGAACAGGAAGCTCATCTTCCTAAAACACAGGGTCTCCTTACAAACCCCAGAGTCACTGCTCAGCCCGAGCCCCTCCTCCCGCCTCTGCTGGCCTGGGATGGGCACTGGCCCCTCTGTTTTCACTGTTGTTGGTAGATTTCTGGGTGGTTGCTCTTATCTCTTCTCATTCTCTGTTTGTTCAAAAGGAGTCACTGAGCAGAAGGGGCAGAAGCAAAAAGGTGGCGTAGGCAGCTCCAAACTCTTGTTCCTCCACAAAAACATCAAAAAACAAACCAAAACTTTCAGAACAGGCATCTGTCAGGCTAATTAAAATAATCAGACACCTGCTTCAACTGAGAAAACCCGAGTCAAGTACCTGTTACTCAGAAAGAGAAGGATCCCGGGGGTGTGGCTCAGGGTTTGAGCATCCACCCAGGAACCACGAGGTCACAGGATTGGTCCTGGGTTGCAGGCTCGATCCCCAGGACGTGGCATGCAGGAGGCAGCCTATCCACGGTTGTCTCTCTTGCGGTTTCCACCTCTCTACCACTCTCCCCTCCTCTCACTCTAAAATCAATTTTAAAAAATATATTTTAAAAACGGAAGAGAGAAGAAGGCTTCGTGCTGTTTGACCTGCCCATGCCCCTCCCCTCCCCAGAGTGATTGCACTTTCCAAGTGGTGGT
>NW_005354744.1:902110-902790 GCF_000412655.1 Myotis brandtii | reverse complement strand
CCCCCCCCCTCCCGTCAGCCCACAGGAAGGCCTCAGAGCCGATGAGGGAAGGGTCTGCAGGCCTCGCTCTGTGACTGGGGCCTTCATCCGGGTCCTCATCGGGGCTCCGGCCTCTTGAAGGAAAGGCTTCCTGGGGAAGGCCACATCCCTGAAAACTCTTTTTTTCTTTCTTTCATTAAAACGTGTTTTATTATATACACAAATTAAATATATAAATTACATGACAGGTGTATGAACTCTATATTTAAATTTCAAAGGATATTTTTTCTTGATTAATGAGTTAATCATTGAGGTAAACAATAAGCTATTTTTTGTAATAGAATATACTGGGGTTTTGTTTGCTTATTTAATTTTATTGGGGTGACATTTCGACAGAGGACTGGATAAGGAAGAGTGGTGGACATACACAACGGAATACTAGTCAGCCATTAAAAAGATGAGACACAATGGATACTACGCCGCTACAAAAAAGAAGGAACTGTCACCATCTGCAACAGCATGGAGGGACCTGGAGAGCATTATGCTAAGCGAAATAACCAGTCGGAGAAAGATAAATACCACATATCCCACTCATATGTAGGAAATAATGATGAACATAATTGGATGAACAAGAATAGATCCAGAGACAAATGTCGGGGGGAGAGGGGTTAGGGAGCAACCAGAGGACATGTGTGCCTGCA
>NW_005354744.1:895002-897949 GCF_000412655.1 Myotis brandtii | reverse complement strand
GTTACACACAAATATTCTAATTAAAGTGCCATTTTCATGGAGTGAGATCTGGCTCTTCTAGCCCATGAGAAGAAACACTTTCCAGTGGCTCCTTGGTACCTCACTTAAAGGGAGTATTACTTTTATTTCTCAGAAACATTCTGAATATTCTGTCCCCCAAACACCTAGTTCATGCTGTGGAGCAAGCAGACTGGACCCCTTCTGGTCTGGCCCCATGTGGATACTTCTGTCAGGTTTTCCCACATCCAAGATAACTCTTAAGATCTGTTTTCCATTCCAGGCTTAGTCACTAAACTCTAAGACCTATCACATAAAGGTATGGTCCATACACCCCACTTCCTCAGCTTCATCCAGTGCATCAAGCAGCCGGACTGAAATTTCCTGTCCCCCACACCCTGAGGGACTAGAGATTTCCAAGGCCCAACACTGCCTTGCTCACATGATGGGCAATAAATTGCTCTCTTCCACATCTCTTCTGTTACTCGTCATTTACTTATTTCTTGCATTGTATGACACCATTTTCCTTATATGACCAATGCTGATGCTAGACTCTAAATTTTATGGGCAGTGGCTATTAGGCTTCCTTTTCTTACCATCTCTAGTGCTATAAGATATTTCCAAAGAGCAGATGGTCTATTAATGCTGGAGGGGAAAAGAAAAGAGATGAGCAAGAATTCAAATTTAATAAAATTTATTTTCTTAAAAACTTTAAAGGAGATAAGCAAATCCAGGTATATGCTACTTAATTTTATAAGAAAAGAACAAGAAGAATGAAGCAAGCTAAGAATTAATCAGCCTTTACTTTTGTTTCTCCATTTTGTTATCCCAAATATTTTCAAATGCCCAGGAAAAATCCTGTTCCTATGCCTTGAACTGTAGGAAAAAGAACATAATGAAGGCTTTTCAATCAGTTTGTAATAAACAAACCTTAATATTAAAGATCAACTTTAATTAATGTGGCATCCATGACATTAATAAACTTAGATTCTGAAGCAAATAAACCTTTTCATAGAAGGAACAACTTTTGAAAATACATAAAACCCTAAAAATTGGTCATCTACAGAAGAAAAAGAACCCAAGAGCATAAACATTTTGTTCCCTCCAGAGCCCACTACTCTACTCTTCAGAAGGTTGATCTGCTCTTCTCAAACTCAAGGTGAAAAGGCTGCCTCAGATCTCACTAGTTGTGGGAGCAGGTGCAGAACCTGGACTTGGAACAAGGCCTGTGCTTGGAAAAAGAGCCAACCATGGCTGCGGCTCTCAACCATGCTTTATCTTCCTCATCTCTCAAGGCCTCGTCATACAGGTTTGGGAAGGCAGTGGGGAGCTTATTGTAGATCCTGGCCAGCACGTCCAGCACTTTCATCTTGCCAATATCAGCGTGGGATCTTGGGCCCCACAGGAACAGGCAGCGTGGAGGATTACTGTCGGGAACCTGGCGGCACTCGAGGTAATGTTGCTCAACCAGATCCTTGGTGATGAATTCCCTGGGCTCTCCGAAGACCAGGTGCTTCTTCCCAGGGTGGACCCCGTACACTCTGAGGAACTTCCAGATCTCCTCTTCAGTGGCGAGGTTGCCATTCATGAAGATCACGCCCAGGAGCACCATCAGGAACTCAGTCTTGGGCACAACCTCATCACTGCTCAGGTCTCCCTCAACCCGGAGGCCCTGCTTGTTGAAAAAGGCGTAGGTGTGGTTGCTGGGGTTGACGTCCTTGAAGTCAAGGCCAAAGAGCAGATCCATGCGCTCAAAGACTCTCCTGAGGATCTCAGGGAAGTGCTTCTTGTACTTCCTTTTGACAAACCTCAGCAGTGCGGTCTGAGTGATGGGCTCCTTCTTACTCAGCTTGCCCAACAGGAACTGCACCACCTTGCACACCTCCCTGCTTAGAGGATCTCTGCGAGCCCGCAGAGCAGAAGGTGCTGCCTGGGAGGCACTGGCACTTTCCTCACCTTGGCTCTTGGCACTGGCATCAGATATTGGGCATGAGAAACCTGGCTCAAGAGAGCTAGTGGCTGTGGCTCCCTGGGGCTCCTGGGATGGGTCAGGTGCAGGGGAGCTCGGGGGAGAATCATCATTGGGAGGAGAGGAGAGGGGCACTTCAATCTCCTCTGCTGTGGCCTCAGCACCCTTGAGACTCTGAGTGTCTTCACTCAGGCCCTGTTGGCGTTTCTCTCTTCGGTGCTTACTCTTCTTTCCCCGAGGCATGACAACACTGGTCAGGGGCAGCGTGCTCTTGCGTGGCAGGAGAGGAGGTGATGCTGGCACCTGGAGGAGGAGAGTGAGATGATGTGTGCTCCCTCAGCAGGGACATTGCACCTGGGCTTTAACCCAGGCCATGTCTGCAGGGTCTGAGGACAGTGCTCCAGGGGTCCACCCCCCTGCCTCTCCCTGAGTCTTCCTGTCACATGGACATCCTCTGTCTGCCAGCCCCTTCCACCAAGGCCCCCACCCCCTGACTTACCCTGAGTATTCCCATCACCTGCACATCCTCCCTCTGCCAACCCCTCCCACCAAGGCCCCCAACCCCGGACTCTCCCTGAGTCTTCCCATCACCTGGACATCCTCCCTCTGCCAGCCCCACCCACCACGTCCCCCACCTTCTGACTGTCCCAGAGTCTTCCCATCACCTGGACATCCTCCCTCTGCCAGCCCCTCCCACCACGGCCCCCACCATTTGACTGTCCCTGAGTCTTCCCATCACCTGGACATCCTCCCTCTGTCAGCCCCTCCCACCAAGGCCCCCAACCCCGTGATTCTCCCTGAGTCTTCCCATCACCTGGACATCCTCCCTCTGCCAGCCCCTCCCACCAAGGCCCCAAACCCCCTGACTGTCCCTGAGTCTCCCATCACCAAGGGCTTCCTCCCTCTCCCAGCCCCTCCCACCAAGGCCCCCACCCCCTGACTCTCCCTGAGTCTTCCCATCACCTGGACATCCTCCCTCTG
>NW_005354744.1:869375-894551 GCF_000412655.1 Myotis brandtii | reverse complement strand
CGGGTGGGCACCGGAAGGGGCAGCGTCCTGCAGACCCACGTGGGCCTTCGGGGCCCGGGCAGGTGCGAGGCCTGCTACCTCTTTAGCAAAATTAGAAGCCTGATCACACATAGTCAATAACTATTTAGAACATATAATGGAAAATATACCAGTTAAAACTGCAACAATCTTCATTAATGTACTATATTTTGTTTAGATGACTATTTTAAAAAGCCCTGTCCTCACCAAGAAAAGGTTTTAGGTATTTTTTAGGACAATCTCTGGTCTCATACTACCTCAACAGGCCCAAATTTTGGTGCTGTCCTGTTATTACACCAATGGTCCTGGCATGTGTGCTCTGAGGTGCTGCCTAAAGTTCCTTCAGTTAAGTAGTAAAATTCATTGTTCCAGGGCACACTGGAAGAATGATCAACAGGCAGAATAATATGCCCATTTTCAATCATGTTTCTTAAAAATTTAATACATCTTTACAGCACATCTATGTATAAAAAACCTCAGATCAAGTTTAAATGGCACACATCAGGTAGTTAATTGTGGTTACCTCTGAATAGGGGATTGAACTTGGAGGAAAGGGGGAAATTGAAATATATCTGTATTACTAGAAATTTTGTATCAAGAATATATGTATTATTACTTTGTAATTAAGATATTTAAATACATCTAACCACAAAATTGTAGCTGTGCATTAATCAGATATAGTAACTGCTAGCTAGTGCAACAGACAAGATCTGCAAACCTGCAATGGCTTAAAACAACCAAAGTTTATTTCTCATGCACGTAAAAACTGATATGGCATCCAGTCTGCTCCTATCAGATGGTTCTACTTCCCAACAAGGAATCTCTGTTTTTGCTGATCAATGGAACAGAAAACATAGAGGTGACATACTGGCTTTCAAACTTCTTGTCCTAAGGGTGACAAACATTGTTTCTGTTCATATTTCAGTGTCAACAGTAGTCCCAGACCCTTCCATAAATATAAGTGGATTGGGAATGCGTAGTCTGCCCATCAACCCAGGGAGGAGAGCAAGGCACCATATGAATTAGCACGTGCTCTCTCCCATAAACTGTTATAGTAGGTGCTCAAGCAAAAGCAACTACTATAATTTATTTTAAAAAAAATCTCTTCATTCCTTGGTGGAGTTTCTAAAGAGGCCACTTTGCCTTGCAATTTTCCAATCCTGCTACATGGGAGATACTTTCAAATGCTGGATCACGTTTAATTTTCAAAAGAATACCGTAAAATCTCAATAGGGAGGATTCACCTTATTCATTCAATAGCTCCTTTCTGCACTTACCTTTGAAATAAACTGTAGCCGAAACCGGTTTGGCTCAGTGGATAGAGCGTCGGCCTGTGGACTGAAAGGTCCCAGGTTTGATTCCGGTCAAGGGCATGTACCTGGGTTGCGGGCACATCCCCAGTAGGAGATGTGCAGGAGGCAGCTGATCGATGTTTCTCTCTCATTGATGTTTCTAACTCTCTATCTCTCTCCCTTCCTCTCTGTAAAAAAATCAATAAAATATATTTTTTTAAAAAAGAAATAAACTGTAGAATGTCAATAGGATGAGAATGTTCTATTGAAGCATGGTCAAAACCTTGAGTCCCAGAAACCCTCAGCATGACTGAACACTCAGGACACTTATACAGGTGTCATTAGAAACAAGAAGAAGGCAGCATTTTCCTCTGGAGCAAGTACTGAGATAAGAGGCAGCAGAAGGATGGTGAATTATTTTAATCTTTGCTTTTCAAAGATAGCATGGCTGTTAAGAAACCGTTATTCCTGTCTTAGAAGAACTCTGGGTTCTGAGGAATTCAACTTCAGTAGATGTTTGTTACACAGTGATTTCCATGGTCTTTCTTCATCTCTGACCTACCAGGAAGGCATTGGGTATTGACCTTATAGGTATGAACTCATTGGTGTATGAGTTCAGTGGCCAGTCTCAAATAACACACCCCTTTAAAATCCTACTGACAATATTTGGGTTGTCTCACATCAATTACCAGTATATTCTGTAAGGAATAAGACTGTATCCACCAGCTCATTTGGAAAATACTTTGAAGACTGATGTAGAGATGGGTGTGGGAGCTGGAGCTGTGGTAATAAGTTATCTAGACTTCATGTCAATGGTCCCACTGAGAGGGATATATCTCCAAGGTACACTTGCAGAGTGTTGGGACGCTCTAGTCAAGGGGAGGGCAGGTGATTCCTGCATCACAGGAAGCAGGGTGCAGCCTCCAGAGGACACAGTGAAGAGCTGGTCAGTATATGAGGTTCCAGTTTGGACAGAAGGGCACACTGGGGAATCCCTAGCGGGAAAGTTCTGCAATGTAGGAACAGACTGGCACAGGACTTGTGCTAGCATCTGGAAGAGTTAGCTCTCAAGGGACTCTGGGACAAGGAACAGAAGGATCCTCAGCAAAAGAAGCCCATGGACAATCCCAAAATTGTTCTTTATTCTCATATTCACCTTCTGTCATGAGGACTGCTTTTAGTACTTTTGTAGTAAAGTCTTGTGTTTTATTAAATATATTGTTATTGATTTCAGAAAGGAATGTAGGGAAGGAGAGAGAGAGAGAGAGAGAGAGAGAGAGAGAGAGAGAGAGAGAGATGATGATGATGATGGTGAGAGAGAATCATTGATCAGCTGCCTCCTGCATGCCCCCCACCAGGGATCGAGCTCCAAACCCGGGTATGTGCCCTGACCAAGAATCAAACTGTGACCTTCCGGTTCATAGGTCGATAGTCAACCACTGAGCAACACTGGTAGGGCAGAAAGTCTTGTTTTTTAATAGCCTGTGATACATCTTGGAGTGGTGCGAAGAATAGATAATGAAGAGACAGGCTGAAGAAGAGGAAAAGTGTGAGTTCTAGAAAAAATTGGTACCAGGGTTCTAGTACCAGCTCTTTTACTTATCAGTGATGTGAATTTGAGAAAATTACAAGTTCTTCATCTGAAAAGTATGTGTAATAAGCCCTATCTTGTAGGACTGTTGGAATGTATGCAATGGACATAAAACACTTGTCAGAGTAATTGGACAATGTTAGGTATTAATTGAATGGCAATTATCATATGATTTATTTATTTTTACCACAGATGATATCACCCTCCCCTCAGAAGATGTCAAAAATATGCAGGTTTCTAAAATAACACAAAATTCACCCATAATGCTACTTAGTAAGTAAAACTAAATAAATTTCCCCATTTGAGGATAAGTTACTTAATTTGGGTACAGGGGACCCTTTCTCAGTTGGATACAATTCAGAGGTCCTAGAATTTGTGTCGAGGACCGATTGCTTCCCTCCCAGGTGCCTTTTCATCCAAACCATCCCTTTTTTTCATTCATTTCATCACCACCAGATATGGAGCCCTCCCTTGGGGTTTGTAAAATTGCACTCAAGTTAACCTAATTAAAATATCTGTTTCTCTCTCCCAGTTCAGGGGAAAGAGAGCCAAACAGTAATTTCTCGGCATCCCACTTTCAGTGACTTTCACCCTTATGTCTCAGAAATCCCTTAAATACTCTGTACATAGAACACCTAGTTTGTGCTCTGCATTCAACTGCACCCAAGCACGAACACAGGCACATTCCATTTCTGCCCCAGGAGGAGGTTTTCCTCTGGTTTACTGATGATACTAAAGTAACTATTAATGCAGGTTTCCATTACAGGGTCTTGTCCTTCAACATTGAGAAACACCATGTGTCTGTCTGGCCTCTGTTCACCAAGCCCAAAGCCTCATCCAGCTTACCACCCCACTCAAATTAACAGTGTACTCACTGAGGGACTTGTAGTTTCCCAAAGCACAAACTGCCTTCCCTCAGGGATGTTATACCTTGTCTTCATCCAGACACCCTCCCATTCCCACTTCTCCCAACTTCTTCCCTGCCTCCCTGCCTCTTTTCTCCTTCTTGCTTACCCTTTCTTACAGGCTATTTCACCATCTTCCTTATATTATTACTGCTCTTTGAGCATGAAATTCTGAGGGTGGGGATGTTTTGTATCTTAGTTTCCTCATTTCTAACAGGATTTTCAAAGAGCAGTTGTTCAATTAATATTTGGGAAATAAATGAGACAGTAAACATGAGCTCTAGTTTATAAACATTTTATTTCTCCTACATTCTTCAGTAAGCTAAGAAAATCCAGGTATGTAGCTTTTATTTTTATAGAACAACAGACTAAAATGAATAAGGGAAACCAAAAACTGAACATCTTTTACTTTTCTCCGTCTATTTTTTGATACCAATAATTTTACTGCTCATATTTTCACAGTCCCACAGAAATGCCTATTACAATGCCATGTTGTGCTGTTCTGGTTCAGTAAATATGAAAGGTTTCCCCAAATTGTTTTACAAAATAATAAAACTCCTAATCTTAAATCTATTACAAGAAATAAACATGTAACTAAAATCATTAGTAAATTTAGATTCTGAAATGATTTAAACCTTCTATTAAAGAATCAACATTTAAAATGTTATAAAAGAAAGAAAGGAAGAAAGATAAAACTCAAGTTTACCACACTCAACAGAAATACTGTGTTCTTTCCAGATCCACCTTGGCCATCCACTACTTAGAATGTTGACTGCTCTTTTCTTCCACAAAGAAAACAATCTGCCTCAGAAGTCAACATTTGAAATATAACCTAAAACAACGAAAAAAAAAGGTAAAATTCCAAGTTACCAACATACAATAAGAACACAAAGATGACATACACTTTCCAGCCCCAGTCTGGCTCTCCACTATTAGAACGTTGACAAAACTATTCAAGCAAAAAGTGAAGAACTTGCCTCAGACTTTACTTAATGTGGGAGGAGCTGCTGGTCACAGCCCTAGAGTGCGCAGTCATAGCAATACGAGCCCTGGCTGCAGCTCTTGCTTGGGCTCTCTCTTCCTCATCTCTCAAAGCCTCTTCATACCAGACTGGGAAGGCACTGGGGACAGTATCATAGATCTTGGCTAAGAACTCCAGGACTTTCATCTTGCTGGTCTCAGCGTGGGCTCTTGGACCCCAAAGCAACTCATAGCGTGGAGGATCACTGTCGGGCACCTGGCGGTACTCCAGGTACTTTAGCTGCACCAAATCTTCAGTGATGACCTTCTTGGGCTCCCCATAGATTAAGTGCTTTTTATCAGCATAGACACCCATCATATTCATCACTTCCCAGATAGCTTCCTCAGGGGCGCAATTGCCTTTCATGAAGATCACACCCAGAACAATCATCAGGAGGCCAGTCTTGGGCAGGTTCTCTTCATTTGCCATTCCATCTAAGGTGAGGTCTAGCTTGCTGACAAGGGCATAGGAGTGCCTGATGGGATCCACTTCTTTCAAATCAATACCAAAGGCCAGCTCCATGTGCTCAGAGGCTCTTCTCAGGATCTCACTGAAATGCATCTTGTACTTTTTGATCACCAACCTCAACATATCTGCCTTTGTAATTGGCTCTTTACTTTGATACTTCTTCAGCAGAAACTGCACCAACATAACCACCTTCTTGTTTAAAGGATCTCTGCGAAAGCTCTCCAAGGCCTTTGCGGATTCTGAGCTTTCCTCATCTTGTTTGCTGGCACCTGCATTTGAATCGGTGCCGGAAGCAGCTCCAGTAGTGTTAGATGGGGTTTCCTGAGGCTCCGTAGAAGTGCTAGGTGTCTCAGCAGCAAGCTCATTCTGGGGGCTGTCTTCCAGGACAGGATGGGCAGAGGAGAGCTCTCCTTCCTCTGCTGCAATAGCCTCAGCACCTTCCAGAACCTGGGTCTGGGTCTTAGCACGGGCCTGGCGGGCCTGGCGGCGTTTCTCACGGGCACGGAGCTTACTCTTCTGGCCTCGAGGCATGATGAGACAGCAGGTAGGAGTTCAAGCAATTAAGTTGATGAACAGGTCACCCTAGAAGACAGAGGAAGAGATTATGTGCACAGTCCCAGTAGGGAGATTCTACATTGGCTCCAAGAAAAGCTGCCTCTGCTGGTTCCCTTAAGGGTACTGTTTTAGGAAGCCACAAGACAGTGGCAGAAGGGACTCTGGGGGCCTCCTCTGTTCTGCAGTGGCTTGTCACCACCAATCTAACTCAGGATATTAAACTTCACTCCTGACTGGTCTTTTGACTACTCCTTCTGCTAACTTGAGGCTTCCTCTTCAGAACAAGGCTTCCTATCCCACCAATTCCTTAAGTGGAAGTTAGGGTTCATTAGGCCTAACAGCCATGCTTGAGCCATTTGAGGGACACACCAGGCAGGGTAAGGCAATGTCAGAGTAGGGTGAGCTCTCTGGGCTGAGGGCCTCAATTCTGGGAGAAGTGTGTTCCTTCAGTTCTAACAAATGTCACCTCCATACCTGTCTAAATTTAGGACTCCACCCTTTACTGACTTTAGACTACATACCTCTGACCAAAGCCAAAAGCTCCAGAGCTCATAAGGCAGAAGTCAGAGAGAGCACTTCCGGCCACTCCACCCGGGCTTCCTAGAATAAGCACAGAGGTTGGGTTCTGGTGGTGGCACCCTCACTTTGTCCCGTGGGGAGAGGAATCGTGCAGAGCTCACACAGGGGTCTTTTCTGACTCCTGACAGGGCCTAAGACTTTTTTCTCTGGGAACCTGAGTGAGCTGGCCTCAGACCAAGGCTCTCATTTCTCTTGGAACCTCCGATAGGAAGCAAGCAGAAACCTAAGCCTAGTAGCTCAGGGACATCCTAAGACTGACAGTAGGGGGACTTCTTGTGGCACATTATTTTGAAGTGACTTCTCCCCTCAGTCCTCAGTGTCTTCCTTGATGCTTTGTACATACTGGGCTACCACTCATCTGCTGATAAGAGGTAAGTCACAAACATGTAAATAATTTAAGGACAATAGACATCTGTACAATATTATGTTTACCATGAATAAACATAGTATATTGCTCTATTAGAGACTCCTTTTATTTAAGTCTATCTGAAATATTTTTATATTTGCTTCCATAAAGATCATGTACACTTTTGCTAGTTTTCTTTTTATGTATATTTTGTATATTGCTGCTGTTTTCAATTATATCATTTCCATTACACATTCTAATTAGCTACTTATTTTGTGTGGTAAGACTCCTAATTTGGCTATAGTCATCTTCTCCATCAGTTTCCTGAAGTTTCTTATACATCTGAATATTTGGTAACCAATTTATTTGAAATGTTTAATTAGAAGATCATATTTCTCTTTCTTTTCATTATTCATAACTTTTATTTCATATTCTTGTGCATGGCTATACACTTGGTATGCAATCAAGTCCAGGTTTAAAGAGTAGAATTGATACCATAAATTCATGTGCTATTTGGACTTTATTGGAAAATGTGTCTAACATTTCACAAATACATATGTTTGCTATTGATTTTAAAATATGGAAATTCCATTCTAATGTAAGTTTCTAAAAGCTATTACCATGATGTGAGGTTGAGTTTTTATCAAAGGTTTCTTTTTCTTTATTTCCACATGTGATCAAATGTTTTTTCTTCCCTATTGATTAACATAATGAATTCCAATTCTCTTTGTTGGGAAAACCACTTCAGAGGTGACAATGCAATTTCATTAGGAGATATATAATGTTGGTTGTTTCCTTTGTGGTGATGTTGGGACAGTCAGGATCACCACTGTCATCCGATAATTCATTAGTGACTGCTGAATTGTAATTTCTAATTCTATCATAGCTTCTGATATCTGTAGATAGACGTTCTGTTATCCTTCATTTTGTTTTCTTTTTTAATTAAATTTATTGCAGTCACATTAGTTGATAAAATTATATAGGTTTCAAATGTACAATTCTATGATACAGCATCTGTATATTGCATTGTGTGTCCACCATCCAAAGTCAAGACTTCCATCACCATATATTTGACCCCTTTTACCCTATACTATCCTCACTCCTTCCCTTTGGTAATCACCATATTGTTGTCTGTGTCTATTAGTTTTTGTTTGCTTTTCTTGTTTGTTCATTTTTTGCTTTCAGTTTTATATCCACATAAAAGTAAAATCATGTGGTTCTTGACTTTTTCTGTCTGACTTATTTCACTTAGCATAATATTCTCAAGACACATCCATGCCACAAATGAGAGTATTTCATCTTCTCTTATGGCTGAGTAGTATTCCATTGTATTTATGTACATCTTCTTTATCCAATCATCTATCAAAAGACACTTTGATTGTTTCCATGGCTTATGTCTTTATTTAAAAGGGTGATATTTTCTCATATTGGATTTTTGGCATTTTTTTAAATATTGAATTAAAACGTAACTTATCTTGATTACTGAGATGTTTTGGTCTACCCCTTACCTTAAATTTTGAGCTCAAGGTGAATGCCTCATTTGCCTTACCCTAGCCACAGTCCTGGTGACTCTGAAGTGGTTAATACTGACCCTCGTCTCATACTTTTAAGAGCATTGTTACTTAATTATACCTTGTATTGTTTTAAATTTTGGGTATCATTTCATGGTCTTCCTTTGTGATCTTAAACAATAAAATTGCCCTATAGGAGACTTAAACAATTAGAGAGTAAGGATATTCTTTTTACTGAATTGGTGGGATGATTAAATAAAAGTACACATGAGAAAATACTTCATAAAGTTTACAAATTACTAGTTGTTCAAAAATACTCATTGGATTGAAACTTTGAGTTTTGTTGATCAGTAGTCTAGCTGCAGCTAGCTCATTGTGTTCTCTGCTCAGGTCCTCACTCTCAAGTGTCTTGTTGGCTGGGCTGCATTCTCATCAGGAGGTTCTGGGCAAGGATCCATGTCAACGATTCAGGTTGTTGGCAGAACTGAGTTGCTTGTGATTGTAGGACTGAGGTCCCCATTTCCTGGCTGGCTGGTAGACAGAAGCTACTCGGCCCCTAAAAGTTGATTGCATTCCTTGCCATGTGGCCCTCTCCATTTTCAAATCTAGCAATGAAGAATCTCCCTCATGTAGAATCCCCAGCACTTGGAGTTCCTTTTATCAGAAAGAGGAGTCTTGCACCATTTTTTAAAAAATGTTTTTATTGCTTTTTTTAGAGAGAGAGAGAAAGGGAGAGGGAGAGATCGAAACATCCATAAGAGAGAATGGGGATCAAGCCCACAACCCAGGCATGTGCCCTGACCGGGAATTGAACCCATGACCTCTCGGGGCATGGAACAATGCTCAACCAACTAAGCCATACCAACTGAGAATTTTGCAGCTTTTAAGGGATCACCTGATTAAGTCAGGTTTCACAAGGATAATCTCCCTTTCTGGATACTTGTACATTATTCTAGGATTGTAACACTGAAGATGGAGAAATTTGGGTAGATTAGAAAGCCATGCATAAATAGAATTTACAGGATTTATGTGCTAGGTTGCATATAGATGGTGTAGGAGGAGGCAATGTCAGAAATGCCTGCACAGCCTGACATTCTGCATACACAGCTGCATCACCTACTAAGACTCAGAATTCTGCAAGTGGACTATTTACCAAGAGTGGGAATGCTAAGAATGGTTGTAATTTGGAGGCATGGTTGTGAGTTCAGTTAAAAAGGGGTGTGTTTGAAGCACATCTAAAGTCGTGAGCAGCTATTTGAAAATGGAAGCAATGAACATGAATGAGATTGGCAAGGAAAAGATTAAAGAATGAGAAGAAATATGAAGGCAATACAACATTTAAAGAATGGATAGAGAAGAATACATATTGTAGAAGACTTAGCACCTATAGAAAATAATTTATTCACCCATAATTCTATTGCATATACATAAAAATTATTAACATTTTGTGCCAGAGTTTGCAGTTACTATGAACAGATAATAAACAGTTTTATTCTTAATTAGCAGAAAATTCTCACTCAATGTTAATGAATAAATTAATCTATTCAGAATATTGTTAAAATAAAAGTATAATAAATTAATGGACAAATAAATATGTTCCATAAAGAATTAAACTTGCATACTCAGTAGCTCTAGTGATGGCATCTAGAGAATTTGGCAAAATGTAGTTCTATACTGTATTTGCTACAGAAAAAAGCTCATAATTACCATTTGAAAAACAGCACTAAGCACATGTTCTGTTGATGGTGGCATTGTGTTGCTATGTGAAGGGCAACACATTAAATGTACATTCCGATGGCAAAGTATAACAACTCATTATTGGTTTTTCCTGGACTGAGTAATTTGTGTTCCTATTAAAACAAGTATTAACTGGTTTGTTCTAATTTAATTTCAACTTGAACAGCTTTTAAAAATGTCAATATCTACAAGCATAATGTGTTTTTAAAAATGCATTTAAAATTCATTTTTTAAAAAAGGAAATGATTGTGTGCATTGTGCTTATATGTACATGCAAGTTGATGGCAAAGCATATTGTGATTAATGTGTAATATTTGGTATTTACATTAGAGAGGTCCTTTTCTATTTTCAGTGGTACATTGTTTATGGAATCTGTTCTAATCATATTATGCATAATGTAAGACACCAGCTGAGACTTAGGATGAGTATGATATTTCAAATTTATTTTCTCTGGTACAGGCCAATGTCAGCCACTTCCGGTGACTGGCACTGGGCAACCTGTTTGGAGCTACAAAGGAATCCACAGTTTGTGTGTGCAGAAACAACCAAGCACCAAAGCCGGTTTTTACCAGCACCTGCCTTATGACAGGCCAGCAACAGTCCCAAGGCACTCTGAGATCTGCTTCTGCCTGCCTGCCTTCACCTGCTGGCTGCCCAATATGCTCAGTCACTGAATGAGCCTTTGGTGATACTCAAGTTGCATAAGACAGGTTCTCAGTGAGTCACCAGGTATGTTTTTATTGGAGAGAGAGAGAGAGAGAGAGAGAGAGAGAGAGAGAGAGAGAGAAACATGATATAAGAGAGAAACATTGAAACATTGGACAGTTGCATCCGGTCCCAACTGGGGATTGAACCTGCAACCTAGATATGTGCCCTGACCGGGAATTGAGCCCACCACATTTTGGTGTATGGGAAAATTCTCCAACCAATTGAAATACTCAGCCAAGGCAATTATTTCTATTTTTATACGCACATAATCAAGAGATGGAACCAATTTCCTCTCCTCTTGAATTTGAGCTGGTCTTGTGCTTTACTTTGACCTATAGGATATGGCAGGTTTGGCATGCCATGAGTTCCAGGCCTAACTTTGAAGAGGCATCTTCTGTTTTCTCTTTACAGGAAGTCAGTCTCCATGATGTAAAGAAGCTTAGGCCAGAGAATGAGGGATGAGACAGAAAGTGAGGCCACATGGAAGAGCACTGAGGCACCAGGCATGTGAGTGAAGCCTTCTTGTGTCTCTCACACTAGCTCAGCCACCAGTCAAATTCAGCTGAGATCATGATTATTATGTAGAGCAGAACTGCCCAGCCAAGTCCTGTCTGAATCCCTGACCTAAAGAATTATAAGAAATAGCCAGGCTAATGTGGCTCAGTGGTTCAGCATTGACCTATGAACCAGGAGGTCATGGTTTGATTCCAGTGAGGGCATATGCCCGGGTTTTGGGCTTGATCCCCAGTGTGGGGCGTGCAGCAGGCAGCCGATCAATGATTCTCTCTCATCATTGATGTTTCTATCGCTCTCTCCCTCTCCCTTCCTTTCTGAAATCCAACTAAGTGAATACAGGGAAACTTTGGGACTCTCATGTTTTAGTAAAATTGGCAATTTCAGCAGATGCAAAGTCCTGGCTGACTGTTTTTTAACAGAGGAATGCTTCAGCAAAGATCTGTTCTGAGACTCCATGGGAGTTCCACTACAGTTGCTTAGGTTTCTTTTGGGAGACAGTCTATCTGAAGAAGTTTTAATGTTACTTTAATTTTGCACCAGAGTGGACCACACGTACCCTTAATTGTTGGAGGAATGAAATACTTGCTTGCCTTATGGCTAAATCTACCATACTGTTTCCTTCCCAAGATGTCCAAATCATAACATCTCTGTATTCTTTGTCATAATTCCTACTCTTGCGAGAACGGGGAAAAAAGAATTTCAGATAATTTATATAAAAATGAATTTTCCATGGAGGATAATTCTGCAATTCAGCCCTATTCATGAATTCTTCACATTTCTAAATTTACTTGTCAGTCCTCTTTGATCATATTGTTGCATCTACAACAGAGCATTCAGGGATGAGTACTTGACAATGCTAATTTGGCCTCAAACTTGGACAGAAAAGGCACAATAAAATAATCTTGAAATAAGTTTTCAACATTCATTTCATTTAATGGAGAATTCTGCATTGAATGCAGGCACATGATCAAAATTCAACCATATTTCAGTAGAATGCAATCACTTTTTTCTGTTGCATCAAGTTGAGAATCTCATTCAGAAGATACAATTGAAAGCCTCAGGCTTCTACTAGTAAGTCATGATTCTAAGGAAAGTAACTACTAAAGAAAATGTTGCTCTTTCTTTTTTTCACTAAATACATTTCAAAATGCTGGAAAGTATATATAAGGAGTTTTAAAGAGGCTTTCCTCTCATATTTTTTAGTTGATAACTAACATTTTTACTATTATCTTAAAGGGATAAAATGAGACTTCTTCAAAAGTGAGAGTATATTTTTCTGCAGTACATCACATTTTGTCATTCAAATAATAGCTGTCCTTCCATTTGAATAGATCATTATTTGATATTAATAACAGCAGTGCATCAGTTTTCTCACTTAGTATTTTTATGTGATGCTAAAGCATAAAGAATAAAGAATGGTTTGAAGCTCAGAACTTCTAAGGTTTTCTAATTACCTGAGTTTTTTCTGTATTTTTTAAAATATATTTTAATTATTGCTTTCATCTTGAAAGCACAACACCCTTACTCCCAGCTCTGTGCCTGTTCTCAGGGTGTTTCCTCTCCATGGCATGCTGCCTCTCCACTAAGTCAGTGCCAACTTATTTGTTGGTTTCAGATCAAGCCTTTCATTCTTTATAGTCTTCTCTGCCCATTGCATCTTCCACTGGAACTTAGTTTTACTTCATTTACTTATCCAGACCGTCATCAAATATATATTGAGCCTGCCAAGCTGCCAGGAATTCTGCTCAGTGCTGAAGACAAAGGAAATATACTCTTCACTTTTTATTTTATTCTTGTATATTTTGTTTTTAAAATGTTTTTATTATGGAGAATTGAAAACACGTGAAAGTAGATAGAACAGTATAATGAACTCACAGGTTCCTGTCACCCAGCTTCAACATTTATCAGCTCTTATTTCTTTAATAAACACTACCCAGTCTATCTCCTTTCTGTATTATTTTGAAACAGATCCATACATAATATCACTTCATCTATAAATATTTCAGTATGTATCTTCAAAAGATAAGGATTAAAAAAATAACCACACAACTGATATCACATTTTAGACAATTTCTTAATTCCATTGAATAGCCAGTGTTTGAATTTCCAGTTGGTTCATAAAGGGTATAGTTTTGTTTTGTTTTTACAGTTTGAGTGTTTGAATCAGGACCACAATAAGGTCCACACATTATAATTGATTGGTAGGTATTTTATGTCTTTGTTAAACTATAGGTTTCCACTTTTAAGTTGCAAATAATCTATCCGTACATGGGAGAGGTAAGTAAACAAAAAGAAGGATGCTTGGGAAGATTGCTTCCATGGAGATATTTACAGAGAGCTAAAGCAGTACATATTAGAAATACCTAATTCATAGAGTTGATAAGAGAGGGGCAGGTGTAATTCTAGGAAGAATTTTTGTTATTGTGAGAATCAAAAAATCAGCAAGCAGAGAAGGTAGGTGAGGTCATTTTGGGAAAAGGGAACAACTTGAGCAAAAAATGGTATTTCCTGCATATCAGGAACTGGCTGGATTTCAATTCAGGTATTTATTATTTTTTCTTGGTCCAGGTATAAATAACCTTCCTATTCTAGACCTCTTGTCCTATGTTTTGGAATCTGCTCTTTTATCTTCCAAACCATGTAAAGTTAAACATTAGCAGGACAAAGTTTAGGATTCAAAAATAAAAATAGATAAGAGACAAATAGGTAGCAGAAGAAGAAAAACACACACAAAATAGAATTATAAACATCAAACTACATGTATTGCAATAAATGCCGTTGGACTAAAAGTCTTCTAGATGGATAACAAACAAAACTCAGAATATTTTTAGCTTAATGAGACAAATTGAAACAAGATAAAATAATTAAGAAAAAGTTAAATTGTTCCAATTTAGTGGCTCCCTTCTTTAAATGAACCTTAATATCCAATAATAGGCCCCAAGAAGCCTGAAATAATCCCTTTTTCATTAAATATTTTTTAGTGCTTAGAATATGATAGGCATTGCATCAGCCATCGGTGATCATATTTGTTACCTATCGCTACATAACAAATTACCACAAAGTTAGCAACTTGCATAACATCCATTTATTATCTCACAACTTCCATGAATCAAGAGTTTGAGTACAGTGGCCAACACAAAACCAGATTATTGAGACCCAATACTTACTCAATTTGGAAGCCCTCTTGAAGAAAATAAAAATAATATACATTTATGAATATAAATAAAGTAAGTACTTCTGAAGCTGAAGCTTCACTGGCTTCATGGTAAATCAACCTAAACTTGAAATGAAATAGCTTTATAAACCAGATATCCCAAAGGAAGCCACAGAAATCAAAAAAGTAAGCAAGTAATATATACAAAAATTATAAGTAATATAACAAAAAACAATGAATGCTATGAGAAAAATGGATGGGGGTGGCAACACTGAATCAGAGAGAGCCTCTATAAATATCTGTCATTTAAGTCAAGACTTGAGGGCAAGAAAGAGTTGGGCAAGCATCATTCCATGCATGGGGAAAAGCATGCATAAACATCCTGAGGCTCGAAGGGGCATGGGGTGTCCAAGATACAAGACAACCATGTGCTTCCCATTGTGTTTTAAAAATAAATAAAATTAGCTCTAGCTGGTTTGGCTCAGTGGATAGAGCGTTGGCCTGCAGAATGAAGGGTCCCAGGTTCGATTCTGGTCAAGGGCACATGCCTGGGTTTCGGGCTCAATCCCCAGAGGGGCCATGCAGGAGGCAGCCAATCAATGAGTCTCTCTCATCATTGATGTTTCTCTCTCCCCCTTCCTCTCTGAAATCAATAAAAACATATTAAAATAAATAAATAAAATTAGTTATTGATGCTTTCTAGATAAGAGGTGTGAGAACTTGTCTTTTTCGTCATTTCTTAAGATTTGTAAAAATTGTTCCAGGCTGCACACTAGCATGCCCTAAAGACATCTGCTTTCTGATTTGATTATGAATAACATTTAAATAATATATGCTTTAAGATCCTAGAAATATTATGGGCATTGATGCCTACATTATATTATCCACATTTTACCTTTTAGTAAGTAATGGTTATTTTGGGGTGGAGTCTGATTACTTCAAGACCTAAATTACTCAAATAACGGCTACATAGCTACTCCTGAGTTTCCTCTAACTACAGTCATGTCAAAGAGGACAAAAAAATATTCAATTCTTTGCTCACTTTGAAGTATAACTTTTTAATTTCCCTTTTGATTCTTTTAGTCTTACTAGTCATTCGTAAGGCAAGAAGTAAATCGATAACTCTTTAAGGAAGACTGAGTTGATGGAAAAATCTCTGCTCAGAAAAATAATTTGTTCATTCAGGTGAAAGTGTTCTTTTTTGCCAACACCAAATTTTCAAGAAAGATTCTGTGTTAAAATGATGCCTAACAGAAAACACTTCACAGCTTACTTCCTATGTGCCATAAATCTAGTGTAATCCTCTTTATGATGAAACCTGAGAGTTCCAGAAGGCCCCTGGTTCCTCAGAAGAGCACTATAGCACCAGTAGTATTGCATACCCCCTCAGAGCTTCACAGTGGAAAACACAAGGAAATTGAGATTCAGAAACCAAGGTTTGCCTCAGAAAAACTAGGTACTATATTAAGGTATCAAGAACATGGGGGGCAACAGAATTGCTTTGGTACACTATTAAAAAGGGATTTTCAAAAGTTGCAGGACCTGGGAATTTTGCCATAGAAAAGAGAATTTTGCAATTTAGTGCTTATCTATTAGAGCTACTATGGTTTTGTCCAAGTCTCAATTTAGGTTTGTTTTTTGTTTGTTTGTTTTTGTTTTTTTGTCAGTTTCTGTTGGTGGAGCAACAGAAGCCTTGTCAAATAGCAGTAAAAATAGCAGATATTTACTTGAGCACACTTGAATATATACTGTGTCCCCCAAAATGTATACACACGTTTTGAATAATGATAGAAGCAATGTTTAATAAAATACATTTCATTTTAAAAATTGAGCTACCAGCTGTTAAAGTGTGTATACATTTTGGGGGACACCCGGTTATATGTCTTGCTAACCACGTTTTAATGAGCTGGAGATTCTGTTTCTCACTAAGGCAGATACAATGATGAACAGGCAGATAGACATAGCTCCCATAATGTAATGACACTGGTCTTGATCTTACAACTACCTGAGATATAGGGAATCCATTTTGGTTACAGTGTGGTTCATTAATCACTTCCCTCTTGCCTTGACTCTCACTCCAAGAAAGCAACATACTCTATAATTTGAAGCTCTTCTCTCACAAACAGTCAGAGTTGTAGAATTTCAGAGCCAGAATGTATTTTGGGACCCTTGAGGTGGCAGGACATTAATAGGGAGAAAATACGGCCCTTTGAACCAAGAAACTTGCTTTGGGCAATTTACCAGCACTAAGTTATTCCAGTCAATTACATGTACAGTCTTCATTTTATTATCCATAAAATAAAGATATTATCTGTAAAATAAGGAGATTAATTTTATAGAGTAAAAAATATTGCTTCTTTTAAAAAATTTTTCTTTTATTGATTTCAGAGAGGAAGAGAGAGGGAGAGAGAGAGAGAAACATCAGTGATGAGAGAGAATCATTGATTGGCTGCCTCCTGCACACCCCACACTGGGGATCGAGCCTGCAACCCGGGCATGTGCCCTGACAGGGAATCTAACCATGATCTCCTGGTTCATAGTTCAACGCTCAACCAATGAGCCATGCCAGCTTGGCACATTGCTTCTTCTTTAAAAAAAAAAATATAAATTTGTATTGATTTCAGAGAGGAAGGGAGAGGGGGAGAGAGATAGAAACATCGATAATGAGAGAGAATCATGATTGGCTGCCTCCTGCATGCCCCCTACTTGGGATCAAGCCCGCAACCCAGCTATGTGCCCTTGACCAGATCGAACCCGGGACTTGTCAGTCCGCAGGCTGACACTCCATCCACTGAGCCAAACCAGCTAGGGTAACGTGCTTCTTTATGTATGTATTCTGTTTACATGTGCATGCACATGTATGCATATGCTTAATTGTGCTTGTATGTTTCTCCTTAAGAAGCAGGCAATGTAAGGAGTGCTCTGAAATTTGGAGGAAGATATTTAAAGTCCGCAAGGAGCCTTGCTGGAAGCATTACATATCACATTGCAGGTGGAACAAATCATGTGGCCACATAACACTAATCCCGCTGTCATTATGGAATAAATAGTTTTCCCTGTGTGGCCTTTTACTATGCTTTGTGTGCAGAATCTGATTTTAGAGGTTCCCACCTGCTCACAGTTACCCCACTAGGTTTGTAAAGTGAGCACACAGGACTCCAGTGTATCTCCTGGGGAAAAGAGAACAAAATGGGAGGGTGTCTCTACAATGTCTGGCTTGTCCTGTGCTTTCAACACTGATTAATGTGTACAATTTTCTTTTAATTCATTGGTGATAAATCTTTGATTTTACACTCCTACTGTGAGTGTATTCTAGAGGGTCTTTTTGCTCAGCTGAAATAATGCTTAACTCACAGAGTTGTTTTGTGGGTCAAACTAAATACTATTCCTAAACAGCCTTGGAAAACACAAAATAGAGTTTGAGAAAATGCTAATGTATTAACTTAACAATCTGTTATAACTTCTGAATTTTAATTTGCCTTTGTTTTTCATTGCTTTACTTTTAGCAGTAATAAATGTTAATTCCACATTTTAAAAAAGAAAATATGGAAGGGTAAAATTCTTTCTAATTAAAAATCACCACCCAGAGAAAAACACTATTTTTCTTTTTTTTAAAAAAAATATATATTTTATTGATTTTTTACAGAGAGGAAGGGAGAGGGATAGAGAGTCAGAAACATCGATGAGAGAGAAACATCGATCAGCTGCCTCCTGCACACCTCCCACTGGGGATGTGCCCGCAAACAAGGTACATGCCCTTGACCAGAACTGAACCCGGGACCCTTCAGTCCACAGGCTGACGCTCTATCCATTGAGCCAAACTGATCAGGGCAAAAAACACTATTTTTCATGGTATTTGTGTATTTCATCTTTGCACAAGTAAAATACTATATTAGTCTGAAAACTTGTACTTAGTAATTTTACATCATGATTTCTAACAGTCCATGGCACTCCATTATAGGGGTGTAAGAATTCCCTTACTCTTCCCCCTTTGATGAATATTTACATTGTTTCAGTGTTTTCATAAATTTAAGCAATCCTATATAATAAAAGCCTAATATGTTGTGTCTGGTCGACCAGTAGGCCGTTCAACCAATCAAAGCATAATATGCTAATGATATGCTAAGTCTGCTCAACTGCTTGCTATGATGTGCACTGACCACCAGGTGGCAGACGCTCTGACTGGTAGGTTAGCTTGCTGTTGGGGTCCGGCTGATTGGGACTGAGCGAGATGGGCTGGACACACCCTGCAGCCTTCCTGTGGTTCCTCCCCGACTGGCCAACCCCCCACATCTCTCCCTGGCCCCAATCGTGCACCAGTGGAATTGCCCTCTTCCAATCCAGGACCCCTCAGGGGATGTCGGAGATCCAGTTTCAGCCCGATCCCCACAGGCCAGACCAAGGGACCCCACTGGTGCACAAATTTGTGCACGGAGTCTCTAGTGCTATGATAAGAACCTCTGCATCTACATCTGTATATGTATACATATACAGATATATAAATTTTTAAATCTTTATTGTTGAAAGTATTACATATGTCCCCTTTCCCCTCCCCATTGATATATTTGATAATTATATCCAAATAGTTGTCAGATAACAAAATGCCTATTTCCCAACATTCAAGTGAATATTGGCTACTCTCCTTTTTTTAATCATTGGCTATTTGATCATTTGAAAATTATATTTTATAGTTGCACTGATTTGCATTTCTTTGGCTAAATATAGGCTGTATTTATTTTTCTTTGCCTTTTATTCTACTTACATTTATTTAATTTATTAGTTCTTAACAATTATGTTTAAATTACCCATGAAAACTTCATGGACATCAAAATCAATTGTTATCCCAAGCTATTTTTTCCTGCTGAAAAATTTTGTAACAGAGATAACATGAACATACTTTAATAAACTTAGATAAAATACAACTATCTTTTGAACGTTGCTAAATTTAAAGACATGCATTTTTTTAAATTAAACCAACAACTTAGATTAGCTTTAATTTTCATTGACTTTGTTGGGATGACATTTTTTTTTCATAAGATTATATAGATTTCAGATGTACAATTCTATAATACATCATCTGTGTATTATATTGTGTGCTCACCACCCCAAGTCAAGTCTCCTTCCACCACCACTTATTTCCCACCTCCCTTATTTCAGCTGTCTTTATTTTTTATACTTATTGACTTTATGCTGTTCCTATCTATATTTATAAAAGCCTAAGCAGTCATTATGATGGAATGACCAGAATGACCAGAACAACCAGAAAGACTGGTCGCTATAATGTGCACTGACCCCCAGAGCTCAATGCAGGAGCTGTCCCCAGCCCACGGGCCCTGATCACTGATGGGGCCTGCTGGTCCCTCCTCCTGAGCCAGCAGGCCCGGGCCCTGGGCTGGGACAGGGGTTGGTGGTAGCACGTGGGTGGCTGGGGAAGGAGGAGACAGGGAGGCGGGGAGGTGGGGAGGCAGGGAACCTGATCGGCCCTGATCGCTGGACAGGCCTAGGGACCCCAGCCATGCACAAATTTTGTGCACCAGGCCTCTAATTAAACTATAAATTTCCTGTAAATTTCAGATATTCTGCTCTATCCCCAATACATAGCACTAAACCAGACAAAAAGCAGCATTCAATAAATATTTATAATTATTTTCTAAAATGCTTATGTCATTTATTTCTATTGGAGAATTTATTGTTTTTTCATTATCAAGGATATTGATATGTGAAATATATCAACATAAAAATATAATGCATATCATGTTTTTTATATCTAAATATATTAACTCTTTACTATACTATATATGATCATTTCTGTATACATATGAATACACCTACTAAAATATATACCTACTATACTATAAAATATATAGTGCTTTTCCATTTGTCACGTGCCTTTTAACTTTGATATTAGATTTTTGCCAAATATTATTATGTAAGGCTTTCTGAAAATATATCAATCTTTTATGTTCTTACAATGCTTTGAATTTTTTTTCCAATCCCTCATTATATACACATGTCCATTTTTTTCTAATTGCACAATTTAACACTTCCTGTTTACAAAATCATGCTGTTCTAAGTTGTGAGGAGGGTTTTGAGTTTGTTAAGAAAATCTCATCTTTGTTTACATTCCACAGTAAGAACACATCTGCTCCATGGTCCTGATGAGCATGAGGACCACGAGTAGCAATAAAGCCACCTTGTTTTTTGCACCGGAGGCAAGACAAATGCCTGCTGTAAAATCACTACGTACTCTAGTACAACAGTGCTTGCCAGCACCCTGGTTTTCTTGTTCTATGCTGCCTTCTCATGACAGTCTATGCAATGGAGAATCAGTCTATCAGTTCTATTGGCGGTCAGTTGGTTTCTTTCCCCACTTTTATTTCATTCAAAGGTGTATCACTGGTTATTAATATCACTGTACATTTCTTGCCCTCCAGTGGAAAAATAACCCCAATGCCCAAACCTTCTAATGAGCAAATTGCATCATCCCTCTGAATGCACTAAGGGAAAAATGTCACTTCACCTATAAAACAGAAAACTGAGCTCTGTCAAGCCCTTCCTGAGTGTTTCTGGTTATGAATGTGGCCCTATGTGCCTCTTAATCAGTAGATGTTGCAACCTTTGGTCTGGCTTCTGTTCTCAGAGATAAACAGAGTAGAGAACCCCTGTCAGCACCCCCGTGTAGGATAAAGCTGCCCCTGAGTTCCTGCCCTGATGCCAGACAATCCTGGTCCTCCCCGTATCTCCTTGAATCCCCAAAGCTGCCACGCTGTGCTGGAGCTCAGAGGAAGTGGGACCGTGTAAGTTCAGTGGGTCTCCAGCAGCCACAATCCCCACTGTTTTTATAGCCCAAAGTTACAGGGACTTTTCTTCCAAGCTCTGGAGCCTGGGCTGGGGGTCCGGTGTGGGGCTGGGACCCCTTGCTCCTCACAGGTGGCCTCCACAGTGAAGATATCCCTCCCGATTAAAAACATGCCACACATGGGTGTGGGACCAGCCTGTTTCATGCCTCCACCCCTCCTCCCAGTGTCAGTGTACTTTCTTCTTTACTTCTCTAGTTGTAGGACTTCCAATAAGCCAGATTTCAGGTGGTTCTGAGATACAGTTGTTCTGTATTTTAGTTTTAATTCTGATGTGGGAGGCAGCAAGTACCAGCGTTTACCTACATCACCATCTTGGTTCTCAGAAGAATACATATATGTTTCAATTTATATAACATTTTTGAAATGACAAATTTATAGGGATGGAAAACATACTAGTGGTTTTCAGGGTTTAGGGACTGGGGAGCAAGACACTATAAAGGGATAGTACAAGGAAGTTCATTTTAGATGATGAAACATCTTGGTATCTTGGTTGTGGTTACACGAATCTATAAATGTGGTAAAATTGCATAGAACTACACACACACACACACACACACACACACACACGTGTTTGTAAAAACTAATGACATCTGAATAAGATCTTTACTCCTGGTTTTGATATTGTACTATAGTTTTATAAAATTTTACTATTGGAGGAAGTTGCATGAAGGGTACATGGGACCTCTCCATACTATTTTTGCAGCTTCCTTTGAATTTATATCAAAAAATTTTAAAACCTTAAGAAATATCTGGTAAAAATTTCCTTCTAATAAAAATGATTTTTGGAGCAGCTATCTTCATCTTTGTGAAGGATAAGGGAAGGTTTTCTATACATTCTGAGGCAGAGAATAAGCCAAATGCCATAGCATCTGCAAGATGGAGAGAAAGCACTGGGTTTTTTTCCAGTATTCTGCATACCTTAAAAACAAATGTGTTTCTGAGACTGTCAGTGAACCTTCATAATTCAGTTTGCTCTTTACATCATGTGATATAGAATGAATGTTTGTGTCTTCCTCAAATTTATATATTGTAGTTCTAACACTCAATGTGATGGTATTTGGAGGTGGGGCCTTTGGAAGGTAATCAGGTTTAGATAAAGTCATGAGGGTTGGCCTCCTATGATGGGATTAGTGTCCTTATAAGAAGAGGAAGAGAAACCAGATTATATGTTCCTCCTTACCCCTTATCTGCCATATGAAGACATAGCAAGAGGGTAACCATTTGCAAGGTAGAGAAAGGGCCCTCACTAGGGAACAAAATTGGCTGGAAACCTAATTTTGGACTTCCTAATCTCTAGAACTGTGAGAAATAAATTCCTGTAGTTGAGACCACTCATTCTATGATATTTTGTTATGGTGACCTGGGGAAACTAATGATAATCTGGGAAACCTTCCTGTAATCCCTACTATAGATGATTTTTTCTTTATTCTCCCACGACACTTTGTTCCTTTCTCTGCAATAGAATACACTGATGGTATTTATTTCTTTACATGTCTGGTATCCCACTGGATTGAGAACAAGGAGATTATACCCATCTTCCTCTCCAACATAATATGACATTCTTGGAAAGTGTAGATACGGTCTTAGTCTGCTCAGGGTGCTTTAACAAAATACCATAGACTAGATGGCTCATAAAGAACACAGATTTTATTTCTCATGGTTGTAGAGACTAAGAAGTCCAAGATCAAGGCACTGTGGAATCAGTGGTGAGAGCCCATTTTCTAAAAGGCTATCTTTTTCTGTAACTTCACATGGTAGAAGGGGCGAGGGATCTCTGTGGGTCCTCTTTTATAAGAACACAATCCCAGTGACCTAATCACTTCTCAAAGGTCCCCGTATCCTTAGGGGATAAGGTTTTAACATATAAATTGGTGGGGGGAACACAATAGCTGGTATTAACAAAATTCTGCATGGAAGAGGAAGTCTAGGACAAAAAGCTTTGCCCCTGAGGAAATGGCATAACTGGTTTCATGCCATGTCTTGAGCCTACTGAGCTGCAAGGGAATCTAGGAAATACAATCTGTACCTGAGAGGTATTATGTTCAGCTCAAATTTTGTAGAATCCATTCTAGACAGACATGTAGTAACACAAAACTGTGCATTTGCTACAACATTTAAAAATCATTCAAGTATACTTACTCAACAACAGATTTAATACTACACATTTTATATGAGGCTACAGTTGAATTCAATTCCTAGCTCTACCAATTCACTAAACATGTTGACATTGAATTTAAACTTCTGTTATTTTTCATCTTTAAATGGTTTGGTTTGTGACCATTGTAATGATTAATGAGATGATGTGATAATGAATGCAAGTGCTTATCATAGATTCTGTGCTCAAAGATGGTAGCTGTTATTTGTAGATGGTTGCAGTTAATTGCAAACTTTTTAATAAAATATATTTTTATTTATTTCACAGAGGAAGGGAGAGGGAGAGAGAGAAACATCAATGATGAGAGAAAATCATTGATTGGCTGCCTCTTGCACGCACACCCCTTACTGGGGGTCGAGCCCGAAATCTGGGTATGTGCCCTTGATAGGAATCAAACCTGGGACCCTTCAGTTCACATGTTGATGCTCTATCCATTGAGCCAAACCAGCTAGGGCCATTGCAATCTTTTAAAATGTTCACTAGAGTTTCTTATTTGTAAGACCATTCTTGTGGCAAATAACCTGTATAGTTAGGCAAAACTTGTGTTTTTGGCTTGCTAGTTTTATAGACATTTGAGGGTTAAATCCCTCAAACCAATACAGACAAAATTCACATGTCCATTACTACCAAATGTGCTAACAATCAGTATATTTCACATACAGTAAAGACAGCCACATTTGAGAAATATTTTCCAGTAATTTTCAAAGCCTAATATATTTCTAGATTTTTATCTATTTGAACGTATAAAAGAGACAGAGAATATATTCTGGGAAATTTTAAAACTCTGAATTAATCATGTTGATGACTTTACAGTCTACATTTTTGTAAATATATGAGATGGATATAAAGGAAGAAAAAATCTGTACACAGCATACAACCTATACATCAGGAGACAAAAGACTACTATAACACAGTAATGCACAAGTGATTACTGTACTTTAATTAAAACATGTATTTTATAGGTTTAAATAAGAGCTAATTACTTCAATAAATATTTGTATTATTATCCACACATATTAAGGTTAAATTCTGGTATATATGCAATGTATGAGATAAGAGATACGAAATTGATTATGTCTTGCATGCCAAATTCTGATTAATGGTTAATGGTAACCTGTTGGATTGTGTTGGTAAAGACTCTGAAGTCATGTTTGGCATGAGTAAGAAAGAAGACTGGAATTAGTGATGTTGGTTACGAGCATTGCAGGACAAGCACAGGCATCTGATGGGATCCTGTCACATTAATTTTTTTTTAATCTTCACCCAAGGATATTTTTTCATTGATTTTTAGAGGGAGTGAAAGAGAGAGGGAAAGACACAGAGAAATACCAATGTGAGAGAAACATCAATTGGTTGTCTCCTGCATGAGCCTGACCAGGGCCCAAGCTGGTGTCTTCCCCCTGGGGGTCAGTGTGCATCATAGCTACTGGTCAAATGGTCAGTACAGTCTAATGGTCGCTTAGGCTTTTATATATATCCTATCTAATAATAGAGAAACATGGTAATTAACCATAACTTCGCTACCCTTCCCATTAGCTAATCAGGGTGATATGCAAATTAACTGCCAGCCAAGATGGTGGCCGGCAGCCAGGCAGCTGAAGCGAGCCAGAGGCTTGCTTGCTCCAGTAACGGAGGAAGCCAAGGTTCCCCGCCTGCCGCTGCTGGCCTCTGAGCTGCTCTCTAAGAAACAATGTTATAATTATAGAAGCTAAAAAAAACCCAGAAATCTGCTTTCAGTCAGCCGGGATCTCAGAGCTGGA
>NW_005354744.1:862693-866813 GCF_000412655.1 Myotis brandtii | reverse complement strand
GGTAATTTATATTGGGAATGAAAGGTTCTTCCAATGAGAAGTAAATTTGCAGCAATCCCTGTAGACGCTGTGGGTAAACAGTACCACCACAACCTCTAATATAATGTATTAAAACTTTATAAAGATATGTTTTTCCACTACCTGGTGGACCATCCAAGAAAAAGCATTTGGGGTGTACAGTTTGATCTTCGATGGCTGAAGTTATTCTTTCCACAATGTCAAAGTGTGTCATCCCTGGGGTGTACAGTTTGATCTTCGATGGCTGAAGTTATTCTTTCCACAATGTCAAAGTCCTGTGTCATCCCCAGGACTAACCCCTCCTATGGCTGCCTTACCCATAGGAGTAGTATTTTTAATATATATTATTTTTATTGATTTCAGAGAGGAAGGGAGAGGGGAAGAGAGATTAAAACACCAATGATGAGAGAGAATCATTGATAGGCTGCCTCCTGCACACCCCCTACTAGGGACCAAGCCCAAAACCCGGGCATGTGCCCTTGACAGGAATAGAACGTGGGACCCTTTAGTCTACAGGCTGACGCTCTATCCACTGAGACAAACAAGCTAGGGCTTAAAGAATTAATTCTGAGCCCTAAATTGTGCTGGTGATATATGTATATCATACTATGTAACCCTAACAACTTACTTCACAATGAAGAAAGTAGTGCACTGATGTTGAAAATAATGAGTACTAGAAAGCTCAATCTGTTGCTCAAGATTGCAGACTCAGTGTCAAAAAGAGTTGTTGTAATACCAGAACTAGAAGGGGTGAAAAAGGCTTCTCGGGTACTGATTCTGATACTGTTTTTTGATCTGAGTGCTAATTCCATGTCGTATTCAGTTAGTAAAATTTATTAAATGCATTATAAACAATTATTATTTCTATTTTTACTGTATGTCAGCTATATATATTTTAGCAAAAAGTTAATACATGTAAAAGGAAAGCATAAGTGCTAGTGTCATTGTCTACTAATTTTTAAAACACAAGACTTTAGTCTATCCATGAAATAGATTGATGCGTATTTTAATTGACAGATGATAAATGCAGAAGCATGTATGCACTGAGTTGAAATCTATATTTGCAATATAAAAATCTAACTTTCTAAATAATTACTAATCTAAACATTTATTGGAGTTTCTTTAATTCCCCCCCTTTTTTACAAATGAATGGCAGTGATTACTTCATGCCTGAGAGGTACACTGATTTCATTGCCCAAGTCTGTTAGAATGAAATTGCACCCAACCTTTAATTTCCAGTAAGCTTCTCAACTCAGTCAATATTTCTGTTCTGCAAAAGTTTCCAAAAAGGTTGACTCTTGGCTGGCTTAACAATTCTCTTCATTTCACTGTTGTGAAGGTATATTAATTAATAGCTCATCTGTTTTCATCCATTAATTCCAATGTCAGTATGAATACGTTGTTGTTGGACTCTGAGAAGGTGCCAAAATAATTTTTAATATGACACAGAAAAGTTCCCCAAGGGATGGTTTTCTTTATTATCTATGATTCTCACTTAGTTTGGAAAATTTGCAGTGAAGTCTCAACACATCTTCAGGGCACATATAGAGCTGTAAGTCTGCAGCACTTACACTAATGTGCTCCCTTGTGATAGATAACAAATGTGTCATAACGAGTAGGATATTGTTGTGGGTTAGTGAGATTGAATATACTTCACACTTTCAGAAATGTGCTAAAGGAGTGATCACTTCAGTTATCATGGGCATCAAGACTAACTTCCTTACACCTCCTTGTAAGGCAGAATGAATATTTCATAGTTTGGAACAGGGGTCCTCAAACTTTTTAAACAGGGGGCCAGTTCACTGTCCCTCAGACTTTTGGAGGGCTGGACTATAGTTTAAAAAAAAACTATGAACAAATTCCTATGCACACTGCACATATCTCATTTTGAAGTAAAAAAACAAAACGGGAACTAATACAATATTTGTATTTGCATATGGCCCGCGGGCCGTAGTTTGAGGACCCCTGGTTTGGAACAAGATAAGTATTATTGGAAGTAAAAGCAACTCATTCAATGCCATACTAGTGAAATGAACTAGAGCCATACCATTGAAAACGTATTTCACCAAAAAAGAATTTTCTCTTATTTAATACTGGGAAAGGCTTTAATAACAGAAGACACGTTATTTGAATAGTATAGAATATTCTTACCTAGCCATTCCATTATTCCATTGTTGGAAGAACACTAGAGGCTATCATAAAGCAAGAAATGTATTGCAACTACTTTCACTGAAGTCAAGTGCCCTATTCTAAATGTGATCACTACCAAGGACAAGCATTCATACTTTCATATACCTCTTATTTATTTTGAAGTTTAAGCTGCATTAATCACCAATCCTTCTTGAATTGGAAAACACATTAAAACAGTGAAAAATGCCTCCTTGCAGTGATATTTGTTAGCAATAGGCTGTGATCTGAAACATCAGTTCACACACACACACACACACACCCACACACACACACACACCAGTTTACATTGAAAAGCAGTGTTAACAAATTTAAACAAAGGGCATCTAGGCAATGAGTTGGAGGAGGAAAAGTAAAGATACATAATCCTATTTTGTAGAAATTTTAAAGTTACTGAAGTAATTCCAGTAAGTCTATGATCTTCTCCATAGCCTAGGCAGCTAATTAAAATTGCTATACAACCTGATGTCCTGGTAGTGTGAAATTTCACAGGTTGAAAGAGCTAAAATAATGGAGCAGAATTCTTGAATTAAACCAATTGGTATCAAGGGATTTATTTTCAGAAGACATGAAACAAGTTAATGGCCTAATCTGAAAAGCACACATAGGCTATTCTGGGAAAACTCTTGAATTTCAGAATTAGGCAAGTTGGAGGAAATCCAGAGGCTCTTTGGGAAAAAACTCCCAACCCTTTTCACTTTTCATGGTGCACTCAGCTTGCTCTGTATATGTAGATATTCTGGAACAGTGTTCTTTAAATTTTTTTCATACATAAGAATCCCCTGGAAAGCTTCTTAAAACACAGAAGGCTGGGCACAACCCCCTGACTTTCTGATACAGATTCTGGGCAAAGCCTGAGAATTTACATTTCTAATGAACTAGAGGCACAGTGCATGAAAATTTATGCACTGGAGTGGGGGTCCCTCAGCCCGGCCTGCCCCCTCTCACAGTCCAGGAGCCCTCAAGGGCAGGAGGTGAACCGGCGATCAGGGGAAGGCAATGCCCCATCACACCTCTCCTGCTGCCACTGCCTTGGCCATCCCTGGTTACTTGAGCCTCGAGCAGCCCTGGGCGGCTGGGCAGCCGCCATCCGAGGCTTGCGTGAACCTCAGGCCAGCTCTGGGTGGCTGGGAAGCTGACAGCCAAGGCTTGCCTATTCCTCAGGCCGGCCCTGGGAGGCTGGGGGGCTGAGGGGACTGGGCGCCACCATCTTGTGGCTGTGGGTGCCGCCATCTTTGAGGGCGTAGCATTCAATTAGCATATTCCCTCCTTATTGGCTGTGGGTGCCGCCATCTTTGAGGGTGGGCAGTCAATTAGCATATTCCCTCCTTATTGGCTGTGGGCGCCACCATCTTTACAATGGTGTGAGGGTCAATTAGCATATTCCCTCTTTATTAGATAGGATGATAGCCATTCTGGTAGGTGTGAGGTGGTATGCCATTATGGTTTTAATTTGCATTTATCTGATGATTACAGATACTGAGCATTTTTTCAATGTCTATTGGCCATTTCTATGTCCTCTTTGCAGAAGTGTCTGTTCAGGTCCTTTGCTCATTTTGAATTGGATTTTTTGTCTTCCTGGTATTGAGTTTATAAGTTCCTTAATTTTGGAAATTAACCCCTTATCAAATGTATCACTGGAAAAATATATTTTCCCATACAGTGAGTTCCCTTTTCCAGGCATTCCATTTCTGGAAACATATCCTAAGAATCCCAAAACACCAATTCAAAAGAATATATGCACCCCTATGTTCATAGCAGCCTTCTTTACAATAGCTAAGATCTGGAAACAGCCCAAGTGTCCATCAATAGATGAGTGGATAAAAAATCTGTAGTTCATCTACACAATGGAATACTACACAGCTGTAAAAAAGGGAGGAAATCTTGAGAGACTTCCCGGGAAGTGGTGGCGGGA
>NW_005354744.1:853636-862653 GCF_000412655.1 Myotis brandtii | reverse complement strand
AACAAAAAAAGGAAGGAAATCTTACCTTTTGCAATAGCATGGATGGACCTGGAGATTATTATGCTAAGTGAAATATGCCAGTCAGAGAAAGACACATACCATATGATCTCACTCATATGTGTAATCTAATAAAATAAACTGAGGAACAAAATAGAAACAGAGGCCTGGATACATGGAACAAACTGACAGCTGTCAGAAGGGAGGAGAAAGTGGGGGACTAGATGAAAGAAGGTGACTGGATTAGCCAAAGAACATATATGTATAACCCATAGACACAGACAACATTGTGGTGATGGCCAGAGGGAAGGGGGTCAGGGGCTAGGTGGAGATGGGCAAAGGCTGGGAAAATTGGGACACCTGTAATAGTGTTAACAATAAAAATGAAGTTAAATAAAATAAATGTGTCAAAAAATGTATATGAAGCACACGGGGATCTTATGAAAATGCAGAGTCTTCCTCAGTAAATGGTGATGCCAATTTCTGTGCTCTGTGGAACACACTTTGAGAAACAAGGATCTATAGTACTTTAGTATGAATTCATTTATGATACCCTTCTTTCCTTAATGGAGAAAGCATGAAAAGACTGACAGGGAAAGGATTGTAAGGAAGAAAGATGTGATTGCTGAAGTTGGGTTTAAGCTCAAAAAAAGGTGTCATGCTAAAGACAAGCTAAGCCAACTACATAGTTTCTCCTTAGTCTGATAGTTTTCCCCCCAGGTAGTTTGAAAGATAAACTCATCAATGTTTTAGATTGCATTTATCTGACTTTGAACATTAAATGGTCAAGTCCAGTAGATTTTAAATAAATATTCTTGAGGATCCTATATTCTCTTGATAGCGTTCTTTATCTTTTAGAATTTCAAAAATAAATTTAATGGGAACTACATAATTAGTCCTTCTTTTTACAAAAAGCTTAGTTACCTGTTTTTGTCCTTACTTTCAAACTTTCCAACCATCAACTCTCTAGAGGCAATATTTGGCCTTGAAAGCATTTAATGATTACAGATGAACCAGTGTCTAACAGTAGAGGGTAATTAGGCATTTGAGACTATACTTTCTTTTTTTATAAAAAGAGTCTAATACAATTTATATCTGGTAAAGAAAAAAGAAAATAAAAACTTTTATTCCAATCCCTAAACTATTGTGTATTATGGTCTCTATGTTGACATATGTTCCGGATCTATAGTGGAGAATTTCCTGTGCTTGCAAGAGTTCTTTGTATATTTTGGATAACAGTCTTTTATCAGATGTCTCTCTGCAAGTATTTTCTCACTGTCTGTGGCTTGTCTTCTCATTCTCTTGACATTGTATTACTCAAAGCAGAAGTTATTTTAATGAAGTCCGGCTTATCAATTATTTCTTTCATGGATCATGCCTTTAGCGGTGTATCTAAAAAGTCACTGCCTTACCCAAGGTCATCTAAGTTTTCTCTTGTGTTATCTCCTAGGAGTTTTATAGTTTTGTATTGTATTTTTAGGCCTGTGATCCATAAGGGACCATTTTTGACAGTTATAAAATAAGGTTCATAACTCACCTTAAACAAGGAGATTGTTATACGATAGGGTTATTTTAACAATATCTATTTAACAGGATCCTTTGCCAGGTACTTGAACTTTGTATAAAATGAGAAATGCACTTCATAACATAATGGGGAAGGTTGATTTGTGTATTCACAATTATAAAAAGTATAACTGTTGTCTGAAGAAAGTTCAATGGGAGTCTAGACAGAGTAATCAATTTACAATGGGTAAGAAAATAGGAAAATTGTAAGAAAGGGTGAACTTCTTGAAAATAGTAGACCATGGCTTATTTACTTCTATGTCTCCAATGTGTTGCCTAATGCCTGTGAGTCAGAGGTAAATAAATGTTGACATGAACGCATGACAGTGTTAAGAGTATTGATTTCTCTTCCCCCGGCCCCCGCCCACTGGTGATATGTGTGCTAGGGTATAACACCATCCTACTTGACCAATAGTATATCCCTTAAAGTGTTTAGCAAGATATCCTTTTTAGAGTAATAGAGAACGTAAATTCATATTTTAGTGGCTTCTAAACATTATGCCAAAATAAATTTTATTATTATTTACTAGACATCATTTCTATACATTATCTTTTGATATATTTATTATTTAATTTGTATTTCTTGAGATGGCTTAAGGTAGGACTTCGATCAAAAGCTTAAGTTGTCAAGTTACTACATTAGGCATAATTTTATTACTTCATTCTTATGAATAATTACTAAATATTATACTAACTATACTAACAATAGTAATGGTAGAAGCAATAAGTACTATTTATTGACCCCTAGCTAAATGTTAGGTACCTGCTACGTGCATTTCATATGTTATTTCTTATTGAGGTCAGTCTTATTGCCCCATATTGTGGAAAAGGAAACTGAGACTCAGAGAAATTTTCCAGTGGGTTGCTCATAGGCTGCCTTTTTTCCTAGATGTGAAGCATAATGTTGTCCTCTGCTCACTTATTGGAATGTTCAATTACTTTCTCCCACCCTAGGATGGCTGTTTGTATGATTGGACCCTCCCTCCATCAAGAATTAGGCCATTAAGAGGAATCAAGAGCAGAAATGATAGTGGCAATATAGTAGCATCTAAGAAAATTATAGGTAAAATCATGGGTCATTCAACCCAATGATTTCTTATTACACCTACAGTACTTTCAGATTAACTTAAAATTCTCATTCATTGCCAGGTCCTTTCACATCCAGGACTTAGCTTTTGAGTATCTATGGGATTCATTTGATATATTCATTTGATATATTTATTCATTCAACTTAAGTTCAAGAAAAGTGTGTTTCAAAAGCATGCAGAGTGATCTGCTTAGACCACAAGCAAACAGGCTGGGTAAACACTTTTGGCTGTCAATGAATTATGGCTTTAATGTGAGTATAGTATATCTATTTTTTTTAAAGTCTTTTTTTTTTAATATATTTTATTGATTTTTTACAGAGAGGAAGGGAGAGAGATAGAGAGTTAGAAACATCGATGAGAGAGAAACATCGATCAGCTGCCTCCTGCACATCTCCCACCGGGGATGTGCCTGCAACCCAGGTACATGCCCTTGACCGGAATCGAACCTGGGACCTTTCAGTCCGCAGGCCCACGCTCTATCCACCGAGTCAAACCGGTTTCGGCTATAGTATATCTATTATGTTTTAATTAAGGTAAAATGATTAACCTAACACAAATTGTTCAAGATGTTTTTGCTCTTTGTTCTTTCATATTCGAAAAAGAAAAACAGCATGCGAAGGGTAAACACTATTCTGTAAAGTGTAAAGGCAAATTATTTGTGTCTGCATTTCTCAGATCAACTATTAAAAGGCATAAAAGATATTTCTCACACTGTCATATACATTAAGAAAAGGAAAGGTTGACAAAAAACTAAACTTACTGCAAAAAGATTGCATGAGTAGGACTAGAAAATTTAGATATAAATGATGCCAGAGAAATTAAAGGGACAGACTTCCCAGACATGAGTAGAAATGAGGCTCTTACAACATCTTTTTTTAATTTTTTTAAATATATGTTATTGATTTTTTTACAGAGAGGAAGGGAGAGGGATAGAGAGTTAGAAACATCGATGAGAGAGAAACATTGATCAGCTGCCTCCTGCATACCCGCTACTGGGGATGTGCCCGCAACCAAGGTACATGCCCTTGACCGGAATCAAACCTGCGACCCTTCAGTCCACAGGCCGACGCTCTATCCACCGAGCCAAACCGGTCAGGGCATCTTACATCTTTAGAAAATGAATTTTCTGAGACTCGCATGGGAGGATGGGATATGGAAGACGGTTTTGTTGGCATAAAGTTACATTTCTCAGATTCTAAAGTCCTCTGCCCCTTAAGCCAGTCCTGAAAAAGGTTCAGCTGAGGTTTCAGTAGAGCTAGAAACAGGGCCAATATCCAGAGTTTCTGATCCATGTTGTAGCCGGTTGTGGTTTAGTATTTAGGCCAGATTAAAGTCCATCAGTTTATGTGTAGGGTCCAACATGGCTGTACACCATGTGCACACAATGCAGCCCCTGCAGCAGGACTTTCCAAGAGGGCCTGTGCCATGAGAACAAGAGAAGGCCCGAACTTCCTTTGTTTGCAAGTTTATGTATTTAGATGTCAAGAGCTTGCGATCGCCATGCCCATCCTAGCCAATTACCAGTTTCCAGGTGTGATTGACGGGCAATTAGACTTCCATGTCACTCAGACCTTACTGATCATGTGTCTAAATTGCCTTTGTCTAGTCCCTTCCCCCATCAATCAGCGGGGAATAGACTTGGAGAATGTTAAATGCAATTTTTTGGCAAAGCTGTGTAAATGGCATGTCTATATCTTTTGGCCTTCCCTTTCCTGTTAAATAATAACCAGGTTATTACAATGGTATCATAAATATTCTATATGAGAGGATAATTAATGGAAATTGGTATATTTTTCTGGGTTATAATTTGAAACTGTTTTAAACAAAACTTTGAGAAATTTATATGTATATATATACACACACATGCATATATATACACACATATACTCTGATCATTAAAGATGTATTTTATGTCATACTAAATTAGAACTAGAAAAGTCATATACTTGAATTTTTTTTTATCCTTCATTCATTTATGTCTCTTAATATATTACAACCTTGGCTCTTAAACCTAATTCCAGCTAGAACTCTAATCCCAAAATTGCATGTTCCAATCACTCTTGGGCTTTGGAGATCTTTATTATTTTCTCTGTATGTGGCCAGTGAATAAACGAACAGAGCATGGGAATTTCTGCAGAAGTTACAGAAACCAAGTTTCGAAGTAATATATATCACTTCGGTTCATATTTCATTGGCTAAAACACAACCAAATGTCCCTGCATAACTGCCAAGGGATTAAAAAAGCATATTTGTGTCAAGAGAAGAATAACAGATATTGGTGAGAAACAATATTCTTTTCCACAACATCTTAAAAAATGTTTTCTACCACAAGGATGTATACATTATAACTTAAGTGAATGACCAAATCAGAAAATTGGATTTTGTCATCTTCTCAGGAACATGGTAAGACAAACAATGGTTTTTACTGAGATAACTTGAATCTTATCAAACATGTAGCCAGAATTCATGTCAAGCCTTTCATATTCTTATTCCTGAATATATCTTGTCTTAAATCTTTCCAACTGAAAAGAGGGGGGAAATCCTGTACCATTGTCAATCCATAGGACTTTTTACAATAATAATGTGATTTTTTCCTATGATAACCTGTCTATTATGCATTTATAGGGCTTTTTTGGGTTATTTGGACTAACAGTTATTCTTTGTGGAAATGATTAATGTTTCTATGGTTTGTTATTTTTCATTTTAGCTAAAAGCAAACATAGCCCGGCTGGCATGGCTCAGTGGTTGAGCTTGGACCTATGAACCAAGAGGTCATGGTTCGATTCCCCTCAGGGCACATGCCCGGGTTGTGGGATCGATCCCCAGTAGGGGGCGTGCAGGAGGCAGCCGATCAATGATTCTCTCTCATCATTGATGTTTCTCTCTCTCTCTCTCTGTCTCTCTCTCTCTCTTTCTCTCTCCCCCCCATTTTCTCTCTGAAATCAATAAAATATATTTAAAAAATAAAAAATAAATAAAAGCAAACATATAACTATTTTGCTTATACACAGGCCCTCTGCTCATAGGATGATGAAGTAACAAAATATAAAGGATAAGTGGTATTTATTCTTTAGCTTATCAGAATTTGTGTGAATTAAAGAATACAGAAATAGTCACTGATAATGTTACAATTAGTAGCCTTCAGATGTAGAAATCACCCTTTGGCTCAAGCCTCAGCATCTATATGACAAATATAACCATTTTATCTTGTGTGCTTGCATTCTATGTTGTAATTCAGGGATCAGCATGCTGCCAGTTTTTGTAAATCAAGTGTTATTAGAACACCACCATGCCCTTCGTTTTATGCACTGTCTGTGGCTGATTTCAAACTGCCATAGCAGAATTGAGTAGTTGCAAAACTGAAAATATTTACTCCCAACCTTTTACAGAAAACATTTGCCCAGTCCTGCTTTAAACCCATGAGGTGTGAACACCAAGTATCCTTTTACCATTATAGGGCTTCCATTTTTATCCCACAGAAAACAAACTAAAAGCTATTAAAATCCAACTGCAACACCTGGTTAGCAATGTTGGTTGTTTAGTTTAGAAATGGTTCAAATTGAAATTGAATTAAGAAACACTAGGAAATTTTATTGAACAACATTTCTTTGCAATGATTTCCTGCCTGTAGAGTCTAGCTTTGAAGGTATTTTATAGTTGTCTTTCATTTATAAATATGTGAACACAAAGGCAAATTGTTTATAAAATTAGTTTTTAGTCTCAGACTTTTAATATCACAGTGATATGTTTTAATATTTGTAAATAGTTTAGAAGTAAGTTTACAGGGGTTTTTAAATGTGGCATAAATCTTACTGATACCTGGGGCATGTTTTTAAATAGTAGACTGGTAAAGCATGCTAAAATAAGACTTCACATCCTCAAATCTCTTTGTGCATTAAATAATGCATCACATATTCTAATCTAAATGTAGCATACTGAGGTGCCTAATTTTCATAAGTATTAAAATGGCATATAAGATTTTATTATTTTAAAAATATCTAAAACAGAATATAATGGTATAAATCATTCTTATCAAATTACTATATCAAAAGACAGATTAGCCCTGTTAAGGGCAAATGCACTCTAGTTGCTGGAACCATTAAAGAGTAGGAAATTAGCCCAGATGGCGTAGCTCCATGGTTGAGCATTGACCTATGAATCAGGAGGTCATGATTCTAGGTCAGGGCACATGCCCGGGTTGTGGGCTCAATCCCCAGTGTGGGGTGTGCAGGAGGCAGCAGATCAATGATTTTCTCTCATCATTGATGTTTTTATCCTTTTATAGGTCATTTTAACATTTCATTGAAGCATGCCAATATTTTATCTGTTGACACTTAATCATCTTGGAATCTCAATGATTATTAATACTGCTGAATATTCAGAGATATTTGAACAACCTTCTACGTTAAAAATTACTTCGCAAATAGGTTTTTAAACACATGCTATTTGGAGAATAACACCTCAGGCTCTCAGATAGAGCCTATTTACTCAGAGTTTAACTTCCATTTTAACAAATTTGGATGTTTTGTTTCCCAGGGGAGAGAATATTAAAAGTAGAAAATAATGATGTTTGGGGGAATAAAGGAGCTATTAGGGATGCAATCATAGCACCTCCCTGAGATAGCTGATGGTCTAATAGAGAGAAGACTTACAGTTATAAAGTCTTTAAAATGCAGCACCTACTTTGAACCAATGAATATTTTACATTTCAAAAAGATCAGAAAAGGAATTAAGCAAATCCTAAAATTGAAAACATAAAAGAGATATGCCTAACTCTGTATCATACCAATTATATAATCACATAGAAAAAGTGATAAATTTCTTTTTTTATCCGTGACTGTGACTAAATACTTATTGGATATATTTTAAGGACAAAATCTACAAAACATATATTTTTAAATCTTACATAGTAAGTTTGTTGTTGGTAGTGGCATTGGCATAATGATTTGAAACTATACTGTGTACATCATAAGGTAGTGCAAATGATTAATATATTGATCATAAACTAAGTTTCTCACTGTAGGAAAATAGAGACACAACTATGAATCTGAGATATCAGTGTGAGGTCCTTATGTACATATTCAATCTCTGTCTACTCTGATTGCATAAATCAAATGGTACTCATTGCAGTAAACATCTCTATATTAGTCTGGGCCCAATCAGGGGATAAAGAAGAGATTATAATAATAAAAAGAATTATTAAACTGGGATATGGGATGACTATAAGATATGAAAATTCAGTAGAGTACCCAAGAAAAAACAAACTTGGAAGGGAGCTCCTCCCCAAGACTGGGTTTCATACCTCATTGGTGAAGGTATAGTTCAGTCCATTAGAAAGCAAAGAAGTTTGCTGATTTGCCCAAGCCAGAGCATATCTACAATCACTACACAAGCAGGAAGCAACCTTTCACAATGCAGGTAAAGAACAGGACAATCAGCAACCAATCAGCATCCAGTGGTGGGACTGCAAAGGAGGTGAAAACCCTCTGGGCCATAGGTGACCAGCATGGGGTAAGGGATTTGACTGTGGTAGGGAGGAATCCTTGAGGCACTGGTTTTGCCAGGCAAAGGATACAAGTTATCAGGGAGCATGCCATCTGGATGCATGGTTGGGGTACAGGTTTACCCTAAGTCGCCCCACCTGTATTGCTGTTGCGCCATGACACAGAAGGGCCCTTTTATTCCACAATGTCCCTCCAGTGCCCTCTACTGAGAAAGTTGAACATCGTGCTCACTTTATAGGAGAAATGCTTAAAGTAATTTTGCGTATTACCACAGTTGATGTAAACAACTGGAACTGAGAGGCAATAAATTGACTACTATCACACCATTTAACACCCAAGTATTTGTTTCTAAATACCATTACCCTTTAAAAACAAAAACAGAAACAGGGCTCCTCAAATAAAAGACTGTAAGTCTAGATATGGAAAGACCTATATGCTTAGAACTTCTTGCCAAAGACTTGCTCAAATATCAATGAGAATATGTCAGCTTGAACAGGCTCCCACTGACTAAATCCGGTCACAGTAACAGCTATGACAGACAATTGGGGGGAAATCTATTGAGTCCATAGTAGTACTCAAAAAGAGGGGACAATGAAGGAAGGGTTTCTCTTTATTGAAGAACTAGAGGCCCAGTGAATGAATTTGTGCATGGGTGGGATCCCTCAGCCTGGCCAGCAATTGGCCGATTGGGGCCGTCTCACCCAGTCCCGATAGGGGCTAATCAGGGCCGACGGGCTTGGGGGAGGGACCATGGGAGGCTGGCCAGCCACAGGAGGTTGGCTGTGGGAGTGCACTGACCACCAGGAGGCAGCTCCTGCATTGAGTGTCTGCCCCCTGGTGGTCAGTGCACATCATAGCTATCGGC
>NW_005354744.1:848112-853185 GCF_000412655.1 Myotis brandtii | reverse complement strand
CCCCCCCCCCCCCACGGGCCCTGCTCTGTGCCTGATAGGGGGGAGCTCCCCAATCTCCTGATTGCCCTGCGGCTCTGTGTTTGACAAGGTGCAGCACACCAACCCCCTCCCCCCCACGGGCCCTGCTCTGTGCCTGATAGGGGGGAGCTCCCCAATCTCCTGATTGCCCTGCGGCTCTGTGTTTGACAGGGTGCAGCGCACCAACCCCCTGATCGGCCCTGCTCTGTGTGTGACATGGTAGAGCCATAACCTCTCCATCGGCCCTGCCCCGAGTGTGACAGTGGTGGCGCCCCAACCCCCTGATCGGCCCTGCTCTGTGTGTGACATGGTAGAGCCATAACCTCTCCATCGGCCCTGCCCCGAGTGTGACAGTGGTGGCGCCCCAACCCCCTGATCGGCCCTGCTCTGTGTGTGACATGGTAGAGCCATAACCTCTCCATCGGCCCTGCCCCGAGTGTGACAGTGGTGGCGCCCCAACCCCCTGATCGGCCCTGCTCTGTGGGTGATAGAGGGTGGCGCCCCAACCCCCCTCTACGGGCCTTGCTCTGTGTGTGACAGGGTAGAGCCATAACCTCTCCATCGGCCCTGCCCCGAGTGTGACAGTGGTGGCGCCCCAACCCCCTGATTGGCCCTGCTCTGTGTGTGACAGGGGGCGGTGCCCCAACCCCCCAATCGGCCCTACCCTGAGCGTGACTGAGGGTGGCATTGCAACCTCCCGATCCGCCCTGCTCTGTGCATGACGGGGCGGCGCCCCAACTCCCCAATCGGCCCTGCTCTGAGCCTGACCAGGGGCTGCACTTAGGGATTGGGCCTGCCCTCTGCCACCCGGGAGCAGGCCTAAGCCAGCAGGTCGTTATCTCCCGAGGGGTCCCAGACTGCGAGAGGGCACAGGCCGGGCTGGGGGACCCCCCTCCCCCCGCCCCCCGAGTGCACAAATTTTTGTGCACCAGGCCTCTAGTATATATATAATTTGCTAAAAAGTAGATGAATTAAAAAATTAGAACATCACAATGAGCAATGAACAAAGTGACCATTGGATGAAAATTCTTAGGGACTTGAATATTAACTATGTTGAAAAGTACCACCTGGTCGGCATGGCTCAGTGGTTGAGTGTCAACCTATGACCCAGGAGGTCACAGTTCAATTCCTGGTCAGGGCACGTGCCCAGGTTATGGACTTGACCCCCCAGTGTGGGGCGTGCAGGAGGCAGCCAATCCATGATTCTCTCTCATCATTAATGTTTCTATCTCTCCTTCTCCCTTCCTGTCTCTAAAAGTCAATAAAAATATATTTAAAAAAAATAAAAGTATCACCCCACTGATGATATATAACTGCGGAAGAAAATGGTACTCTTACAAAAGATAAATGTGGAGAAATCCAGCTTAACTGAGTTATCAACATAGCATTCCTAATAATAGGGCAAACTGACATTATGTGTCTCCTTGATGTGAAGAAAAAAAGAAAACACACATCATCTCTGTAGAAATCTTATCAAAAGTATTTAGTCTGAATCTAAACATGTGGAAACAATTAGAGAAATCCAGGTTGTAGGACATTCTGTAAAACAAATTGCCCTGGATACCTTCAAAATGTCAATGTAATGAAAGACAAATGAGGTAGTACCCTTATAGATTAAATGCCACCTTAGAAACATGATAACTGAATGAAATACATGATTCTGGATTTTTTAAAAAGCATAAAAACATTGTTTGGAATACTGGTATAATCGATTATTAAAATATTGCTAAATTAATAAATTTGTGTGTTTGTTATAATGATAGTTTGGTTATATATTTTGTTCTCAGGAAATCTATTCTGAAATATATAAGATCACAATTTACTTTCAAATTCTACAAAACATGTGTATGCATATATGTACAAAAATACAGAAAGAGAAAGAGAAAAAGGCACTATGTACAAATGTAGCAATTAGTGGCACAATGTTAATTAGTGAATCTAGGTGATGAGGATTATAGTTGTTTTTTTTCAAAACATTCAGAAATCTCATCTTCACCAATACTCTCTCCACCACACAGACAAAAATTTAAAATATAAAAATAATAGTATTAGATTGAGACCATCTAAATTAAGTATAGGTAATCTCATGACATCTGTTTCTGATGAGGGTATCAGAACTCAAATCACAATGTAATAATTGATTTACTTAATAATATATTTGTTTCTCAAAAGTTTAAATTATATCATGTGTGTTAATTTATTTATTAGAATATTTTTCCATTGATTTTTAGAGAGTGGAAGAGAGAAGGAAAGACAGAAAGAAATATCAATGTGAAAGAAAACATCATTGGTTGCCTCCCACATGTGCCCCAACAAGAGCCCCAGCCAAGGAAGAGCCTGCAACTGAGGTACACGCCCCCGACCGGAATCAAACCTGGGACCCTTTGTTCCACGGGCCGACACTCTATCCACTGAGCCAAACTGGCCAGGGCTATCATGTGTGTTAATTTAAAGATAATATAAGACATCTAATACAATTTAGGAAAATTCTTAATCAAGTGTTCGCTAAAAAGGGTAAAGGTTCTACTATTGGGAAACAGCTTCTACTTAATATCTGCTTATTACATCAGAAAATCAATCTTCATAGTAATTATTTCATGGTTTTTCATCTGCAATTGCATAAAATTTTTTAAATATTGTGTTATTGTTTTCAGAAAGGAAGAGGGAGAGAGATAGAAACATCAATGATGAGAGAGAATCATTGACCAGCTGCCACAACCTGGGCATGTAGAATGGAACCATGACTTCCTGGTTCAAGGGTCAATGCTCAACCAGTGAGGCACACTGGTGGGCCAAATTGTATAAACTTAAGAAGCTTTAGCACTTTGAAGAGAGTCTACCCAATGCAATGGCATCATCTCCAATGACTCCTTGACTATCTCACATCATCCTTGCTTATATACACTTTTTATATATTTCTTCTCTCCCCTAGTAAACAGTGGGGATTTTGTGAGGGGGGGGGACACAATCTATTACACTTTTTTGCATAACTCATAAGATATAGTGTACTATATATCCTGGCACTCTAAGAGCTCTAAAATCAAAGCAAAATAAAACATAAACACTCTAGAACTAATTTATATTCTGAGACATTGGCCAATTTCCATAGCTCTTCATAACTGCCAGTGTAATATATTATCATCTTAAAGAAAATTTGAATTCAGAAGACTTAATCTTCCCTAAATTTTACACATTAAAATGACACAATGGTTTTTATAAGTATCCCAGTAATGGCTGCCAGGCTCTCACTAGTTTTGACAATGGAAGGAAACATAGTTTTGGAACATTAATATCTCTCCCTCAGTAGGAGTTTGGATTGGTTGATGTAATATGTACAAAAATGACATCACAGTGGTTGATTTAAGATTGCTGTACTGTAGCATATTCCCTTTCCATGTAATTCCTTTGTTCCAAAATTTGACTTTCATTGAGGGTAACTTTCTACTTATATTATTTTTCTCATTGAAATGAGAAGTTTCCCTAATTTGTCATTTGTAGATGTAGCAATTTCCTAAGATGTTCTCAAATTCATTGACATATCTTAGCATCAATAAATGAGATATAAGTCCTGTTCCCTTGAACCTAGGCTGGCCTCAGTGACTCTTATAAACAATAAAATGTGGTAATTTTATGATATCTCTGATATGACTTTTGAGACCAGGTCATTAAAGACAATGCTGCTGCTACCATGTTCAATGGGGCATTTATTTTTGGAGCCTTGAACTGTCATGTAAGAAGTCTGACTACCTTGAGGTCAGCATGCTTTAAGACGTCTAGGATACATGGAAGAGCTCTGCTTCGGTGTTTAAGTCAACAGACACAGCTGTAGTCCTAGGTGACATCCAGCACAAGAAATGGGAGTGAAGATACCTCCAGATAATTCAATCCTCAGCCGCTGACTTTCCTCCACTGTCTCCCTTACTGATGGCCTAGGGCCAGTGGTTGGCAAACTGCGGATCGCGAGCCACATGAGGCTCTTTGGCCCCTTGAGTGTGGCTCTTCCACAAAATACTGACTTCTGTGCATGGGCCATAAAGTTTCTATCGCACTGTACATGTGCGCCTGCACGTGGTATTTTGTGGAAGAGCCACAGCCAAGGGGCCAAAGAGCCACATGTGGCTCGCGAGCTGCAGTTTGCCGACCACTGGCCTAGGCATTTTGGGACACAGGTAAACCATTATCAGTGCATCCTGTCTGCATTCCTGACCATAGAATCTATGAGCATGTTATTATGTTTGTTTTAAGTGGCTGCATTGGGGGAACACTATTTGTCACATAGTAACAATACCTAGACAAAAGAATCATGTTAACACTTTATCTTGCTAGAGGAACTGTTGATAAAGCTCTTATTTTGTGCAATATTTTATTGTATAACCTGGGCAAGCTACAGAACTCTATAGAAACACACACACACACAACAAACACACACACACACACACACACACACACACACACACACACACACAAAACCCACCTAGATGTTTCAGGCCAGACCATATGAATCACAGAAATCTCTAGAAATTTTTATGAGTAATTGTACTGGCAATCAAGTGAGAGATGGTTGACCACTTATGCAGATGCCTAGGCTTAAACAATCAGTGCTGCTGACTAGACTTTATCCATCCCCATAGTACACTGCAGAAGCTTTCTTATTGGGAACCAGCAATTTCTAATTGCAAAGACAACCACAATTTTTAAAAATTTGCCAATGTTTCCTATGTATCGGCTGGAATAGCCAATGTGAAATAAGACAACTCTTCCTCTTTGGTGTTTGACTTATTTCACTATATCAAAGTCATTTCTTACTTCTCTTTTCCTCCCTTACTAGATTGCATATTCCTTGAAAGCAGAGCCTGTCTTTTTTTCCCATTCAGCAAATATTTATTAATAATTAATAAATCTAAATGTGCAAATACTACTTTCTCACACCCTCCAAGAGAAGTGCTAACATTTTTGCCTTATTTAAAAAAATGTTTTATTGATTTTTTAAAATTCTTTATTGTTGAAAGATTTACATATGTCTCCTTTCTCCCCTATTGACCTCTCCCCGCCCAC
>NW_005354744.1:820393-828652 GCF_000412655.1 Myotis brandtii | reverse complement strand
CATGTGCATGGATACAAGTCCTTTGGTTGATCTCTTACCCCACCCCTCCCTCTACCCTCCCTTGCTTTCCCTCTGAGGTTTGACGGTCTGTTCAATGCTTCTCTGTCTCTGGATCTATTTTTGTTCATCAGTTTATGATGTTCATTATAGTCCACAAATGAGTGAGATCATGTGAAGGGAATGGGATGAAGTATACAAAGTGATGCAAAGCGAGGGAGCCTGTCTTTTTAATTTATAAATCTACACTAGTGCCACGCTTAGTTTAGCATTTCCCTTTAGGTGATCAGGGCATAACTGTGAAAGTAAAGTAAATTCTAAGCAAGGATTGCCTTTGTCACTGTTGTAGGCTGTACCAGTATGTCTTGACGGGCAAGAGCAAACCCATCAATTTAATGTTATACTAAAAATGCCTATTGTCTACTTTACTACGGAAGAATCCTAACCATTTGTGCTCATAAACAAGGCTGGAAAGAATAGATGCAACATGTTAAAGGCTTTTTAAAAGACTCTGTAAAGACTCAGGAAGTGAAATTTTGGAGGACATCACTGAGAAAAGTAAAGATTCATTTGAAATTTATATCTTGGTATACTTTATTTTTTTTAAAAAAGTTGAGCACATATATGTTACTTTACAACAGTGGTTCTCAACCTTCTGGTCCTTTAAATACAGTTCCTCATGTTGTGACCCAACCATAAAATTATTTTCGTTGCTACTTCATAACTGTGATGTTGCTACTGTTATGAATCATAATGTAAATATCTGATATGCAGGATGGTCTTAGGCGACCCCTGTGAAAGGGTTGTTCGACCGCCAAAGGGGTTGAGAACCACTGATTTACAAAGTTAAAACAAAAATTCATAATCTGCCTAGATCACAATTAAAATCATATTTGGATTTCAACTTTGGAACACCAACAATATTTATTGCAGAAGCAAATGCAATAAAGAGGGTTTTGTGATAGTTTTTGGCTCACAATTTTTCTCTTGATTTGATATTATAGTTAATCACACAAAAATAATAGTGAAGAAAGTGGGAACAAACTTTTGGAGGTGGTAGATATATTTATAGCATGTGGTGATAGTTTCACATACATATACTTATCCCTAAACTTATTAAGTTGTATACATTAAATATGTATAGCTTTTTGTATGTCAATTATACCCTAATACAATGAATTGTTTAAAAATATATAGGAACAGCACCCACTAAAATCTTGTGACTTACATACCTGTAGAGATTCTATATTAAGGCACTGATAAATTCTAATACATCCTATATAATAAAAGGCTAATATGCAAATCACCCAAATGGCAGAATGACTGGTCACTATGACGACCACGACCACCAGGGGGCAGACGCTCAACGCAGAAGCTGCCCCCTGGTGGTCAGTGCACTCCCACAGGGGGAGCACCACTCAACCAGAAGCCCTGAGCTGGGCTCATGGCTGGCGAGCACAGCAGCGGTGACAGGAGACTCTCCCATCTCCATGGCAGCACTAAGGATGTCTGACTGATGGCTTAAGCCTGCTCCTCAAGGGCTCCCGGACTGCGAGAGGGCGCAGGCCAGGCTGCAGGACAACCTCCCTCCCAAGTGTACAAATTCCGTGCACCAGGCCTCTAGTATTATTATAAAACACCAAAGGAGGTTTGCCAAAAAGAAGTAGTAAATCTGCTCTAGCTGGTGTGGCTCAGCGGATAGAGCATTGGCCTACAGTTTGAAGGGTTCCAGGTTGATTCTGGCCAAGGGCACATGGCTGGATTGTGGGCTTGATCCCTAGTAGGGGGCATGCAGGAGGCAACCGATCAATGATTCTCTTTCATCATTGATGTTTCTATCTCTCTCTCCCTCTCCCTTCTTCTCTGAAATCAATAACAATATATTTTTTAAAAAGAAGTAGTAATTTTGTTTTCTATCCCCTTGCCCAATTTCAAGGACCCCACAATTCAGCTTTGCATCAGCACAAGAGTCCTCCTGCTTATACTTTTTCCAAGAATTTTATAAAATTGAGTTATAATTGACATATAATAAAAGTACAGACTTTGCTTAATCAGTTTGATAAGTTTAGAAAGTTTATATATCCACCAATTAAAAAATTTCTATTACCACATAAAGTATCTTCATGTTCCTTCCAGGCAGACCCCGCATTCACTGCTCCCAACATCTAGAATCAAAATTTTCTGATTTCTATCACTATAGATTAGTTTTTCATGCTAGGACTTACCAGTAATAACATAAAATCATAGGGTATGTCTTTTTTTATTTATGTATTTTTTATTGTTTAAAGTATTACATATGTCTCCTTTTTCCCTGAACTGTCTGGCTTCTTTGGCTCAACATAATGTCTGTAAGAATCATCCATTTTTTTAAAATGAGTAGTTCATTCCTTTTAGTTACTGAGTTGTATTCTATGAACAAATATAACACATTTTTTTCATACATTCACCTGATGATGGGCATTTGGGTTGTTCAAGTTTTTGTTTATTATGAAAAAAGATGCTAGGAACGTTCTCTTATGGGTCATTTTGTGGATATATAGTTTAATTTATAGTCAGGGTTTGACATCAGGATCATGCAGACCTGACCATGTCTGTACTAGTATAAGGGTTGTTTTTTTATTGTTAGAATTTGCTGGCATAGTTTTCAGAATGTCAATTTGTTTTTCAATAAGTAATTTTAATTATGAATTCAGTTTTTATAACACACATATATACACACATATTTACTCAGATTTTTTTCATATCATATCAGTTTTGGTCAGTTATATTCTTCTAAAGAATTTATCCATTTTATCTAAATTGTTGAATTTGTAGACATGTCATTTATGACACCCCCCATTATCTTTTTAATATATAAAGGATCCATAGTGATTTCATTTCCTTTATTCCTGGTATTGATAATTTTTGCTATCTCTCTTATTTTTTTAAAGATACTTTTATTGATTTCAGAGAGGAAGGGAGAGGGAGAAAGAGAGATAGAAACATCAATGATGAAAGAGAATCATTGATTGGCTGTCTCCTGCACACTCCACACTGGGGATCGAGCCTGCAACCCGGGCATGTGCCCTGGCTGAGAATCAAACAGTGACCTCCCAGAAATGGAAGCCTCTGATGTTGTTTTTAAAAAACACTTGTAGAGTATAGCTTACTGCTCCTCTCATACAGTTATGCCCTTTTCTAGTAAGGATCAATCATATAAGGGCCAAGTTTGTCTTCTGCACATAACCTTAAAATGTAGTTCCTTGGACATATTTCTAACTCAGTGGCTAACAGAAAGGAGAATAATGATATCTCTTTAAAAAATAACATACCTGCATTTATTTTCTATTGCTGCTGTAACAAATTATAAAAAACTTATTGGCTTAAAACAAAAGAAACATATAGTGTGACAGTTAGGTAGTCAAGTATGACATAGGTTTCATTGGGCTAAGATCAAGATTTCAGTAGGGTTATGTTCCTTCTGGAGACTCAAGAGGAAAATATATTTTTTTCCCTTTTCAAGCTTTTAGAGGCAGCCTATATTCTTTGGCCTGTGGTTCCCTTCCTCTATCTTCCCAGACAGCAATGTTACACCTCTCTGATCTCTAACATCTTCCTCTTCTGCTTTCCAATTTCATTTACAAAGACCCTTGTGATTACATTGGACCCACCTAATAATACAGGATACCCTCCCTATTTTTAAAAATATATTTTTATTGATTTCAGAGAGGAAGGGAGAGGGAGAGAGAGAGATAAAAAAAACCATCAATTATAAGAGAGAAACATTGACTGCCTCCTGCATGCCCCCTACTGGGGGATGAACCCAAAACTCAGGCATATGCCCTGACCAGGAATCGAACCATGACCTCCAGGTTCATAGGTCGATGCTCAACCACTGAGCCACATCAGCTGGGCCTCTCCCTATCTTAATATCAACTGATTAAAAATCTTCATTCCCCTCTGCCATGTAACATGATATATTGACATCATAGTTCTGAGTATTAGGACATGGGTATATTTGGAGGACCATTATTCTGCCTACCACAAAACAACTCAGCTCTTGTCCTTCAATATTCTCAGAAACTGACCAGTGTCCTTTCTTCAAGAAGCCCATTCTAATTCTTCAGTTTACACATACTATGATTAACCCTAATTCTACTCACATGGAAACCATTATGAAAAATAATAATTTTAAAGGGCAAGTGTGGGCTAGAAGGGGTCAATGGGGGAAGAGGGGTCATCTGTAATATTTTCAATAATAAAGATAAATTTTTTGTAAATGTATATACACAACAAAAATAGCAGCAACCCTAAATCCTAATATGTAAAACCATTTTAGCAATATTAATAAATTTTACTGGGAAGACATGTTTTCTATACTTTAATAATCCATGAATTTAAAATAAAATGGATGTATAAATTTAATCTTAAATTTATTTTCTTAAATTAATAATGAACAGTTAAAAGTAAATTACATGTTAAAGTACCAATTGTATCAAATCTTTTATTGGCATGTGGTAACTAGCCTGAGGTATTATCCCATATCCCTCTGATAAGGAAAAATATCTATGCCCTGTTTTGGAGACAACACATTATGGGGTAAATAATATGCTGAGAATTGGCTGGCAGAAAAGAAGTCATTTTTTATAATAATCCAAGCATTTTAATGGATAGCTATTTATCACGCTTTCCTATTATCACTTGGTATTTGAACCATAAAGGTAATTAACTAGGAAGAAGTGAACCGAATAATATGCCTACACCTGTCCACCCTTTATCAGCATGACTTTATGATGCACAGTGGTGGGAGAAATGCTTTTGCTGGGAGGCAAAAAATAAAATATTAATGCTTTTAATACTGAATACCTTTATGCCTCTGGAACAATGATTCAATAATGTGATCCAGGCCTTGAGATTTAAAGGTGTTAGGGTCATACCTGAATAACATAGTAGTTCCTTTGCCAGCCCTGAGCATTCTGACTCAACACTTCTGCCTGAAACTATTACTAAAATCCTTCATATGTTTAAATGATACCTAGCATTATTTAGCAATATTGCCATGCCTGCTAGATATAAAGATTGATAGTTAAAATTTTAATTTTCAAGATATTGTCTATGAGGCTCTTAACATATTTCTAGAAGGCTAAAATATAAGTAATAAAAATTAACAACAATAAACTCTCAATGCAAACATCAGGCTTTTGATAGTTTGTTTTCCTAATTTTAAGATGATAGAAAATCCAGGGAATTATTATATTTTGAGATGAAACAAAATATCCTGAGGAATGAAAGCTTGTTTTGGGGGGTTTGTTTGTTTGAGCATGGAGAACTAGGCATTGGGATAACAACTTACAGGTGTTAGCCAAGGAGAGAAAGCAGAAACTAAAACCAAATTAAATTAACTAAGTTATTTAACTAAGACCCAAACAAGTAAAAGGTTTATCAATCTAGAGTCAGGGGTATTTGACATAGGGTCTATGTCTAAAGTTAAAGGTCAAATGTCAGGGTATACATGGAGAAAAAAGGAAGTCTAAAGCCACCTGCCAATCATGAGCACACACTGAGCACACCTGTGGAGCTTTATACTGGGATCTCATCTTTGGACTCAGTTTTTTGTAAGTCAAGGAGCAATTCAGGCAAATGTGTTTCTTGTGATTCCAATATATGGCCTGTATTGAGAATTTTTACACTGATCTATAATTTAAAATTTCAGAGTCCATGTCACAGAGTGCAGAAGTGAATAGTCAGGTATGTCAATCACCATTAACAGACATCGTAGGGCTTAATTACACTACCTGTGATTTTTCAGGTTATCTCTTATTGCAGACAGCCAGTTGTTAGCATGGTAGTATTTTGGGGACTAGGTACACACCCAGTCAGAAGTGTCAGTAGTGAAGGAAGAACATCCTGAGGAGTCATTTTATAAAACATTATAAAGATGAAATTCACTATTTGTCACCATGAAGAAATATCAGTAATTTGGTAGATTAAAATTGTATCATTTTAAATCTTTTTTTTGGCTTTGTCCATATTTAGCATGTAAGAAAATGCTTGGTATATAGCAAAGCAAATATAGAAACAACTCCTATGAAAATTCTATCATTCAGAACTATGGGTGTGTGTTATACATAAATATATATATGGCCATCTGGTTGTTTACTCACACCTCTATAACAAATGATATATAACCACAATAAGAATATTCATATAGTTGTAATATATAAATATAACTTGCCCCATTCCAGGAATTGCTATAATGGTTCATTCTGTTTGTTACATAATGATGAATATATAGAAATTAAAATATATGCTACCCAAAGGACATACATGAATTAAGCAAAAAGAAAAACAATACTATAAGTGTTTCTGTTGTTATAAAGAATAAAAGGTAGCTCTTAAAATCCAAAATTTGTCGAGTGAAATTATTGGTATCTTATTCACATTTTAAAGTAATAATATATTTTTGAACAATCAAGTGGTTCTTTAAAAGACCTCCTAATTTATTTAAAATATTTAATTCACACACATACCCCTTTACTCACACATACCTTTTTGTCAATACTCAACATTTACTAAAGCCGCTATGTTGTGCACAATAAGGATACTCCTTTGATGTTTGGCTGGAATTGCAAAGTATCTCTTTTGAAAAACTCCTTTAGTCTCTGGAAGTGTTTTCCTTTTTTAAACAAAAGCAGGATGATTACTATGACAGCATGATGCAGTTAAAAGCTCAAAGTAATTGTCGTTCTACTCAGCAAGCATATGTGTCCTTTGCTTTTATAATATTTCATCCCCTCTAAGGTCACCTACAGTTTTGGTTTTTCTCAGGGATATGATTTTCTAATACACAAAGAAGACTTTATATATGCAGCCATTCAGCTATGTTTTTCATTGGTTAAATCCATATTCTGCATTTATTTACTTTTTGTGTATTATTTGGTTTTCTCTTATAATCACTGCTTTCTGGTCTGTTGTTATTTTGCATGCCAATTATTAGGATTTTCCATCCACTGTTATTATGTTGGGGTTTCTGATGTTTTAATACACTTAATTTATGAACAAACTTGTACACATTTTATCTTTGTTGATTTTTATCACCTCTCTCATTGCATTTTCTAATGCTAGGGAGAAAATGTTGCTTTGTCAGTATAATCAGTTTTGATGCTTAAACAAAAGAGACAATTTTAATTTAATTCTTCTTTAGTTCCAGTGGGACTACACATTTGTAAACATTTTGAAACTTGGCCCTATTATTGCCCTCCATTAAAATATGAAATTATTTAACACACTTAGCATACTTGCTCTACTTCTGACATTTTCTGACTTACATGAGAAGCAATGTAATATGTGGAAAAGCCTGAACCAGACAGATTTAGATTAAATCCTTGCCTCTGATAATGAATAATTGTGTGAATAAGGACAAGTTTATTGACCTCTATAAATTGGGGTAAACATGCCCAGCTCTCTGAGATCTTATTATGTTTAAATGAGCGAATCAATATAAAGAACTCAGCAACACTAAAGCTTGATCATAATGCAATGAGTAAGGTCCAAACAAGTCAATCCACTTTGAAACCACATGATGGAGTAATTGTGAATTTAATGAAATAGTGACTAGTGCCAACCAGAACACCTAGTTGCTGGGAGATGCCAGATTTCCATTGCCAGATCGAAACCCACCCAGTTCTACCTGCATGCTGATGTCACCTGATGAGGTTTTTATATTTTGACTTAGATATCCATGGGGTACTCTGGGTCCTATGAGTAAGGTTGCCAGATAAGATACAGGATGCCTAGGTAAATTTGAATTCCAGATAAAAAAGAAATGTGTTTTAGTGTGAGTATGTCCTCCACATACTGCATGGGGAGGAGACAGAGAAAGTAATAATGTGAAAAGGACTTTGACTGCTTTTACAACTGAATTTGAACAATAAGGCATCAGATTCTTAGGGGTTGGGATCATCATTTCCAGGCCTAGACTGAAGGATGCTGTAAAGCTTCCATAGAAGGCCCACATCCTTTATGATTCCACATTTGACATTCATGGGAAGAATAGCAGATTGCGGATGATCTTTCAAGGGATCTTAAACTGTTTTGAACCTGGTATTTTTGGACTTCTCAAAATAATGTCTTTAAATATATATAATACTAGAGGCCCGGTGCACAAAAATTTGTGCACTCGGTGGGGAGGAGGGTCCCTCAGCCTGGCCTGTGCCCTCTCGCACTGGGACCCCCCTCGGGAGATAACGACCTGCTGGCTTAGGCCTGCTCCCAGGTGGCAGA
>NW_005354744.1:817568-819598 GCF_000412655.1 Myotis brandtii | reverse complement strand
GCCACCATCTTGTTGCTTCAGGGTGGGGGTCCCCACTGGGGTGCCTGGCCAGTCTGGGTGAGGGGCTGAGGGCTGTTTTCAGGCTGGCGGGTGACTGAAGCTCCCAACCGCTCCTTTTTTTTTTTCTTATTCTGGGCCAAGGCCTCTGCTGCTGAAAGCAGGTATCTGGTTTGTTTCGGTTCTATAATCGAAACACTGTATCATCTCCAGCTCTGAGATCCCGGCCAGCTGAAAGCTGGTTTCTGGGGTTTTGTTTAGCTTCTATATTTGTTACAATGTTTCAAACTGCCAGCTCAGAGGCCGGCAAGGCAGGCGGGGAACGTTGGAGTCCTCCTTCACTGAAGCAAGCAAGCCTCATGTTCGCTTCCAGCTGCCTGGCTGCTGGCCGCCATCTTGGCTGGCAGTTAATTTGCATATCTCCCTGATTAGCCAAGGTGAAGGGTAGCGGTCGTACGCTAATTACCATGTTTCTCTTTTATTAGATAGGATATTATCTATTAGATTACAAAAGAAACCAATTATATTAAACTACAGTTAACAAAATAATTTAAACAAATGAAATTGCAATATATTTGCTTTTAGTTAAGACAGTAAATACTAAGAACTAGTGGTAGATATAAAAATCCCTATAATTTCAAAATAGTGATGGGGAGAAACAGTAATTCAAGTTTGTAGTGTGATGTAAAAATTATATCTATTGGTGAAAAGCTCATAAGTACTGTTAAAGCTACTGTAACATGCTGCCTAAATTTATAATCCAAGGAATTTCCAAACTTCAGTTGGATGTTTGTGAAAATAAAGATATAGATTTTTTCTAATCAATTGTATAGGCCCCATGAATTCTAACTATGGACCCTGTAGAGTACAGTTATTCCACGTTAAAAATCCCTGGGATAATGCACTAGATCTCCCTTGTTTAGCACTCTCTCCAACATTTTATTATGGAAAATTTAAAATTTAGGGCATAGGTGAAAAAGTTTTACAGTAAACACCTGCATACCCCCTCCATAAATCATATCATTAACATTTGACTACATGTGTTTATCATCTATTCATATCTTTATGCAGTCATCTTATTCATTGATGCATTGCAAAGTGAATCGCAGATTTTTCTACAAATCTCCACTAAACATTCCAGTGTGAATATGTTTATTTGTTTGTAATTAATATTTCTTCTGAGGTAAAAGTCACATACAATAAGGTACACAATGAAGTGCACAAATTTTAAGTGTACACTTACTAACTTTTGACAAATGCATCCACTGTGTAACCCAAATCCCTGCTAAGATATAGCACAAATTGCTTTGTTTCCCTTCACAGTCATTCTCTAACATGGCTTATTTTTTTTTGTATATGAGTGATTCAGAGGCTGCTATGTGCTATTTCCCCACCCACTATGAAACATTAGACAAAAGCTGAACTAATGAATGGATCATCAGAGAATTGGGGTTTTAAAGATAACTGCATCAGAGGTGAAGGTCTGGCAAGAGGATGTGATCATAGGACCATAATCAGCAACACTAGATAATAGGACTTGCCCAAAGAGAAGGTGACTCCAATCAATTCAAGGAGAGCAAGACACTACCATCTAAGGCTGATCTCCTTCCTGTGCCCCAAACATCTACACTAATAAAAGAGAAACATGGTAATTGGCGTACGACCGCTACCCTTTTCATTGGCTAATCAGTGAGTATATGCAAATTAACTGTCAGCCAAGATGGCGGCCGGCAGCCAGGCACTGAAGCGAGCACGAGGCTTGCTTGCTGCAGACTCCAACGTTCCCCGCCTCACTTGCCAGCCTCTCAGCTGCAAGTCTAAGCAACTATATACTATGTTGCAAATAAGAAGCTAAACAAAACCCCAGAAAAGGGCTTCCATTCAGCCGGGCTCGGACCGCAACATTGTATCGATGTTTTCAGCAGCGAGGCCTCAGAGCTAAAGCTGGCCCAGAAAAAAAAAAAAAAAGAAGAAGAAAACAAGGAGCGGTTGTAAGCTTTAGTCACTCGCCAGCCAGAAAACAGCCCTCAGCC
>NW_005354744.1:802454-816530 GCF_000412655.1 Myotis brandtii | reverse complement strand
GGGGCGGCGCCCCAACTCCCCAATCGGCCCTGCTCTGAGCCTGACCAGGGGCTGCACTTAGGAATTGGGCCTGCCCTCTGCCACCCGGAAGCAGGCCTAAGCCAGCAGGTCGTTATCTCCCGAGGGGTCCCAGACTGTGAGAGGGCACAGGCCGAGCTGGGGACCCCCCCCTCCTCCGCCCCCTGAGTGCACAAATTTTTGTGCACCGGGCCTCTAGTCCTATATAATAAAAGGCTAATATGCAAATCTACTGGAGGAATGACTGGTCGCTATGGTGCACACTGACCACCAGGGGGCAGACGCTCAACACAGGTGGAGTGCTGCTTAGCCAGAAGCCGGCTCAAGGCTGGTGAGTGCAGCGGTAGTGACGGGAGCCTCTCCTGCCTCTGTGGCAGCACTAAGGACCCCTTGGGGGTCCCAGACTGTGAGAGGGTGCAGGCTGGGCTGAGGGACCCCCTTTCCAGTGCACGAATGTTGTGCACCGGGCCTCTAGTAGCTATATAAGACTAATGACATTGGTAGATCAGGGGTGTGGTAAATATCAGACACTGTTGTTAATACAATCATTCAGCCAGGAATAGTGAAGTAACTACAATATCTCAAATGCAGATATGGTTTTCCTGATTACTCAAGTAAAATTGACCCTCTGCTTTGTGGTTCTTCTTACCATCTGGCACACATGCTTACATGTTTAGTTGTTTCTATGTGTTGGGCCCCACTAGAGTGGGTTTGGCCCATTTTAGGTACTGCTATTTTTTTCCCAATATTGATCAAATAGATTAACAACTGACTGGAGAAAAAAATAGAAAAGGACTTTACTCACATAAAAATTACTTATCTTCCTTCCTATAGTACTTAGTTTAATTAAGTTTTTCTTAATAAAATATAGAAATTCACCTCCTGTCTGTGTGGAGACCATTCAAGATTCAGCCATAAGCCTTTGAATGGTCGTTTTGGGGAGTGGTTAAAATGTGTGGCCTTTGAAGCTCACCTGCTTGGATATGGGTCCAAGTTTGTCCCCATACTAGTGATGTGATCATAGTCAATGTATTTAAGCTTCCCCCCCTTGCTTCAGTTTCCTAATTTGCAAAAAATAAAGGGGGGAATAATAGTCCTAGATGACATGATTAAATGAGTTAGTTAATGCATGGGAATTACTCAGGACACATTAACTCCCAGATGCTGGTCCTGGCCAGAAGAAGAATCATTACGAACTCTGGCTAGTAATGTAGCTTCAGAGATGTAGCTTTGAATTGAATAAAACCAGGAAATAAACTCCAGTCTACTCTGGAGCAGGGGCAAAGGACTTAGTTCAGTTCAAAGGAATAAAGCTTTTGTTCCAGGGGTAGGAAAGAATCTCTTTCTGAGCTATCTTAGCCTTGTGGGCCCACATCAATTTGATATATTTCTTCAAAGGTTCAACTTAGAGTCATAGTGAAATAGAAAAAAAAATGTTGGAAGTGAAGAAATAGAGATTTGAGTTCCATCCAGAGTTAATAAGTGCATGAAAATATATCCTGAGTTTTCTAGGTCTTTTTCCTCACCTATCTAGTGAGAGAGTTAGACTAGACAGCATCCAGAAATATCAAATGATTCTATAGCATCCGGGACATCAGAGAATGAAAGACACAAACAACATGCCATTTGGCAAATACGCACACAAAATAATTTTAAAAGGCTTCTATATTTTTGTTTGCTTTGTGTGGAAGACAAAGCTATGAGGACTAAAGCATTTCTAAGCTGCTGGCATTGCTTCCAGCGGTGGTGCTTTTTTCATAAACTATGCCTTTAGTGTACTGTGTCCAACACAGGTAAGGATGTTATCACATGCATCATTTCTCATCTATAACCAAGAAACATGAAATGTTCTATAATATCAGACCCACCAAGAGGAGAGTAATTTCACTCTAGGCTAAATGAATTGTCTAAATAATTCAAATTTACCCTTTAATTACCAAAGTATTAATTTTTAAAAAAATCTAAGAAGCATTTTAATAATACTATGATGATTTCAAATATCTATCAAAATTAATTGTGAACTATTTACAGAAAATGAAGATTAAAAGGATGTGCATCACCCAACCAGTGTGGCTCAGTGGTTGAGTGTCGACCCATGAACCAAGAGGTCACTGGTTTGATTCCTGGTCAGGGCACAAGCCTGGGTTGCGGGCTCAGTAGAGGGCATGCAGGAGGCAGCCAATCAATATTTCTCTTTCATCTATGTGGATATCTCCCTATCCCTCTCCCTTCCTCTCTCTCTAAAATCAATAAAAACATATTTTTTAAGAAGTATGTGCATTGATTAATTTTACCATTGTTAAAAGGCAGTGATAACCTGAGGGGGGAGTTAGAATCTGTGTGACTCTTATCCCCCCCACCTGAAATGGACCCACATTGTCTTCTAGATTGTCTTTTTTCTCAAAATATTATAATTGATTTTTGATACTCATACACTTCCAGGATTTATGACAATCAACAGTGTGCCAATTTTTGAGCTGCAGCTTCACGCTTTCCTAAGCTTCCTTAGTAAAACAATCTGAAAACCAAACATCATAAAAAATATTTGAAGAAAGAAGCAAGAAGGTATAAGAGGATTTTCTTTATGTTAAGGATATTGAAAGTATGACATTGATTTCAAATGCTCAGAAGCTTTAAAAATATTTTCATATTTCTAAGCTATATTCTGGAAATATGAGTCTCTTGGAAAAATAAGCCTGGCATGAGTTAGTGTAATGTGCTAGTGTCACTAGGTATTTATTTCCTTTTGATTCAGTGATAAAATGGAATAAGAGCTTTCTGGTTCATATGCTATAACACTTAAACATAGGATTACCTAAACGTGAAGATGGAGAGCAGATATCTTTTCTCTTAAGCAAAAGGTCACAAAATCACTTAAGAGCACCAGCCATTACAAATGAAAAAAGGTGAATGTAAGAGCATTGAAACTAAGTGCCAAAACCAATTTCCACTCCTGTAACTTCAACATCTATGAATTTCACTGACCAATATGTATGAAAATGATCCTATAGGCATGTTCTTGAGATCCTGATGGATGGTGCAGAGTATATCTCTATCTCTATCTCTATCTCTATCTCTATCTCTATGTATATCATCTATAACTATATCTATCTATACATCTATATCTATCTCCAAATAATGTAATAATCTATAGCATTTATGTTTTTAAAGAACCAGACATAAAGATTATGCAAATAAACAATAGACTGACTATAAAAATTTTTACTTATTTTTAAATCAATTTTTAAAGAGAGAGGAAGGGAGAAAGGGAGAGACATTGATGTGAGAGTTAAACATCCAGTGGCTGCCTCTTGCACACCCCCAACCAATCAAGCCACACTAGCCAGGGCTCACTTATTGTTTTTGCAAGAAGGAATTTAGTGTCATTTTGTCATCATTTCCTTACATCTATCATCCCATCTCACTTTTTATATCTTTCTGAAGGGAAAAAAAAGCACACCTTTATTTTCTAGTACTTGTGAAATGCTATGGAAATAATATAATTTCAAAATATCATTATGCCATGGTAATTACTATATGAGATCACTTCACTAATCTCTTTAATTAATAATTATATTCAAGAATCCAATCTACTATCATTTTTAGAAATTATTTTCAAATTCCAGACCATTTTAATATGCAGCTTATCAGAAATATTATCTGTATTGTTATGAACATCTGAACATATTTAATATCCCCAAATTTAAAAACAATTTCAGTTAACGTGTATTTTCCTCTTTTGGTAAGATGATATGATTGCAAGACAATTCTAAAAACCTTTGTTTTCTTGCCCTAGCTGGATTGGCTCAGTGGATGGAGCATCGGCCTGCAGACCGAAGGGTCCTGGGTTCGATTCCAGTCAAGGGCATGTACCTTGGTTGCAGGCTCCTCCCTGGCCCAGGTCCTGGTCAGGGTGCTAGTGGAAGGCAACCAATCCAGGTGTTTCTCTCACATAGTTATTTCTCTCTGTCTTTCCCTCTCTCTACCACTCTTTGTAAAAATCAATGTAAAAATATCCTCAGGTGAGGATTAAATAATAATAATAATAATAAACCCTTGTTTTCTGTACTAACAGTTTTCTTGAAACTTTGTGTTTAACCTGGAAATCTGTTGTCTTTAAGAGTCTGTCTTCATGGAGAAGAAAGTCAGTAGTTGTTCCAGAAATTTAGTCAATGATTTCTAAACATCCTACTTGTGATCCAAACATATTTAATTCTAATTTAAACAATGAGGGAGAACTGTCTTATCTATGAAAATTGTACTCTGATATACCCAAGTCTCTAGGAGATAATTGAAAAGAAAACTTTTAAAATGTAAAAAAGCAAAGGATATTAAAATATGAATACTTCTATACTAAAAACAAAGTTGAAATATGAAGAATAAATGTAACATTGTAACAGACTCTCCTACTTCCTTTTGAAATTGTGGTACTTTGACTAATGACTCTTCTTGATTAACTAATATATACCATGATATTTGCCTAAAATATCAGGGATTATTACATTTCATTAACATTAAGAATTGAAGAGGTATAATAACTTGCCTCAAAATAACTTATTTTGTTTCTGTCATAGCCAGTTTTATTGCAGTATTTATTTGCATTTCTATTATCTTATTCTTAGATTTTCAACAACTACATTTATAATTCTGTCTTTTAATTGCCCCGTAACAGTAGAAGACTATAAGTAAGAATAGTAGTTAAATTTGTTGAATGCTTACTGTATACTTTAAGAACAATTTCAAGTGTTTTACAAGTATTAATTCATTTAGTCAATGTGACAACCCTATGTCCTTTGATAGATGATTGGATAAGGAAGATGTGCAATAGGGCGTGAGGGTGAGGGCAAGACTGGGGGGCTGAGGGGACAATGAGGGATAAAGACACATTTGTAATACCTTAATCAATAAAAAAAATTTTTAAAAAGATGTGGTACACATATACAGTGGAATACTACTCAGCAATAAGAAAGGATGAACTACTATCATTTTGTAACAACATTGATGGATCTTGAAAATATCATGCTAAGCAAAATAAGTCAGACAGAAAAAGTCAAAAACCATATGATTTCACTCATATGTGGGATATAAAACTAAAAACAACAAATGAACAAACAAGAAAAACAAACTCATAGACAGACAATAGTATAAATTACATAGGTACTAAACTTATGAAGCTTGATTTCAGAGAGGATTTTATGAATTTAACCCCAAATGCAAGGGAAATAAAGGCAAAAATAAATACATGGTACTATATCAAACTAAACAGCTTCTGCACAGCAAAAGAAACCACCAACAAAACCAAAAAGGCAAACAAACAAATGGGAGAAGATATTTGCAAACAACAGCTCCAACAAGGGGTAAATATCCAAAATGTATATAGAACTCAAACAACTCAACACCAAATAAACACACAATCCGATTATAAAATGGGCAGAGGACCTGAACAGACATTCTCTCAAGAAGACATATGAAAAGATGCTCAATTTAACTAGCTATTAGGGAAATGAAAATCAAAACTACAATGAGATACCAACTCACACCTGTTATAGTTTTCCCTTAGAAAGACTCTCCTACTTCCTTTTGAAAGTATGGCACTTTGACTAACGACTCTTCTTGATTAACTAATATATACCATGATATTTGCTTAAAATATCAGGGATTATCACATTTCCTTTCCCAGTCTCAATAGATGAAGTTTATGTTATCACTTACACAATTAATTGGGCTTTATTTTAGAGTCTTTGGAAGTTTCACAAGTTCAAAGGATCTCTATGTCTTGTCACACATGTATATATGAAATTGCCATGACATATTTGGTATTTGTTCTCTTCTGTAAGATATCCATACCAGGTTATGACATTTACTGTCAGTTCACAGAGCAGGAACTATAGCCATTCTTTAACCCATAATTTCTTCTAATGGATGGCAATGCATAACTATGTATAATTAATTCCATGGTCTTCTTTTTTGAGGGAATACAAGGTTTTAATTTAACATATTTTCAATAATTATTAATCTTGTTACAAACTTTCTTTGTTGCTATCATTAATGAAGTAGATGATTGTCTTAATCTGTCTCCATGTATCTGTATATGTAGTGATAAATAGAAAGAAATTCTAAGAGAGAGAATTACAAGGTAGACTTAGCTCTATTTGTTGTTCAAAATACAAAGCCTATATTTGCCATAACGATGGGGAACAGAACATGTCACCCCAGAATGTACCACTTTTCCATATGGATTATTTTGAGATGAAGACAATTGAGGCCCAGCATATTCATGCAGAGCTTCTTACCTCCCCCACAACTGCCCCCAAAAAATTCGATAGGGGTCCTGTACTAGGAAGAGAGTTACCCTCAGAGATAGCTTTTTATATCATGGCAAACATCTGTTTACCAAACATTTGCTCTTCTCATCTTCCTGCGAATTGTCTTCTTTCCCTTTGGATCCCCAGATCCTTACCCCCTTCACCTTAGATCAGGATGGTTGTATAAATCTCAGTTACCTGACAGCCAGGGAGTTTCATTGATTTATAGGGCTCCCATACATATGAAATTTGTTTTTCTCCTGTTAAGCTCTCTTATGTCAATTTAATTATTAGACCAGCCAAAGAACCTGGAAGGGAAGAAGGGGGAAGTTTTTTACTCCACCATATGCAACTTGATAGCAACTATGTTTTTTGGTTTTTTTTTACTATATAGGGTTATATCCCTAGTAGATTTAGACATCTTGAAGTTTTAAGAGACATGTAACTGTCTTACCGTATTGCTGGAATGTTAACATGATTCACAACTGTCTCAAGCCATAATTTATTCTAACCTAGCTGTGTCTGACATTTCAGACCGATGGGTGAGAATTATGCATTCTATTGAGCTTAGTTCCCAAAGATACTTAAGTTTCAAGAATAAAATTCATTATGTTTACAGGACCAAAACTTTAATGATATGGACATTTTTCTGCATAGGTTTAGGTCAAGCATGTCAAACTTGTGGCTGGCGGGCCACATGCTTTATTTAGGTCTTTATAAGATTTACCTCTAAATCCTAAAATTATTTATGCAAAGAATCAGATGTTATTCTCATTCATGTAACTTTTAAATATAATGGAAATAACAGTAATATTGATACTAGTAAGTTACATATGTAGATCACTTGCTTTGCTAAGTCAAAACACATTACATTAATTATATTACTTAACCCATAAAATAACCTATGAAGACATATTATGATGATCCTCAATTTATTTAAAAATAATAAGATCAATACTTGAAGTCCAGAGAGATGAAATAATTTGTTCAGGGCACAAAGTTAGTCAGTGGTTATTTCAATATTCCATTCAATTTTTTCCAATTCTGATTTAAGCTCTCAGAAAAGTTTCATTACTTAAAGTATATTCTCATTTAGGAGTTTGGAGACTGTGAACAGAATAAAGGATATTGATGCACTCTGTTTTTAATTTTAATTTAATTATATTAATGCTAATGGGCAATATTTACATCAGCTAATTAATTAAGGCTATGGTACTCTGGTAACTGCCTGCTTAAACCTTAGAATATGAAGATGAATACGATGAAGCATTGACTTCACAGGAATTCAGTCTGAAATACATTAATTACTTTCAATTAAATAAATCACTAAACACTCTTTAAATTATTTAAACACTAAAGTGTAAACACTATGTAAACGGAAGTAACAATTTAAAAATATTTATTAGTAGAACATTCTGGTTTGGCTACTAACATATAAATCCAGAAAAGCATGCTCCATTACAGAAAGTTAAACTAAAAGACAAAAAAAGTAAAGAACTTTTGTGAAAATTTTTAATAGTAAAAAATATGGTAGAACCTTTACAGCAAATTGCAGTTATTAGAAAGCAATGTTGATAATTATGGAAGATGCAACTGTAAACTTAATTCCAAGCAACAAAAATTAGTTGGTGATGTGGACATAGAAGGAATCATGGAGGAATGTAACATGAGGTTTTGGGACTGATAAAAGTAAGGTGAAACTGAGCACATTTAGGTATGGTCAAACTATAAGAACACTTCAAAAATTCAGAGAAAATATTGGAATGGCTGGAAATTGTTACAAAGAAAGATCTAAAATGAATGAGAGGCTGAGAAGAACCAAATGGCGGCATAGGTAAAAGCTGGTATTCAGCACCTCCCACAACCACATCAGAATTACAACTAAAATACAGAACAACCATCATTCAGAACTGCCTGAATTGTGGCTGAATGGAAGTCCTACAACTAGAGAAGTAAAGAAGAAAGCACACAGAGACTAGTAGGAGGGGCAGAGGTGCCGAACTGGCTGATCTGACATCTATACTAGTATGTGGCGTGTTTTGTTTTGTTTTTTTACATGAGGAATATCTCCACTGCAGAGGCTTCCCATGAGAAACAAGGGGTCCCAGTTCCACACTAGACCCCCAGCTCAGGGTTCTAGCGCCAGGAAGATAAGTCTCCATAACTTCGCACTGTAAAAACCAGCAGGGATTGTGGTTGAGTGACACTGAGGCTGCCAAAGTCCCAGGTGATTCCTCTTAAAGGGCTGGTACATGAACTTACTAGTACATGGACTCTATCCCTCTGGGCTTCAGCACTGGGTGGCAGCTGACAGGGGTGTTCCCAGGGGTCATTGTTCCTGTGCTAGGACCTCCTTTGTCACAGAGCTGACTGGCAGCCATATCTGAGTTTCCATCAGCCTGGCTCACATTGTTCACTCTTCCCTAGTGATTCCCCATCCAATTTGCAGCCCCACCCAAGTTGTTTGCAGCAGTTTTTCCATATGAATGGCCTGTTACATTTCAGGCCTCAGACTTTTCTAAAATATCTCAAACAAGCAGCAGCTGGCAACATTGTGTCCCAAACCTATCAATAAGAGGCCCAAGACCGAGTACTAGCACTAGTCTGCCTTGCTTCACAGCTTGACATGGCCTGGGCACTTCCCAGCCCAATACAAGTAGCAGCCATCTTCAGATTGCATTGTAGCTCCTTTAGTGTTTACCACAGATATTTTAAGCACTAAAGTCATCATCATAAACAATATGCTAATTAGACCAGACATCCTTTTGGATGACCTTCCGGACAAAGCTAGGGCTGCAAAGGCTGAGGCAGCCACCACAGTTGTGAGGGCAAAGGCAAGCCACCGCGGCTGCTAGGGCCGAGCCCCTTGAACAAATTTCGTGCATTAGGCCTCTAGTTTAAAAATAAAATATTTGAAAAATTCTCTCAGCTACATATATTAAAAAGTTTTGAAATAACTAAAGGATTATCAGCACCAAAAAAATTTTTTTTCATACAAAATGCACTATTATCTCTTATTGTTAGCTTTTCCTTGCTGTTACATTGCCATCTTCTTCCATTTAACAGGTTTATTTCTTATTTATTATCAAAGTGAGGGTGCAGCCCCTTTTTAGGTCTCTATGGCAAGGGCAGACCTTAGCTTTTTTTTTTTTAATCTTCTGATCCTGATCAGGCAACTGAGAAAAAGCTCAGATTTGTCATTCTTCTGCAGTTACCCTCACCTCAAAAACTTTTTTCATCTTTTGGTTTTACCCTTTTCACTTTATTTTGAAGTTGGAATTTTTTTCTTGCCAGCTCAGAGATGCATATTTTCATTTATATTTTTTAAACTATCCATAGCTGTTTAAGGTATCTAACCCACCATATCACTAGAGACTGAAGGCCTTAGGAAGAATTTTTTTAAGTCTCTGTGTTTGTGAGAATGAGGGCAGATATATTTAAAATTTCAAGCATAATTTCTTCAAAGGATCTCCAATAGCCTTTTATTTCAACTTTAAAATGTTACATTTAAAAATTATAATTTCTCAAAGGAACTATTAATTATAAAATATTTGCTTGAGCTAGTCCAGGACTGAGTGAGGTAATACATTTGTGAATACTTCAGAAAACAGATCTCTTGTTCAACTCTTCTTGGAGCATGAATACTCTTTCTGATTCCAGGGAGAGTCAGAAGAATGAAAGACACGTTTATGCAAGTTATCACTCAGAAAGAGAAAATTGATGATCTAAGAAGTAACAGCACCACAGGAACTACTGGAATTACCATATATAGCCTTCCTTGACAAAACTGAAAATCAACCATGTGGACTAGGGAGATTGTAATAGTATCTTTTTGACTGACACTTGCTCTGAATTTAGAAGGCTTTTGTAGATATCCAATATTTTGTGATTAAAGTCACCTTATTGCTAACCCCTTTCTACTATGGATCAAGTAATAAGGACTTAGTGTAAACTTTATGCTAGAATGATAGGAGGATGATACCTTATTCTAGTTAGTATTAGATGATACAAAATGTATCTCACCACTAACTCCTATTAATTAGAATGCCTATTTCACCCTACAAAATGTTAAGTTCATCCATTACATTCTCAGTGCAATTGATTCTGCACTGCTGAAAGAATTTTGGGAGATAAGGACTGCCCATGTCCCAGAAATCAATCCTAATGGACAGATAGTTGTTCCTGAAATCTACCTGCTCCATGATTAATAAAACTAGTTGGCAACAAAAAAGAAAGTGCCAGAGATTTCTATGCCTCATAAAAAGTTCTCATTAAATCAAGCTTCATATAAAATTGATTTTGACAAAAAAGTGTTCTTTGCAGACATCCTGGCACTTTCTGATGGGAGAGTATCACAATCGTGAAAGCACATATATATTCATTCTCACACATCACTAGCTTCCTTTCCTGTCAAAGGTAGACAGACATTTAAGTCCAAGGCCAATTTTCCTGAGAATAGATCAGTTCCATTACTCTATGAAGGGAAAAACTCAAGTTGGGGCCTTCTTTTTAAATTTAGGCCACACATGAATGTGTGAAAGGCTTCTCAAGTTCCTCACAAAAATATCATAAACAATTTACTTAAAAATAAAATATTTGAAAAATTCTCTCAGCTACATACATAAAGAACTTTTGAAATAACTAAAGATTATCAGCACCAAAAATATAATTTTTTTCATGAAAATGAACTGTATATAAACATACACTCAGTAAAAGTTGCTTAATTTGATAAAAAATTAACTCATTTTAAATTACCCAGATCCATATTAGTAAACCAGTATAATCAGCAACACATAAGGCTGGACTGGGACATCATTTTGACCTATATCTCAATTTCTCCATCTGTATCACTACGTGTTCAAATATTTATATGACTTTTTCAACTAGAATATCTCCTGATTCTGTGATTTTAGGTTCTTTTTCATGTGTTGTCAAGGCAATGTGTGGTCTCTCTATTACATAATTTAGATGATTATGTAACCTTTGGTTGAATATAATTCAGCAACACTCAAATAAACCTTGGTGTTCCCAAGGGGGAACAAGACTCAATATCAAAAATCTTTGATTAATTAAATGTTCTGACAAAAGAAATAAATCACCAACAAAGCAGTTCGTTTAAAGACTTTTTCTTTGTTGTTATTAACTTTTACTTTTTCTGGAGTTGGAAAATATTCTATCTAAAACTTTTATAGTCATATTTCCAAATCACAGAGTAAGCCTTTGATTCATACTTATGAAGTGAATATAGAAATGTAAATAAAGCCCATTTTTCTTAATTTCAAGGTTTGGTGCAAAGAAAAGGGGGGAAAATCAATAAAGAAATATTTCAAAAGATGAAAATTGGTAGAGAAAAATGTTTCTGTTTAATCTATGAAGATGTTGCAAGAGAGAATAAATAAAAATATATAATATAGGCGTATTTGTTCATGGATGATTCACTCATTCAAAAATAAGTTTTGCCTCCTGGCATTTGTCTTTGCCCTTATATACGCTGTGTGTATCTGTTTGTGTGTATTAAATCTAGATCAATATAATATAGATGTGTGTACTTATTTGGGCATTTAAAACTATGTTATTGTTCTCTGATTCTACATGCTCCATTACTTATATTTTTAATACTTTGAATTTTCTGATTTTCCTTTTTCTTTCTGATAGAAAAGGTCCATGCCAGAAGGGAGAGATATATTCAAAAAACTCCAGCTCAAATAATAAACTCTTCTATAAAGCCTATGTGCATTTTCTTAGATAATCATCATGTCCATCTGCTGTAATCACAATTAAATATCTATTCTGCTAAGCACCATTTTTGTTTATGTTTTTGTTTTCATTAATTGGTGTCATTTTAAAAGGTAGAAATCAGGTTTTATTTCTCTTTGAATGGCTGTGGAGTGAGGGACAGAGGCAGGCTAAATTGAGAGGAGAAATCAAGCATTGTCCTCCCTTTTCTAAGTAGTTACTTCCTGAATGGGAGCTTTGACTCCGTAACCTTAAAAGGTTAAGGTCTTCAATACCTGTAACCATGGCCCTGTTTCAGGAGCAGGCTCCGATTGTGAAAATTATTTTCTGATTACATGATACCAATCACAGACAATAATTGACACAATGGGACAAATGAAGATATATATATTTCTGAGAATTGAGAAAAACATCAGTGCAAACAGCCCAGTGTGTGTGCAGGGAATTTTAGCTTACTAGCTCTGCCAAGCTAAGCAAGTTATAACATTTGCTCTAAGAAGATTTTCATAACAATAAGTATATGCTTTTTTTCTAAACAAAACATGTCAAAAAGGGAAAATAACCTACTAGATTTCTCCATTTACTCTGAATCATTAGTATTTTGGCAGGAGATGGAAGTTTTTTGGAGGGATGGGATCATTTTCTCTCCCTCTGAGGGTAAAAATTATCAAAACAGCATCTTGTTCTTTCTGATTCTGGCTGGTCTCTAAAAAGGTGAAGTCTTGTAAAGGTACGTGTATTCTACCAACATGATATATGGGGGAAAAGGGGCTTTATGATTGTCATAAATCTCAGAGCCTCTGAGAAAACGTCCAAAGCAGGCACGTGATGCCAACCAACTGACACATATAAATGATGCATTTTCCGCTAGGGCCACAGCTCATCTCCATAATCCACACAACTGCTGAGGAGACAAAGTGAGAAATACAGTCTGTCCAATTCCATGGCTAAAACAAAATAAGCTGCAGTTAATCATTTATCGACCTCCCCAAATCATAAGCCCAGAAAGTAAATACCAACAGACTGCAACGATCCAGGAAATTTTGTGGGAAATTTTGCATTTATAAATAAAGCCATAAACAACAGCCAATACTTGCATGTACATGAAAACATCAGTATTATATACTCCTTTTATTTCACTAGAATTTTATTCTCAGGAATGAAAGTTCACATTAATATGTGAAGTTATTATAGTTGTAAAAGTTTTATTTAAACTTTTAAGAGCCAAATTTTCTTGAAAGAACCCACCAAACTCCTACTTCAGTTGAATTTTGTAATTAGAGGAAATAGGATTTCTATATAATTTCAATTAATTTGCTAAGTTTGTTGATAGTTTGTGGTATACATGTCACAGGTGATAGGAGATATTTGGCCTGTGGAAATGGAGACACACATGTGATTGTATAGAAGAGACTCCATGACATTCCAACATTTCCTCCTTCCTCCCAATATTTAATCCCCACTTAGGGTCCCTGAGACAGTGAACACTTAGGGAACCAGTGGGTAATGGCATCTCCCTGCTTTTCTTTTTTTTCAAATACTAGTAGCCTGGTGCACGAAATTCGTGCACATTAAAAGGGAATTAATTGCCCTAACCGGTTTGGCTCAGTGGATAGAGCATCGGCCTGCGGACTCAAGGGTCCCAGGTTCGATTCTGGTCAAGGGTATGTACCTTGGTTACAGGCACATCCCCAGTGGGGAGTGTGCAGGAGGCAGCTGATCAATGTTTCTCTCATTGATGTTTCTAACTCTCTATTCTTCTCCCTTCCTCTCTGTAAAAAATCAATAATATATATATTTTTTAAAAAGGGAATTAATTAGCAGAGATATTTTAATATTGCTATTTGCCCTTTCTCTATAATAGAAGTGTGAGAGATGAAAGAAAATTAGTAAAATGTATATGAAAATCATATATCAATTTATTAATAAATAAACAGTAACTGCAACACATTAAGAGTGAAAACACATTCAGAGTGCTTGACTAATTTCCCTTGTGATGAAGTACTTAGAGCTTTAA
>NW_005354744.1:792123-801374 GCF_000412655.1 Myotis brandtii | reverse complement strand
TAGGAAACAGCTCCGGAAACAGCTTGGGGGAGGGCACAGCCGTTGCCAAGACAACCCCTGCAGGACTGACTTCCTTCCGCTTGGTCGCGGGGGTTCTTCTGGATGTGATGAACACCACCCATGGTTTTTATATAAGTAGATATTTTATTGACTTCAGAGGAGGAAGAGATAGATAGAAACATCTATACTAATAAAAGGGTAATATGCTAATTAGGCCAGATAAACTGGACATCCTTCCAGACAAAGCCACGGTGGCGGGGGTCGAGGCAGAGGCGGTTAGGGACAATCAGGCCGGCAGGGGAGAGCAGTTAGGGGCATCAGGCAGGCAGGCAGAGGGTTAGGGGTGATCAGGCAGGCAGGCAGGTGAGCGGTTAGGAACCAGTAGTCCCGGATTGTGAGAGGGTGCAGGCTGGGCTGAGGGACACCCCCCCACACCACCGTGCACGAATTTCGTGCACCAGGCCTCTAGTCAATGATAAGAGAATCATTGATCGGCTGCCTCCTTATGCCCCACACTGGGGATCTAGCCCACAACCTGTGCATATGCCCTGACTAGGAATTAAACCATAACCTCCTGGTTCATAGGTTGATGCTCAATCACTTAGCTATGTCATCCGGACCTTGCTTTTCTTTTTACAGACTACAGTCTTTTGTCAGTCTTCCTTAATCCCCAGCCCACCCTGATCCTTATTTTCCCTCCCATTATGCTGTTGCCAAAATATGATTGTCCTCCTATTCCACACTATGGAAGAAATAAAGGCTGAGATGCAAACAAAGAAAAGTTGTTTACCTTCTTTTAGGCACTCAATATATACTGTATATATGGACTAAATTGTACAAGAGTACTTTCTGATTTACTAGCCCCAGTAACTTTTAATTAACCTTTCCACATTAAAAAACAATTTATTATTTCAGAGATCACAATATTTATGGTTTTTATCATCTGGTTCATACTTACCACAGGAATACATATTTGATATAGTAGAAAATTAGTAATATATGTATGTGTGTATGTATGCATGTACATATGTATGTATGTATCTATCTATCTATACACATAGATACACATATACATATATACATTCATACATATAATAGAGCATATTTCAGCATCTCAGAATCTTATAATTGGAAAAGAAAAGCATAAGTTCTGGCCAGCTCAGATAAATGTTTCAGGATTTAGACATAGCATTCACCTCCCTCACCTCCCTTATTTATATGAATGGACTACTAGGTACTTTTACATTTCATGACTTCATTTCAAGATGAAATAAATTGAATAAACAATTGCAAAGATACACAGCATGTACAAAATTCACTTCTGCTGTTATCTGAAATCATGTATATGGAAAGTTATTTTGTATAAGTAAGAAAAATGGACACATATTCAAGTTACTCTCAATAGGATACATTTACAAGACTTGATTATAACAAATTCAATGATGCCACTATATACAAGAATAAACTCAAAAGGAATTAAATATGTAAATCTCAAGACCTGGCGGGTAACTGAGTTGGTTAGGGCATTGTCCTTATATGCCAAAGTTGCAGGTTTGATCTCCAGTTAGGGCACATACAAGAAACAACCATTGAATGCCTAAATAAGTGTAATAACATCTCTCTCTCTCTCTCTCTCTCTCTCTCTCTCTCTCTCTCCCCTTTTCTCTCTCTCAAATCAATAAGTTAGCCTGGCCGGTGTCACTCAGTGGTTGAAGAGTTGTTTGATTCGTGGTCAGGGCACATGCCTAGGTTCCAGGATTGATCTCCAATGTGGGGTGTGCAGGAGGCAGCTGTTCAATGATTCTCTCTCATAATTGATGTGTCTATCTCTCTCTCCCTCTCCTTTCCTCTTTGAAATCAACAAAAAATATTTTAAAAAATAAATAAAATCATTAAATTTTTTTAAATGTAAGACTCAAAACTAAAACTCCTAGAAGAAAATATAGGCAGTAAAATCTCAGACATTGCTTTTAGTAATGTTTTTGCTGCTATATCTCCTCAGGCAGGGGAAACAAATGAAATATAAACAAATGGGACTACATTAAACTAAAAAGTTTTATATAGCAAAGGAAACCATCAACAAAATGAAAAGACTACCTACTAAATAGGAGAACATATTTTCAAATGATACATCTGATAAGGGGTTAATGTACGAAATTGATAAAGAAATCAGACAACTTAACACCAGAAAAGCAAAAACAAAAAAACAATTAAAAAGTTAGCAGAAGACCTGAGTTGACACTTCTCCAAGGAACACATACAGATGGCCAATAGACATATGAAAAGATGCTTAACATCACTAATCATCAGAGAAATGCAAAAAAACCCCAAACAAACAAACAAACCAACAACCCACAATGAGATAGATACCACCTCACACCTGTCAGAATGGCTATCATCAATAAATCAATAAACAACAAGTGTACAGAAAAGAGAGCCCTGCTGCACTGTTGGCGGGAATGCAGATGGTACAGCCACTACAGAAAACAGTGTGGAGGTTCCTAAAAAAATTAAAAATAGAATTGCCTTATGACCCAGCCATTCTCCTTCTGGGACTTATCTGAAGAAACCCAAAACACTAATTTGAAAGAATATATATGCTCTTATGTTCATTGCAATTTTATTTACAACTAGAGGCCCAGTGCATGAAATTCATGCATGGGGGGGAGGGGGTGCCTCAGCCCAGCCTGTGCCCTCTTGCAATCTGGGACCCCACAGGGATCAGGCCTAAACCAGCAGTCAGACATTCCTCTTGCAATCGGGACGCTGCATGCACCAGTGACCATACTTTTCATACAGGTGAAAAGCATCTTGCTGTTGTATGGGCAGCTACATTTTTTTTGCCCTGATTATAAAAAGTAGTACTTAACATGATCCTTCTGAGGCAGTAGTACCATTTTCCCCATCTTATGGGTGGAAAAACTGAAGCAGAGAGAAGTTAAATAATTGATTTTGTCACACAGTTATGTGTCAGAATCAGGGCTGACCACAAAATGTGCAAGCCAGAATCCATGCATGTCATCACTGCATCATCCTGATTTTTCAGTGTTAGAGTAGCTTTGCCAGGTTTTAATTTTTAAATCTAATAGATTGTTCCCAATATATAGGGTAGGGTCCCTAGGCCTGGCCAGCGATCATGGCTGATCTGTGGGGTGACTGGTGGGGTGATAGGGGGCCCCTGCTGGCACCTGCCTTGGCTGGTGGCCTGGCACTGCCCACTGGCTAGCCCCGCCTCCTGCCACCACTGCCACCACTGGTCGCCTCCCTCTATGGGGTGACCAGTGGGTGGGGTGATCAGGGAGACCCCTGCTGGCACCCACCTTGGCTGGCGGCCTGGCACTGCCCGCTCACCAGCCCCAACTGGGGACAGCTCCTGCATTGAGTTTCTGCCCCCTGGTGCTCAGTGTGTGTCATAGTGCCCAGTCGTTCTGTCAGTCATTCTTCTATTTGGTCTATTTGCATATTGGGGTTTTATTATATAGGATAGCCAAGATATGGAAGCAACCCAGGTGCTCATCAATAGACAAGTGGCTAAAAAAAGCAGTGGTACATACACAATGGAAAACTACTCAGCTGTAAAAAAGAAGGAAATCTTACCCTCTGGGTCAGCATTGGTGGACCTAGAGGGTATTATGCTAAGTGAAATAAGTCAGACAGAGAAAGACAAAAACCATATGATTTCACTTATATGTGGAATTTAAGGAACAAAATGAACAAACAAACAAAATATAAACAGACTCATAGATACAGAGAACAGACTTATGGTTGCCAGAGGTGATGGGGGTTGGGAGACTGGGTGAAAAAGTAAAGGGATTGAGAAGCACAAATTGGTAGTTACAGAATAGTCACAGAGCTATAAATTACAGCATAGGGAATATAGTCAATAATATCATAATAACTATGTATGTGGCCAGGTGGTTACTGGAAATATTGGGGGGACCACTCTATAAGTATATGATTGTCTAACCACTATGTGATACACCAGATACCAATACAAAATAATATTGAATGTAAACTGTGATTTAAAAATAAAAACAAACAAGAAAGCATCCAGCAAGAAAGTATCAAAACCCCAGCCTGGAAGCAGTGGTTGCAAATTAAAAACAATTTTTCTTGCACTAGTGTGTGCATACAAGTGCGAGTGTGCACGCATGTGTATTCCCCAATGATCCTCCTTGGGGAAGATCATTAAAAAGCATATCAACAACCATAAATTCTACTCCAAAGAGAAATAACTAGTTCAGCTTGTTCTGCTTTATAGAAAAATCTACCTACAATTAAATAATCAAGTGAAGCCTGGACCTTTAAAGGTATAAAAGAATGAATACTGCCTCTGGGGATTACGCTGTTAGACCTTAAACATGATACCAATGCTAGTATTTTTACACACAGGACTGATGTTGAAATTACATTGGGGAACTCTGATTATAATGGAGGGGGAAAGAGGTAGAGCTAATAGTTGACTTACAGCTAAAGCTATTTGTAGGACAGTAACACATACTCCCAAGAAAGAGTATGCATTGTAATAATACCAGAAATTTGGAAGGAAATAGAGGAGCATATAAAAATGCTTCCAGAAAGTCAGAAAAGCTGATTGATGATGGGAAGATGTAACCCAACTTCCATAATCAGTGACTACAATGTCTTAAAAAGGAAATAAGGTTTCTGGTGTGAGGAGGAGGCAACATAAAATTGTGCTGAAGGAGAGAAATTCTGTAAAGGAAGAGATGTGGACTTGGAATAACTAAGATGGAAGTGCTATAAAGGACACTGAAAGACATAAGTCATTAGCTGGTTCCTGGGCAGCCTGTCGTGTGTATTGCACAGTTAAACTCTCAAGGTTTTATGGAGAAGCCATAACCATCCAACTATTTCCTTTGATGACCCATCTAGCTGCCCATGGGCAGAATAACCCAACCAGTGCAGACTGCCAGGTAACCAGCCAATGACTCAAGAAGAAATCAAAGTCTGCTACTTCCCAAAGTTTGCAGTTTCTTCTTTCTTCTTATTTAAATCCTGCTTTTTCCTTTCATAGATTAGATCAATGTGTGCATTAGATTCCTTTGTGTACAAGTAAAATACCATGTTGATAACCACATATATGTTTGAGTTCTTTGACTGGAAGATTGAGGCTAGATGGAGAGTTTAGAGGGAAGCTTTGGCTGAGCAGGCCTGGGTTAAAGCAGGACACACTCCAGATCCCTGAAGGAGATGATTATAATCCTTTTTAGTCACAGAGCCTCCTAAAATAGGCTTCCACTGCTCAACTTCCTATTAAACTCAAAATGAGCAGAGAGTTTATGTGGAAGTGGGCACTGTTCAACTTTATTACCCTGAAAGGATAAAGTCAGAATTTACTTGCACAAGGAAATAATTCTGCACTGCTTTTATTTTTAAAAAATAAACCTTTTGTTTTAAAACAGTTTTAAATTTATCAAAAACTGCAGATTTCCCATATACTACACATGCAGTCTGTCATTACATCTTACATGACATTAGTATTGTATATTTGTCACAACTTATTAACTAATGTTAATACATTATTAACTAAAATCCATAATCTTTCAAATTTCCTTAGTTTTCAACTAACGTCATGTTTTGGTCTGTTTGTTTTTTGCTGTTGTCCCAGGATACCACATTACATTTAGTCATCATGTCTCCTTAGGCTCTTGGCTATGGCAGTTCATCAGACATTTCTTGTTTTTTATTACCTTAATAGTTTGAAGATTCTTGGGCAGGTTTTTGTAGAATTTCATTCAATATGGATTTCTCTTCTTTTAAATTTATTTTTATTTAATTTTTTCAATATGAATTTGTGTAATGTGGGATTTGTTTCTTTTTTATTGAATTTATTGGGGTAACATCCTATATAATAAAAGCCTAATATGCTAGGTGTCCAGTTGTCTGGTCGTCCATTCAACCAATCAAAGCATAATATGCTAATGATATGCTAAGGCCACTCAACTGCTCGCTATGATGTGCACTGACCACCAGGTGGCAGACCGTTGACTGGTTGACCAGTTGTTAAGACGTGCACTGACCACCAGGGGGCAGATGCTCCAACTGGTAGGTTAGCTTGCTGTTGGGATCCAGCCAATGCAGACTGAGCGAGACAGGCTGGACTTGTCCTGAGCCCTCCCACAGTCCCTCCCTGGCTGGCCAACCTCCCGTGTCCCTTTCCGGCCCCGATCATGCACTGGTGGGGTCCCTCTGCCTGGCCTATGCCCTCTTGAAATCCAGTACCTCTCAGGGGATATCAGAGAGCCAATTTTGGCCCGATCCTGCAGGCCAGGCCAAGGGATCCCACTGTTGCATGAATTCATGCACTGGGCCTCTAGTTGGTTAATAAAATTATATAAGTTTCAAGTGTACAATTCTACAATACATCATCTGTATATTGTATTGTGTGTTCACCACCCCAAGTCAAGTCTCCTTCCATCACCATTTATCACTTATTTACCCTTTTCTACCTCCTCTCACTTCCCCTTTCCCTCTGGTAGTCACCATACTATTGTCTGTGTCTATGAGTTTTTGTGGGTTTTTTTGTTTTGTTTGCTTTTTGTTCTTTTGCTTAATCCCTTCACCTTTTCCTCCAGCCTCTCAACACCCCTGTAGTCTGACAGCTATCAGTCTGTTCTCTGTATCTATGAGTCTGTTTCTATTTTGTTTGTTAGATTATTTTGTTCATTAGATTCCACATATGAGTAAAATCATAGGGTGCTTGTCTTTCTCTGACTGGCTTATTTCACTTAGCATAATGCTCTCCAGGTCCATCTGTGATTTTTTCTTTTTTCATGATTAGACTTAATGTGTGTTTTGCAGAGGAAGTCCAAAAGATAAAAAGCCATTTTCTTCATATCAACATGATTTATCACTGTTGATGTTAACCTTGACTTGACTGCATGGTTGAGGTAGTGTGTTTTAGGGTCCCCCACCAGGTAATTAGTCTTTTCCTCCCTTTCATACTGTAGTTAATTTTTGGAAGAGATTCCCTATGTGCAGTCCACACCTAAGGAATGGGGATTTATGTTCTATATCCTTGAAGGCAGAGTTCCTACAAAAATTATTAGTAATTCTTTATCTTAATTATTTATTTATAAATGTATGAACTTATAAATGTTTGTTTTATATTTTGAATTATAATCTGATATATTTTATTTTGTTCCTCAATTTTTTCTAATTTTTTCCATTGTCTATTGAATTCCATCTCTAGCCATTCTCCCTTTCCTGAGATCAATGAATAGGACCAAAAGTTCCAACCCTCTAAACCACATAGTTGGTTCCACAGACAACCAGCCCCCATCTACCCATTTTAGACACCTTTGTAGTTCTCATCATAGGGAATTCCAAGGGTTTTAGGGGCTTCTAAATATATACATCTCCTTCCCCTTAGTCTTCAACTTCATATTTTCACCTCTGATATTGTGAGTTATAAGAAATATATTGAAGGTGAAAAAATGAAGTTGAAGACTAAGGGGCAGGGGACATATCTTGTAGGTCAAAGTAAGAAGTTTTAATTATAAGTGAGATGGGGGAAAAATAAGATGTTGATCAGTAAGGAGATGTGATCTGGTGTGAATTTAAAAGATAATTCCTGTTACTATATGAAAAATAACCATCCATGGCAAAGACTTGAACAAAAGACACAAGATAAATGGCTATGATAATTCTTTATGAGGGAGTTGGTGGCTTGACTAAAATGGGAGCATTAGATATGTCTTTGTAAGAAGTGGCCAAACTCAAGATATATTTTAAATATAAATCTCATAGGATTTAAAGATTAATTTGAAGTCAAAGGTTAGGTAAATAAAACATTTTCGTAACTGGTTTGCCATTGAATATAGTACTAATTATATTCTATTTTATTTATTTATTTTTGAATATGAGTGATTTCTATTTATTTGGGTGGAATTACATCTCTCAGTTTCCAAAGTCTCATTTTCCTTAATCCAGTCCTGGAAGATGTCCAGCTGGGGATTCAGTAGAGCTAGAAGCAAAGCCAGAGTCCTAGGCTTTGAAGGTGAGCATATTATGCCAGGAATATACCTCGTTGGCGCCGGGGTCATTTAGGCTGATTATTTTTAAGAAACATCAGACATAGTAAAAGTCTAAAATTTGAGTGTAAATTACCCTTTAATAAGATACATTTACATTTAGAAGGAGAATCTTCATTTGTAAGGCTATCTCCCGCTGTGTACCAGGAAGAGAAGAATGACTCTAAACATTTAGAAACACTTATTAATAGAAAACAAAGACTTAAATGTGGATAACAACCTTAATCTTGTTTATTGTGCTTTTCCTTCTAACCTCCCATAACTGGCTTTCCCCATTCCTCGCCCCCCCCCCCAACATCTTCTTTTGTCTTTAGCTGGAGATATTATTTAAGAGAGTAGCTTTTGCCATTTCAAGGAGTTGCTCAGTTTTCCTGGGCCTCTCCTATGTATAGAGGAGGTAGTACATGTTATTAGGCTTCTGTTCACTTTTCTCAGGTTAATTTGTCTTTTGTTACAAGGAGCTGCCAAGGAAATATCACAGTCAAGCACTACATAGAACAAGGCTTTACTTACGTAGAGGAGAGCAGAGCAAGATCGCCTTCAATGGTGGACCTCAGTTCCCCACAGCCAGCGGGTCTCTCCCAGTGGCCATATGCAGAGCAGTTCGTCTATGTGCACCCCTCTGATGCCAGAGTCAAGGAACCTTGTCCCCTCCCATTGGAAGACAGATAACACAGTAGAGTTTGTCAGGTGCCATATTACGTACACACTTTCAGCAGAGACAAAAGAGCACTCATCAAGTCTGAAACAAGGAAAGATGTTCCCACACAAGATGATAAGCTGGGCACAGGCTGTGAGGATACTATCTCTTGGTAAGGAAATGTTTTAGGTCCAAGGCCCATTCTCATGTGGTTGAGTGGGGGTGGAAAGCCTGCTTGAAGGAGACTGTATTTGCCAACAGTGTGAATAATGGACAAGAGAAGACAAGAGTCATTGTATATTTTCATTATGTACTACGTATTTATGAGACTCAAGTGAAATATGCTGAACATTTAGAAAATAAAATATGGTTGCTGGTTATAGATTAATGTAAAATCAAGAATTTTTATCCATACATTAAAAAGATCATTCAAAAATATAACTGAAAAGATGAGTGTAAATAGTAACCCACTAGAAGTAATGGATAAATGTATTTAAATATCAATGAACTATACACCTACAATTGGATGAGACAGAAAGTTATATATATATAAAATT
>NW_005354744.1:790914-791870 GCF_000412655.1 Myotis brandtii | reverse complement strand
ATAAAAATTAGAAAAACCAGATGATTTATTATTTTAACTTAACAAAATGATATAAAGATATTCTGGAAAAGTTGTCTTCAAGAATATGATGCAGAAATATGAAAAATAAGATTAATACAGCAAAAATGATTTTATTAAAGGCAGACAGATAAATGGAACAAGAAATTAAATGCATAATGACATATACCTATTACTTTCTTTTTAATTCAGTCTTCCAAGTTTCTCTTTAAATGTGGGGATTCATCCCATGTACATGTAGTTTTACAATTTATGTTTCTGGTTTTGTTCCTTCAATCTTACTTTAAGTTTACAAATTATTTTTTCTTTATTCTTTTCCTAACGTTCACTGGATTGCTACATTACTATTAATTCTATTTATTTCCTTTGTTAAGTGGACATTATACTGGTTCTTACCATCATTCTACCAGTATTAGTTTTCTGCCTTCTGTGCTCAGACTCAAAAGTGTTTATCTTAAAATAGAAAGAAAATGCTGACCATGCTTCTTTGCTTTATCCCCTATGCCAATACGATGAAACATTTTGAACATTTCTTCACTGGTGCATACTCCTACAACCTGCTTGGAATGCTTTTACTTAACTCCTTTCTTGCTCACTCATTCTTAGGTTTTAATGATAATTTCGTACTTTTTTTATTTAATCCTCAACCAAGGATATTTTTCCATTGATTTTTAGAGCGAGTAGAAGAGAGAGGGAATGACAGAGAGAAATATCAATGTGAGAAAAACACATCTATTGGTTGCCTCCTGCACAAGCCCTGACCAGAGCCAGGGCTGGGGAGGATCCTGCAACTGAGGTACATGCCTTTGACAGGAATCAATCCCCGATAGGGGGCATGCAGGAGGCAGCAAATAGCTATTTCTCTCTCATCAGTGTTTCTAACTCTCTCTCCCTCTCCCTTCCTATCTGAAATCAATAAAAATATACTTTTAAATATA
>NW_005354744.1:781250-790899 GCF_000412655.1 Myotis brandtii | reverse complement strand
AAATAAAATCATCAAAGAAGATGGCATCCCCATCTCATATTTTCTGTGGGAAACTAGGAGCCTAAAACTTTAGCAGGAGTCTTGTTCCAAAACTACCTCCTATATTATGAGATATTTCTTTTTCTTTTGGATAAAACCAATTAGCTAAACCAGATGGTCAGCCCAACTACCAGTGAATTGAGGATGAACTATGTGCCGTCAAGTCCTCTTACCAGAAGACTAGTTATTTTAAAATAAAATAAAATAAAAATAAAATGATTTTGAAGAAGTAGGTAAATAACATTACTTTTATGCCAAGAAAAATAAAGGAGCCGAAACCGGTTTGGCTTAGTGGATAGAGTGTCAGCCTGCGGACTGAAAGGTCCCAGGTTTGATTCCGGTCAAGGGCATGTACCTGGGTTGCGGGCACATCCCTAGTAGGAGGTGTGCAGGAGGCAGCTGATCGATGTTTCTCTCTCATCGATGTTTCTAACTCTCTATCTCTCTCCCTTCCTCTCTGTAAAAAATCAATAAAATATATTTAAAAAAATAAAGGAGATACCTAAAAATACAAACAGAAGAATAAATAAGAAACTTAGTATATGTTCCATTTAAATACACACACACACACATACACACACATATTTTATTGATTTCAGAGAGGAAGGGAGAGGGCAAGAGAGATAGAAACATCAATGATGAGAGAATCACTGATCGGCTACCTCCTGCACACCCCACACTGGGGGTAGAGCCTGTAACCCAGGCATGTGCCCTGACCAGGATTTGAACCATGACCTCCTGGTTCATAGGTCAAAGCTCAACCCCTGACCCATGCCAGCTGGGCAGGATGTGTTACATTTTAAAAATTACTTCCTTCCTAAATATGTACAAATAGGATCACATAGTTGAACTAAACATCAGTGGCAAAATGTGGATTTCTTTTTGATGGCTACAAAATGCAAAGTATCAACACTTTGTGAACTGTTGCCCTTTTACTCAGATACCTCACATTTCTCACACTGCTCTTTTGAAGTCTGACTCCAGAAAAAGTTTTGATTTTGGTTACTCAAGCTGTAGAGTGAATTATATCAATGTGTTACTACTCTTCTTTATATTATGTATTGTGATATACTGCCTCATAATTGAAAGAGCACCAGTCCTGTAGTCAGAAGAATATGCATTTTAATTCCCATGATGTCACTAAATTAGGTGTGGGGCCTGGAGAAAATTTATTTATTTTTCTGACCTTGTTTACTTTCTAGAAAGGAGAAGTAAATAAGGTCTTCTTTATAGCAATATTAGAGGCCCAGTGCACAGATATGTGCACATTGAAAGGAAATTAATTAGTAGGTGGCCAGCGGGGTAGGACTGGGCAAGATGGGCTGAACATGCCCTGGAGCCAATCTCCCATGGTCCCCCAGCTGGCCATATCTGTGGTGGTGCAGGTGCTCAAAGGGCATCTGTGGAGTGAGCAGGGTCCCTACGGCAGGTGGGGTCCCTCAACCTGAACTGTGGAAATCGAACCGAAACCGGCAGTCTGACATCCCCCAAGGGGTCCCAGAGTGCGAGAAGGCACTCTGCAGAGATGCTGTTGCTCTGCAGCTCCTGCATTGAGTGTTTACTCTCTGGTGGTCAGTGTGCATCGTACCTATAGGCCGGTTGGCCAGTTGTTTAGCCTTTTATCTATATAGATTGTGACAATTAAATTTAATATTGAATATGAATTCAATAAATGGTATCAATCAATATTTTGGTCCTACTAATATTATTATTGTTACCTTTGTTCTTACTTTCATCTTTAGTTATAGCAACATTGGGCATGGTACATATTCTCTTGTAGCCACAGTCTCCAAATATGTCAAGTGGGAATAATAACAGTACCTATTTACTGGCTAATGTGAGGGTTAAATGAGTTAATATATGTAAATCATATAGCAGAATGCCCTGCACACTGTAAATGCCATATAAATGCTAGCCATTATTATCAGTATTAGAGGAATTTGATTTTTTAAATATATTTTACTGATATTTTACAGAGAGGAAGGGAGAGGGATAGAGAGTTAGAAACATCGATGAGAGAGAAGCATTGATCAGCTGCCTCCTGCACACCCCCTACTGGGGATGTGCCTGCAACCAAGGTACATGCCCTTGACTGGAATCAAACCTGGGATCCTTTAGTCCCCAGGCCGACGCTCTATCCCAGCCGTGGGCAAACTACGGCCCGTGGGCTGGATCCGGCCCGTTTGAAATGAATAAAACTAAAAAAAAAAGACCATACCCTTTTATGTAATGATGTTTACTTTGAATTTATATTAGTTCACACAAACACTCCATCCATGCTTTTGTTCCGGCCCTCCGGTCCAGTTTAAGAACCCATTGTGGCCCTCGAGTCAAAAAGTTTGCCCACCCCTGTGAGCCAAACCGGCTAGGGCTAGAGGAATTTGATTTTATGTGCATCCATGAACAGATTACTGGGGGTATTTGATGTATATAAAAGGGGTTCTATGGAAAGTAACCTCACAGGGTGATCTGATCATAAATTCTCTATGACAGGTCATAGTGGGTAGCACTGTCCATTGTTTCTGTGTACCTAGATTAACACACCTTTGAAATAAGAGTAATCATTCTATACCCAGCCGGCATGGCTCAGTAGTTGGGCATTGACCTATGAACCAGGAGGTCACTGTTTGATTCCCGGTCAGGGCACATGACTGGGTTGCAGGCACGATCCCCAGTGTGGGGCGTGCAGGAGGCAGCCGATCAGTGATTCTCTCTCATCATTGATGTATTTATCTCTCCCTCTCCTTTCCTCTCTGAAATCAATTACATATATACATAATAACTATCCTGTAATCTAATCCCACCTTCCTTTCTCCCATCTCCATGTAATCTTCCTTAGGTTCCCTCCTTAATTCCAAATGTCTAGATAGAAGAAACTGAAAAAGTGTCATTCTCCAGAGCATTTCAGATCTTGCTTTCTGACAATTGTCTGTTTTGGCACAAGTAAACACCCTAAAAATTCTCTATACGTTTGGACATTTCTTACATCAATAGCAGCAAAGTTGAGAAAGTGCGATTTAGGTGGAAGGAAAGTACAAACTTTAAAAAGGTAGTTTTCAAGCCAGTTATGATGGTTAAATGAAGTTTAATTTGGCTGGAGAATTCTAGGAGACTGTGCATGACACAGCCTCAGGGTTATCCCATCCAAAGCTGTTAGGAAAATGGAGTTTGTGTCCATCAGTTCCCAGCAGTCATGCTAAAAGCTGCTGGCAGGTAGATGGCTGGGATTGGCATTAACGCCCTCATCATAGTCTGTGCGCAGGCAGAGTGTGCTCCAGGGGTCAGAGAGAGACCTCAAAGTCACAGGTACTGGCAGTTGGAAGCTTGGAGATAGCGCTGAAATGTTACATGCCAAAGAGATATATGGGTGGGACAGTATCAATATCTGCTACCTACTACCAACACAGGGCACAGAGTAGATGCTAAAGTTTGTTGATTGAATTGTTGAATGACGATGTAGACCTGGAAAATAACTTTCATATTTGTTTCAGGGTTTATTTGATTTCCCACGTAGAATGGAAATTAGCTCTTTCTTTGTCACCTGGTGATGGCTGCATCTTGAAATGTTTATCTGTCATTTTCCTGGGGTTTGCTAGTTCACAGTCACCCTCTACTTTTCCTTACTTTAAAAAGTATACACCTTGAAGAATATTGCACCTGTCTGCTTATAACGTTCTGAAATACTCCAAAGAATATGAAATAAAACTTTCCACATTTTATGACTGTAATAAAATAAAAAGTGATATTCTGACATTGATCACAGTTAAGTGCAAGCTATTTTAGGACAAATCTATAAGAAAAGGCAAAAAACATATGCAAATATGGTAACATCTTGCACAGATTTTCAAAAAGGAACATAAATGATACCTGGATCAACTACTGAGTGTTTAAAAACACTCAGAAGGGTGCTTTCCATGCACATTCACACTACCATGTCACCACGCTGACAACATGTGCTAAACAAGTACTGCTTAAAAGGATTTCACATTACTGAGAGAAAAAGGCAACCCATAATGTGAAGCATTACACTGCAAGGGGAGCTGGCCTGTTGGTAATACAACATTGATTTGTGTTGTTTCAGATCCTAGAGGCAATAGGAAAACTTTGTAACACGCAGCTACAAAATAAACCTTTTACTTTGCTTCCCTGTGTATTCCTTCTCTGTGGTCCACAGAGATTTTCTGAATCATTGACTTCTTCATGTTTCCACAGCATATAGAAATCTTAGAAGAGTGCATAAAGTGTTCAATAAATATTGTTATGATAGCAAATTGATTGGGTCCATTTTCAACCTTACCAAATTAACAAGAGCGATCCCATAGTTGTGTTCATGGTGGAGTAAATAATATGGCAGTGAATATCTACTTAGTCACTGAAATCAGATGGTGGGTACTAAGACTACTACTGTGTATGAAACAACTAAATAAACTATTTATTTCTAAACAAATGTGTCCTTTAGCAATGCTTTTCAACAGATCCCTGGATAGAAAAGCTTTGATCTTGAATAAACCTTTATATCTTCTATGTCCTGTTTCCATTTTATTTATTTATTTTTTTAAATCCTCAACCAAGGATATTTTTCCATTGACTTTTAGGGAGAGTGGAAGAGAGAGTGAAAGACAGAGAGAAATATCAATGTGAGAGAATCATCGATTGGTTGCCTTCTGCACACGCCTGGACCAGAACTCTGGCTGGGGAGGAACCTGCAACCAAGGTACGTGGCCTTGACCAGAATCAAACGTGGAATCCTTCAGTCCACAGGCTGTGCCTCTATCCACTAAGCCAAACCAGCTAAGACCTGTTTCCATTTTAGCTGCATAATTTTTGGTTATATAAATGACTGTATGACCTCTCCCCAAGTGGGGAGATGAAATTCAGACCAAATAAGAACTTTCTCCATTGCCTTTTTTTCTGGGAGTCTCAATGGCTGAATCAGACTCACAATGTTTCTGTCCATCAAATTCCTATAAACAGTCTGGTATGCTCACAGACCTTGTGCTCTGATGTTCAAGAGTGGAGGTTCTGGATATAGCAAGTCTGATTTCAAACTCTTGCTCTGCCAAGTTTATCATCTCAGTCAGCATGAGCACATAAATTTAAGTTCTCTTAAGGCTCAGTTTCTTAATCTGCAAAATTCAAATAATACCAGTATAGAATAGGCTGGCTGTGGAAATAAAATGAGATAATTAAGGTAATGTCTGATTTACCTTAAATTCTCAAATTGTTAGCTGATTAAAATTTTAAAACTTTATCTTTTTCCTACTGTCTTCAGTGACTACAGATGATATCTATATACCATGCTGTGGAAAAGAGTCCTTATAATTTTAAGTATATAACTTAATAACATGGAGGCCATGAAATTCTTTTCCAAAGAAGACCAAGATTGGGACAACCCTTCAATAGAAAAATGATGCAAGTCATCTTCCTTTATCTTAATAAGCAACAGTAATATTAATTTCCTCCCAGAAAACTTAGATTAAAAAGGATCAAACACATATTCTATGACTACACACATCCTGTTTGGATTTCATACTAAGTTATTAACTATTTTCTGTTAATTTGGAAAGTTTAAATTGACTATCTGCCAATATACTTGTCTATTCATTTATTGAAAACATTGCTTTGCCATTGTAAAAATATAATTATCTTTTTTAAAAATATATTTTTATTGATTTCAAAGAGGAAGGTAGAGGGAGAGAGAGAGAAACATCAATGATGAGAGAGAATCATTGATTGGCTGACTCCTGCACACCCTGCATTGGGGATCTAGCTCACAACCCGGGCATGTGCCCTGGCTGAGGAATGAACCATGACCTTTTGGTTCATAGGTCAACACTCAATCAGTGAGCCACGCCGGCTGGACTATCATTATCCTTCAATGTCAATTATTGTAAGATATTTAACTTCTTATATACCCCAAAGAAAACATTATACATCTAGTGGACAAGAAGCCTCATTAAAATTTGAAATTAAATCTCAGCTGGGAACAAGTCAGCTTAATCCCATCTCCATAGGATTTTCATTTTCACATATTTTATAAATAAATTTCCATCTTAACAATGACTTATATGTACTTAGAGTATGATTATTGATATGAGAATAGATATTAATACACAACAGCAAAGGAAAATATCTACCAAGTGCTAAAGGTGAGAAAAATCATGACTTCAATCAAACCAGGGATTCTGAGACTGTAACATGTGGAAAGACATAGTTACTTCCACCATTAATCATGGCAGCATTTAATTTACTTGGCAGGGGCAGGGAAGAGAGGCTGGAAGGTTCCCTGGAGAGAGTGTAACAATATCTGTAGGGATGTAAATTAAAATATTTCACTAGGGTCTTCTGGAATGCTCTCCTGGGTGGTTGGGTCTGGGCATTATTTTCAAACTCTTCAAAATATTTTCAATAATTGTAATTGTGTTATGCTATCATTTAGATATTCATGTTTCAGATTTAGACTTGAAATCATGATATTTGTTCACATCTCTAGATTTAAATATTTTTGTTCTGTTTTATCTGGTTATTATGATTTAGGACAGGGCATATTTCTTTTTCATTTTTAAAAAAATATATATATTCTTATTGATTTCAGAGAGGCAGGGAGAGGGACAGGGAGATAGAAACGTCAATATGAGAGAGAATCACTGATCAGCTGCCTCCTGCATGCCCCACACTGAGAATTGAGCCCACAACCCGGCCATGTGCCCTGACCGGGAATCAAACTGTGACCTCCTGGTTCATAGGTCAACACTCAACCACTGAGCCATTCTGGCTGGGCATAGGATAGTTATTCTTATTTCAAAGGTGTGTAAACCTAGATACACAGAAACAATGGACAGTGCTTGCTTAAGGCAAAGACAAACCTTTTACTAAAAAAGTTACATGCCTTGGGTGCGACTACCCACTATGACCTGCCTTAGTAGGGAATTTATGATCAGATCACCCTGTGAGGTTACTTTCCATAGAACCCCTTTTCTGTCCATCCTGCTGGTTTCCATCTGTGCTTACCTTCCAAACAAACTAAATCCACTCAAATCTTTGCCTCAGTGTCTGCTTCTGGGGGATCTTAATCTACAATATAATATAAAGATTATTAAATCAAAATCCATCATTAAGAGATTTGAAAAGAATAATCTGAGAACTAAGGACAGCAGCGACTTGAAGATGAAGAATCCAGTTTTACAAGGAGTTCAAATAAATTACAGCCTGTAATGATCTCCCTGTATTTAGCATTTTGTGGTTTCTGGTTAATCTTTATAAAACTATGTGGCATCCATGAACATTGGCTGCTCAGACCTTCTTTCAAGAGAGAATCTTCTGGAAGAGCAGAGTTGGCTGACAGGCTCCACTCGTCATCTCCTTGGAAACTCCTATGCCACTCATACAAAGGCCACAGTCTCCCAGGGAAGCTTCCTGACAGGAACTGAGCAGGACAAGTGCATCAGTCAGGGTTTCATCACAAAAAAAGAATCATAAGGAACTGGTTTGCATGATTGTGGGGGGTCCCTAGGCAAGGGCAAAATCCATAGGTCAAGCCACCAGGAAGGGCAGGCTAGAACTCAAGTACCACATGAAGGCACCATCCAATCCTGTCTACAGGCTGAATTTCTTCTTCCTTGGGGAAATCAGTTCCACTTTTAAGGTCGTTTTACTTGATTGATGAGGCCTACCCAGATGATCAAATCTATCTCCTTTATGGAAATTCAACTGATTGTAGATGTTAATTACATCTACAAAATACCTTCATAGCAACAACCAGATTAGGGCTTGAATAACTAGGTAGTATAACATGGCCAACTTGACACACAAAATTGATGACTTGACTACAGCAGGAGTATTAGAGGCAAACTACTTCTACCAATGTGGGATTCCTTCACTGGGCAGTCAGGATCAGATAGGAAATTAATAAATTAGAACAATGACTCTAGTAAGAAAAACAAACACTCAAATTGGGCCTAAGTCATTATTCTGAAATAAAGCAGTTTTCTTATTTTTGTTTTTGTAATGCATTACTAAATTTAAAATACTGTCAACAAGTGTGATTATTAGGTATATTTTTTTCTTTCATTGATAATCTGGATTATAATTTCCAATCTATTAATAGGTTTAGAATTAAGAATCTAAAACATAATATTAGAGGTTAATATGTATTACAAAGCTTTGTGATACATGTAAATTTCACAAAAACAAGTCAATTATTTATCTATATTAATTATATAAAATGTAATGCGCTTGCTTTCCCCTACACCTCTAACAATTACAACTATAAAATGATAGTGCTATAGTAACTGGCACTGAAATTTAGAGGAATAATTTCCAACATTTATAGATGCAACACTACTAATTTGTAATATTACTAAATCTGAATTTCTTTAAATCAATTTCTTTTAAGAATGTACACATTAAATATTGCAAAATCACATGTTAACATTTATAAGCCATTATTTGTTCACTTTATTAACAATTAGGTTCAAAAATTGCTCCTATTATTGTATTCTTCACAATGTAAACTAAACCACACCCATCAATTGAACTTCAAGAGAATGCCTCACTGAGCAAGCGAGGCACCAACTCAAATGGCTTGTCATAATTCATTATTGCTAAAATTTGTTCAGTTTCTTTCATTTTTGAAAATTAAATATGTTAATGAACCTACTTTTGCCTACTTTTACATATTCAATACATAACTGTGTTCTATCCTAAGGCAAAATATAGAATATATAAAACCTATGCATCAACATAGACTTCATAGTGTTGTTCATAGAATTGGAAAAATAGAAATACCTAAAGATCTAGTAATAGAAATATAGTTAATGAAACAACTCAAGAGTATTCAGCCACTGGAAACAATTGCTAGGAAACCAATACAATAACACAGAGAAGTGCTTTGATGTACTCTTCAGTTAAAAATATTACTAATTCAGAAACATATGTACAAAAATGATTACAACAATGTTCATGAAAAAGTACATCCAAACTGGCATGAAATGATATGAAATGCTAACAGTTTGAATTACTGAGTGGTTAGAATTTATTTTTCCCTCTATAATGTGATGCTAGAAAAGTACATGAATTGTGCAATTAAGCAATGTTTAATAACCTTAAGCAACCGGGCAACTTGGAAATAGTCACAAGTTAAATGGGAAGAGGCAGTAAATGTAAAGAACTTCAATTAAGGTCCATGCAAAATTCAATATCTCAACATCAATTGTACTTGGCTTTCAACTTTATATTTAAAACAAGTCTTTCTGAAAGGGTAATATTCCTCATTCCTGTCAAGATATATAAATTCTGAAAAAGCAGTTGTGGTTTATGAATTTTAGTAACCCTTCAGAAAAGAATGAAATGTAAATTCAACTTAATGAAAATTAGGTGTGTTTTTTTAATTAATGGTTTTACTTTAAGTTTCTTACTGAAAAATGAGAAAAGTAAAATGACAATGAGAAACTATGGTGAGATATCTTCACTAAGGAATCCCTGCTACATGCAATGTAGGGAAATGTGGCTCACTCCTATTGAAGGCCAACAAAGCAAGTTTTTAGAAAGAATCTTGAAAGAAAGAAAGAAAGAAAGAAAGAAAGAAAGAAAGAAAGAAAGGAAGAAAGAA
>NW_005354744.1:767232-781187 GCF_000412655.1 Myotis brandtii | reverse complement strand
AAAAAGAAGAAAGAAAGAAAGAAAGAAAGAAAGAAAGAAAGAAAGAAAGAAAGAAAGAAAGAAAGAAAGAAAGAAAGGGAGGGAGGGAGGAAGAAAGAAAGAGGGGGAGGGAGGGAGGGAGGAAGAATCTTAGAGATGCAGGGTTTTGGAAGAAATTTAACTGAATAATCATCTCAATGCAATGTTGAAGAAGTGTAAGTGCAGCCCAAATTATCCATCTGACTTTGAGGATGCACATTTCCCACAGGGGAGAGTATGAGAAGTGGGGAAAACATTTCAGTCATGGCATTATTCATTTGGTCACTTCTTTGCCTATGAAGTTAAAAGTAGAAAAATCTATGTTTTTCAAAGTCAATACTGTTATTACCTCTATTCCAATAGCAAGTAGTTGAATCACCTTTCCTCTAAGCCCATAGAATCTGGAACAAAGTTCAGACTATCCTAATTACCTTAGTTAAAAATGTGTTTTCTCCTAAGATCCATGAGCAGAAATGAGCTCATTTTGACATCTAGATATTGTGGAAAAGATAGATGCCTTGGCCCAAGGGATAGACTGCTCATTTATTTAAAAATGTAATTCCAAATTGATCTTCTTTTCCTGCTATTGGGAGTAACTGTAGTTCCTCCTGAGTTCATTAGTATTTCTGAAATATGACACATTCATCCATCAAATCAATTAGGCCTTCTTGAATTTATAGGTCTCTCTCTTTGATTTAAGTTGCCATTTTATTAGTATTCTATACATCTTAATGAAGTCAAGTGACACTGAAAATTTGTCCCATTATAAGTAGTTATATTTCAAAGGTATAAATAATCTCTAAATGCTAATTTAAAAATTTCCATCTAAAACACAGACGAACACTTCTCTTTTATACTCAGTCTCCACTTCTCATGGTATGATTTGCTATAAAAGCTGATATTTCACCTAGAATTAGCAATGCTCTTCCAGACACACAGAAGCTAGGACGCTGGTCTCTAGGTGCTCTTGAAATTCACTTTGGCACCACTGAATAGAGATTCTTATATTTTTAAAAATCTAGACATTATATCATTTTGCTTAATGACTACATTAATTGTATTTGGAATTAGATATATCATTTTTCCAGCTGAGTTTGTTTTTGTCACAATTGCTTAACTACCATCTTTGAAAACATTTAAAACACTTTTTAAATATCCTATTGTACCATCACTGGAGTTTGTAAGGACAATAAGAAACAAAATCAACATCATATTATACTAATTCATTTTCTCCATAATTCAACTTTTCCCCTGACTTTTGTTTTTAATAACATTATCTTCCCAGTCATTCAATTTCAAAATTCCAGAGAGACCTGTGGCTTTTCCTTCGCAAACAAATCTTCTAATACAATATTTCTTTAATTGGTCCCTTTTTTCTTCTATGTACTGCTCCTGTTCCAAATTAGGCTGTGATATGTTTTTCTAATGGATAGTTATACTTGACTGTTTATCTGAAAATCCAACTTCCATTTTCTCCATAAAACATGACTTCTTTAAATACTATTTATTTCATATGCCTTATGTGTCTAGTCTATGCCATAGGGTAGAAGTGATGTGTACAGTTTGAGGGTTCACTCAACTATGATTAAACCACTTGCCTTGGAGTTCCTTCTTTCCCACTGGATGGAAATGACAGTGACACCAGGGGTTTTGGAAGATGTGGTTTAAGGATAGCTGAGCTGCCTCACAACCCTGTGTATCCCTGGATATCCTTATGGAGGCTTCACTCATCTACTTCTGGACTTCTCTGTGTAAAAGAGTAAAATACTTCTATCTTATTTGAGCCAATGGTTTTCAGGAGGTTTCTTTTCTTAGAGTAGTTTAATCTATGTTTTAGCTAACATGTAGAAAGTGTAAAGTTATTTTTTGGCAGAGCAATATCATGACAACTACAGCTCAATTCAACTTTTTTTTTTCAGTGAACAAAATATTGTAAGAAACACTGATACATACTGAATATTACTGAGTTTGGGGGAGATTTATTTGCCATCAGTGTTTAGAATTATCTCCTGCCAGAATCCCACCCTGGAGTTCTAACAATTTAAATCCAAATGACAGAGTAAATTGTGTACTTAGATTACCATGGGCATTCTAAATTCAGCATGTTCTAAGTTAACTTCAGCTTCTAGGCTTCCACTCACATCTCACGGACCTAAACTTGTCCACACAGCTCCATCCCAGCTTAAACTCAGAGGGTTCTATTACTAAAAGGAAGAAGGGGGTAATGAATATTGGGAACTAGCAATCCACCAATTCTTTATCAAATAGGGTTCATATTTCCAACCTGTGCATCAAATTGGCTTTATGTTCCAATGCCAGGCTAGTTTTCAAGTCAATGAAAGGATTCTACTGAGTTCTTAAAGTGCACTTCTTAATTTCCCAGCTCTTCAAAGAATGATAGAAATATTCTGATAATATTATAGGGTGGGTTAAAAGTAAGTTTACAGTTGTTTGTGTGGAAAATAATACAATAATGAATAAATAATAATACAATAATAAATGTTGTGTTTCATGTACTCACAACTGTAACCCTACTTTTGCTCCACCCTGTATTCTGCTATCACGAAGCTTTCTGGATCCTTTCAACCTCACCCTGATCATATATCCATCCATGCAAAAGACACTCACTTAGGCATCATCTCTGTGCCAAGACTTGGGTCCAGTCTAAGGCAATTTTAGATAAACAAGAACATGTTCTGGCCCAGACAGGGTCATTCTCACCCTCCTATATGTCGTTTTTCATTTAAATTGTTATTTCTTTCATGCTCTCTTTAATTGGAATTGTTTACATAGTCAATTTTTTTTTTACCAATTCCTTGGGGCCAAGAACCACCCCTTGATTTTTTAATCCCCTCACCATTTAACAAAGGACATAACCTATAGTCATAGAGTGAACTACCTGAAAGACTGAATGAAAGAATAAACCATATTGTCAGTATTCTCTAACGCATCTCGTATACTCAAGTTCTATGATTCACTACTTTTCAAACTGACTTTGTTTCATAGTGAACCACATTATTTCCTTCAAATTTGCCATTACTCCCCAAATCAAAGTAGGCTTTGTGGTTTTAATATAGAAATATTTTTCAATCACATACCTTCTGAGATAGTATAAAGCAGATATTTCAAAAAAGAATAAGCTGTGCTGCTGCCACTTAAAACACAAATGTCTCTTTCTTAGCTCTCCTGATACTTCATTAAAATTATAGTACATAGAATAGAAACATATAAGTCCTCAAAACCACGGGAGTAGAGACATCAACAAACAAGAAATGAAAACAAATAACTGAAGAACAGGTACAGTGTTAATGATTCAGTAAAACCATTTGCAACAAAGAATACCACGGAGAGGGTACAGTTGATGGCTAACATATCAGCCCTGCAAACCCTGAAGAAACTTTGAATTCAGAAAGACCAAGTGAAATAAGAGGGCAAGAGTGAGAATGTGTGTTGATAACAGATTAATTGGAGTCAATCTCTCCCCACTCCTACAGCTGCCTCCTTTTGATTTTCATAAAATAATCATGGCATGCAGGTATTTACCACATCTTCCCAAATCCTTCTTCCCTGGTAAAAATTAATACATCCCAGGAGGTCTATATAGGGAGGCTTGGCATAAAGCCAACTAGCATTGCAAGTGAAGAATTGGTTTGCACTACAATAGAAGATTAGAGGTCCCTGTGTGGTGGAGAGAATAGAATAGATAAAATAGGCAGGAGAGTTGCATATTTGGAAAATGCTAGAAGTATGATAAAAGAATTTCTGGATTTAAAAATAATGCATATGAAATTCCTAGAAACATACAATCTCCCAAAACTGAATCAACAAGAAACAGAAAATCTGGACAGACCAATGGAAGTCCTAGCCACAACAATCAAACAAGAAGAAAATATAAAAGGCATTCATATTAGAAAGGAGGAAGTAAAACTGTCATTCTTCAAGATTACATGATATTGTACTAGAAAACACTAAACACTCAACCAAAAAACTGCTAGATTTAATAAATGAATATGGTAAAGTATTAGGATACAAAATTAGTATCCAGAAATCAGTTTCATCTTATAAACCAATAATGAACTATCAGAAAGGGAAATTAAGAAAATAATCCTATTTATAATTGCATCCAAAGAAATAAAGTGCTTAGGAATATATTTAACAAAGGAGGTAAAAGAGAAAGGTTATGGGACGTTGTTAATAAGCTAACTACACATCATTAATCAAGAAAGTCATAGATTAATTGCAAAATGAATAAATAAAAATTATCATATAACAAGAGGCCTGGTCCCTCAGCCCGACCTGCACCCTCTCCAATCCAGGACCCCTCGAGGGATGTCCGACTGCTGGTTTAGGCCTGATCTGGCAGTCGGACATCCCTCTCACAATCCGGGACCACTGGCTCCTAACCCAGGGGTGGGCAAACTTTTTGACTCGAGGGCCACAATGGGTTCTTAAACTGGACCGGAGGGCCGGAACAAAAGCATGGATGGAGTGTTTGTGTGAACTAATATAAATTCAAAGTAAACATCATTACATAAAAGGGTACGTTTTTTTTTTTTTTTTAGTTTTATTCATTTCAAACGGGCCGGATCCGGCCTGCGGGCCGTAGTTTGCTCACTGCTATTAAACGCTCACCTGCCTGCCTGCCTGCCTCATCACCCCCTAACCGCCTCTGCCTGCTGGCCTGATGCCCCTAACTGTTCCCCTGCCAGCCTGATCACCCCCTAACTGCTCCCCTGCCACCCTTATCACCCCCTAACTGCTCCCCTGCTGGCCTGATCGCTCCTAACCGCCTCTGCTTTGGTCCCTGCCACTGTGGCTTTGTCCAGAAGAACAAACAGATGTCTAGTCTAATTAGCACATTACCCTTTTATTAGTATAGATAATAGTATTTACAAATAGGATAGTAACCATAAAAATCACTGGAAGAAAGCAGAAACTTTTTGAATTTTTTAACTCAGGGGTGGGGAATACAATGGTGGGATGATTGAAGGCAGGAGATCATTGATTAAATTATACATCTGTATACAGCTTGATTTTAAAACCTATGAATGTATGACTTTGACAAATTTATAAAAAGGTAAATTTTATAAGAATGAATAAAATCTAAAATTTATTTTTCAACAAGGCAAACTAAACAAAGCATCAAATAAGACTATACATCCTCATTTTATTTCTTTATGCAAATGTTTTTTCTATTATTAAAGAGCTGATTGCCTGGGTTGTCCCATGCTTTCTGACATCAAATAGAAGTCATGTATATCACCCAGATAGGACCATTCATAAAAATAACATGTCTTGATCATTCAATATGCCAGGCAGTGTACTAAACCTTTCATATGAATCAATAAATTTAATCTTCAAGGAGGTTATTTTGTGACTTGTCCAGTGGCTCACAGGTTGTAAGTGACAGACTAAGGAATCAAATACCTTTCTTTATGAACACAGAAAAGATGCTCTGAATCTATCAGGTTGAAAGAAAATTGGGGAAGGCAGTGCAGGGACTAGAAAGAGAGAGCGGTTGTAAAAACCATAGACACAGTATTAGTTTTAGCAAAGATGCAGGATATTGTTCTGGCATTCAGGGATATAATTAACACAAAGGACTCTTGGAAAGTACTACATTTAAGAAGACTTTACTTAAGGAAGGACAGAAAATCTGGGGAAAATAATGACTAGCACTCAAACATCCTTTTCCCTGAATCCATCACATGCCTCCTCCCAAATGTATCCCCAGTCCCAATTCCCATATGACCGTATGCATAACTTATCCTTCTCTTACTGTGTTGTACAAAATATGCCTTTTATGTATATGTTTCCCAAACCAGATTATAAGATACACTAGAGGCCCGGTGCACGAAATTCTTGCACTGAGGGAGGGGGCATCCCTCAGCCCAGCCTATACCCTCTCACAGTCTGGGACCCCTCAGGGGATGTAGCAGTGTGCCAAGTGGCAGGAGGCCAGGGATGAGCCTGAATCGGGACGGGGCTCCATTCACGCTCATCCCGGACTGCTGTGCCTGCTGCCCTAGAGTCAGGAAAGGCTCCTGCCATGGCAGCTGCACTCACCAGCTGTGAGCCCAGCTTCTGGCTGAGCAGAGCTCCACCTGTGGGAGCACATTGACCACCAGGGGGCAGCTCCTGCATTGAGCATCTGCCTTCTGGTGGTCAGTGCACATCATATCAACCTGTTGTCCCTGGTCGTTCCACCGTAATGGTTGCATAGGCTTTTATTATATAGACTAGAGGCCTGGTGCACAAATTCATGCACCAGTGGGGTCCCTCGGCCTGGCCTGCAGGATCGGGCCGAAACCGGTTCTCTGACATCCTCTGAGGGGTCCAGGATTGCGAGAGGGCACAGGCCAGGCCTAGGGGCCCCATCAGTGCACAATCGGGGCCAGGGAGGGACACAGGAGGTTGGCCAGCCTGTCTTGCTGGACCCCAGCAGCAAGCTAACCTACCAGTCAGAGCATCTGCCCCCTGATGGTCACTGCACATCATAGCAAGCAGTTGAGCAGCCTTAGGATATCATTAGCATATTACACTTTGATTGGTTGAATGTCCAACTGGACACTTAACATATTAGGGTTTTATTATATAGGATGAGAAAAATGTATCCCCTTTATGTTTGTATCTTAATGCTTAGTAACATATCTTATGGACAATTTGCATGCACTCAATAAAGGCAAGTTGGATTATTAAAATAACTATGTCTACTAGTATGTTCAGATTGCTCAAGATACCATTGTTCAGTAAGCATTTATTTAGTGCTTATGATATGCCAGACGTAATACACACTCATGGCTTTGGGAAATTCACAATTTAGAGGCAGAGGAAGTCACATTAAAAAATCAATAAATAAACCAATATGATAAGGCAGGCAGCACAAGTAGAGTTGTTCACTATTGGAGGAGAGTTTGAGAAACAAAGAGACTATCTTTAAATATCAGTGGTTAGCCAAGCAGCATTGCTCAATGGTTGAGCATTGACCTATGAACCAGGAGGTCACAGTTCAATTCCCGGTCAGGGCACATGCCCAGGTTGTGGGCACGATCCCCTTGGGGGATGTGCAGGAGGCAGCCAATCAATGATTTTCTCTCATCATTGATGTTTCTATCTCTCTCTCCCTCTCTCTTAAGTCAATACAAATATTTTAAAAATATATTAGTGGTTAAATAGAGTAAAAAGATAGCAGCTGAGGACTCTGCAGATCTCATTTTAATATGACCTTAGCAGGCAGGACACTTAATGGACAGTGTCCCCTTAAGTCAAAATATTGATTAAATTCAGGAACAAGTAATTAGGGAGGTTTCTATGTATCTGTCATTTTGATTCATTGGTACCATGTTGGTATACAATGAATTTTACTTCCATTGGTCCCTTGGTGCATTCTATTCTTCTGGAAATATAGTTTAACAATAAATAAATTCTAGTTTAATAATTGCACAACTATCTTTGGAGTAAAGGTCCACAGAGTAGTAAACTGTGTAGCTAGTTGTATTCATGTTTTCTGGCACTCTTCTGAAATATAAGGCAGTGGATATGAATGATCATCCCTAGTCATGCTTTTTCAATCAGGAAGGGGTAGAAGTCTGAAGAGTAAACTTCATGATAGTCCCAAGTGAATGCAAAAAAAAAATTAAATTCAAAGCCAAATCCATTGAAAATTAAACCACATTTTTGATAAATTATTACATTCTATAAGTTTACAGACACAGTTAAGTTGAACTTCCACATCAAGATCAATACCATACTAACCATCCAGATTAAATATAATATGAAATTTTCACTGTGACTATGGAAGTCAGTTTTAATTATAAAGAGTTAATTTTAATAGGTTTCCCAAAGAACTTAAATTATACAGTATATTCATGACATGTCTTGGTCAATTACATGCTTTTAAATCTTGTTATCTATATTACAAACATTTCATGCTCTTCTGCATTTAGACTTTCAAATTAGTTCTATTGATTTATCTTACCTTAGTTTTTAATAAATTTCCAAGATCTTTTTTCAATATGTACACTCATTTAGCCCAATTTATATTTTAATCACCAAAAACTCCATTTTTTCACTTTGATTATATTTAAAAAGTTAGTTCTCCCTATGGTCTTCAACTTAAATCTTTTTTAATGCCACAGAATACACTGGGAGCCTGCCTCTAGAGTTTTAAAATAACAGTAATTTTAAAGCATCTTTAGTAGTCACTTAGGAGAAGCACAGAAATGCTTAGAGTTCTCTGCATTTCTTCCTCTTCTCCTTCAACTAGTCACAATTTTAAGGGTGGAACAAGTATCTCAGGTAGCAAAATATTTCATATTATACAATGGATGGGTGAATTACAGAAAGATGTCATAGATTCTGAGATTTGCTTCTCTGTTAAAAATATTTTAAACCCTTAATATTAGAAAAAAAGTGTTAAATTTGAAGTTATATTTGAATATAAGAAAAAGCAGCTCATGCTTTACATAAATATTTAGAGAAATTGTCTACAGATAGTTTGAGTATCCTCTTAGCTTGACCCCCTAAGGCGAAACTGTCAACCCTGACCTGACTGACCATTTTAGTAATTGACAATAGATGTAGAGAATAAGAGTTTACTTGAGTGTCTAAAAATATACTTTTTGTAAAAGCCATGATTTTCAGTACACAGACCTAGAAACTACATTTCTTTGTTTCTCTTTCCCCTATATTCTCTATCTTACTAGTGATGTGGTTAATTAACACTTCATTCAAGGATTATATCTCTTACAGGTTCAGGAGAGTATAAAATTGTCCTCCTGGCAATGACAGGATGAATGAATATCCCAGTCTCATAGCTATTGCTCTACATCTAGATTTAAATTTCAATATTTTAAGGAACACTTTCCCTGGTAACAGAGAAGTATTACTCCATGAAGTGCTTCTCAAAGTGTAGTCCCCAGATCACCAGCATCATTATCCTAAAGAAACTCATTAGAAATGCAAATTATCTAACCCTATTCTATAAGTTTACAGACACATACCTACTGAATACCTACTGAATCATAATCTTTGGAGCTGGGGCCGAGGAATCTGTGTTTTGACAAGCCTCCCAGGTGATTCTGATGTACCAGGAAATTTGGAAACTCCCTCACTGTGTTGCATGAGAATATATTGTTTAGTAATACAAGAAGATTTAAGTTAAATTATTGATTAGTAATTTAAATATTAAATTCATGCCTTTGAATGGTCAAGAAGGCTAGTTCAAGTCCACAGAGCCCCATTATTGTTTCATTAGAGGGTAGGTCTGTTGGCACAAAAATAACTGATATCTCAATTGACCCAAAAAGGAGGGAATGCCAGTTGACAAGTGGCAACACTTGTTTGAACAAAGGCACCAGTGTAAGAAGTGCTCAGTAGTTAGGATCTTATGTACCATTGTATTCATTCTAGAGATATTGCCTTATCTTTAAGAGTTAGTTGAGTTAGTTATTTTTCCTTGACCCTGCCTTATATTACAGCAGCGGTTCTCAACCTGTGGGTCGCGACCCCTTTGGCAGTCGAACGATCCTTTCACAGGGGTCGCCTAAGACCATCCTGCATATCAGATATTTACATTATGATTCATAACAGTAGCAACATTAGAGTTATGAAGTAGCAACAAAAATAATTTTATGGTTGGGTCACAACATGAGGAACTGTATTTAAAGGGCCAGAAGGTTGAGAACTACTGCATTACAGGAATCTGAATCAGCTCCTTTGCGATTGTAATTTTACATTGTTAGCATTATTTCTTCTAGATAATGCTAATTTTTCGTGAGAGTTGCTCATTTTGATGCCAAGACAACATTGTTGGTGAAGAGGAAGTAGGAGCTTCCGGGTGAAGGTAAAATAGCAGAATTTTATTTCCATTGTCTCAATAGCAAATCCCATCTTCTTCCCTTCTCTCTTCACCCTCCATATCTGATTTTTACATAGTTCTATCAATTATTTCTCAGCCTTCTTCATCCATATTCCTCATTTTAATTCCTTTGCCACTGCTTCAACTCAGTTGCTAATCATCTCACAATTGGATGACTCTAAATCTAGAAATATAAAAACGATTACTGTATCTGTAAGAAGTCAATTCTTTCACAGAGGCTAATTGTCATTCTACCTTCCAAAGTGAGTTCAGGCACTTAATTATTGCTCCTGTAACCCTAAGTGAACTGAATGTGAAAACAAACTACTGGTGGATTGTTTATTTAAAAACCTCCCATTCCCATAATGTACTATGTAATGATTGTATTAATTCATTCAGTCAACTGATTTTTGATGCTAATATGTGTCAAAAACTATTTTAAACATAAAGGTAACAGTACTCAATAAAGACCAAAACCAGAGACTTTGCTTGTAGAATCCAGATTCTAACTATAGCAATGTGATAAAGACATATTATTATATTTATACTAGAGGCCCGGTGCACAAAAACTCCTCAGACCCCCGGGAACTTGGCTCCGGCCGCTCTGCCCCTCCATGGCTCCCTGCAGCCCCTGCCCCACTCGGCTCTCCCGGCCGCCCTCCTGTCAGGAGGGTGCCAGGATGCCCTGCTGTGGGGCCACCAGAGAGTATGCGCTAAGCCTTAGCTAAGCCCCCTCTTTGCTCTTCGCTTGCCATGCCAGCCTTCGCTCGCTGCTCCTGCCCGGGGCCAGCCAACTTTGCTAGGTTGCTTGGTGCTTATGTATGCAAATTAACCGCCATCTTTGTTGGCGGTTAACCACCATCTTTCTTGGCAGTTAATTTGCATATCGCCCTGATTAGCCAATGGGATGCGTAGCGAAGGTATGGTCAATTACCCTTTTTGTCTTTTATTAGATAGGATGTATAGGTACATCTATCAATATCTATTGCTAGCTATTTTAATTTCAATGGTCAAGCAGGTTTTCTAATGTAGTGATATTCTAACAGAGACATGAATGATGTGATTGAGAAAACCATATTGCTATCAGAGGAAAAAGTATCCCAGTATAGCAAATGCAGTAACCTGGGGTAAAGAAAGGAGGATGGTGTAACTGGAGAGGGATAAGGAAAGGGCAGGGTAGAAGATGAAGTCTGAGGTAGGCAGGGAACACATCACCAGGGGCAATATAGGTTATAGCAAGGGATGTAGATTTTATTTTAAATGAGAGGAGAAACCCTTAAAGATTTTGAGAGGAGAGGTGACATAATGTGACTGATATTTTAAAAGGACCACCATGGTTACCAGGAGTTGAAAAAAGGAAACCAGTGAGATGATTTGCAATATAAACCAAATGAGATTTCATATTGGCCTGGAATGAACCAGGGTGGTAGGGGTGTAGGTGGTGGTATTTCCTATTGGATTGAATGTGGGGAATGAGAGAAAGGAAGGACTCAAAGATAAGCACAAAGATTTTAGGACTGAGATAATTAAAGATGGAATTATGTTTTACCGACAAAGGGAAGACTACAGAAGAAGACAATTTGGTGGGTACGGGGGCTGAAGTTGGGGAAAATAAGCGTTTAGCTTTGAATATACTGTTTGAGATATTTACTAGAAATCAAAGTAAAGTAGGTAATAAATTGTTGCAGTCAGCAATTTAGATGTGGGATTTAAAAATATATACATCACATGGAAGCATGAAATAGACTGACAGGTGTCAGAGGGAAGGCGGGAAGGAGGGCTGGAAGAGATCAACCAAAGAAGTCATAAGTATATATGCATATATATACTTCACAGACAATAGACAGGTGAAGGCCTGGGTTGTGAGGAGCTGAGGGGAGTGGGATAAAGGGGGGAAATTGGGGACATCTGTAAAACTCTCAACAATAAAATAAATTTTAAAAATATATAAGTACATCATCACATTTTTTCCTAGAATTACTCCTTTTATTTTTGTATAGTGTTGTACAATATTTTGTCCTTATTACAAATCAAGTCTGATCATTCTTCAAAAAAATGTAAAGATGTATAAATGAAAATCAAAAATTACTATCATCTAAATCTTTCCAAAGGTAACTAATGTCAACATCTCAATGTACCTATTTCCAAATTGTATGTATGTGTATATATATTACATATATATTACTTTACTAGTAAACCATATGTAACTACTGCCATTTAATCCTTTTGATTTGTAAAAATAATAATTTCATATTCAGGCTAATATATAGACATATATAGATATATCTTATATAATAAAACCCTAATATGCAAATCAACAGAATGACAGAACTACCAGAGGAACGACCAGTCTCTATGACGTGCACTGACCACCAGGGGACAGACGCTAAATGCAGGAGCTGCCCCTCCAGGTGGTCAGTGGGCTCCCACAGGGGGAGCGCTGCTCAGCCAAAAGCTGGGCTCATGGCTGGCTAGCACAGCAGTGGTGGTGGGAACATCTCCCGCATCCACTGCAGGCAGGCAGTAAGGAGTGAGGGGTCCCAGACTGTGAGAGGGATGTCTGACTGCTGGCTTAGGCCCGATTTCCAAGGGGACTGGGCCTAAGCCGGCAAGCAGACATCCCCCAAGGGCGCAGGCCAGGTTGAGGGACTCCCACCCCCAGTGCACTGGGCCTCTAGTATAGATATATAGATATATACAAGTATATATAAATATATAGAGATATTAACACAATAAAAATAGAAATATACAAAACATATTCATCTATGCAGTTGTTAGATACTTTGATTATTTCAACTGATTGTCTTATGATGTACATGACATGATAGAGCTGGAATAACTGACTTACAATGAATTATAATGAAAAAAGCAGGTAGTGTAAAAAGAACCTGGAAAAATTCAACAAAATATAATATATCTATAAAACATTAAGAGTTATAAAATGGCCCCAGGATGCACCAAAATTACCAATAAACAAAATACCCAGGGTTAATTAATACTTTTTATCATGATTTTGACTAAAATGCACTAGCTACCTTGCTTTCAGCCAAAATGATTTTGACTATACTGTATATTCAAGAAAGCTATGTAGTTCTGTTTCCAAAACCTCTAAAAATATTAAAGCCAAAGATCTATATGAAATGTAAATAATTCTGAATTTTCTGGTAGATTATACTCTTGGGCACATGAAAAAATGCAAAAAACAGTAGTTGTGGGCCACTCTAAACCATGAAAACACAACTTCTAGTGGAAAATCTTTATTCCAAGCTAAAAGCTGAATGTGTACACCTTCAAATCCTTTTACCCAGTGACACAGAGTAATACAGCTTTCATTTTACTAGGGTTTTTAGAGAGGTGAGACTCTTCCAGTTCTCTGGATGTCTTTATTTTTCTGTTGAGGATTATAGCATACATATAGCAAAACTCTTTCCTTTTCTTTAAAGCATTTTAATTGTGTTAATTGAATCTTCTGTGGTTTTGATTCATACACAGTCATTCAGCTCAGTGGTGTTTTTGTACCATATTTGGAAGAACAGCATTAAACAATGTGGTAACATTGGTTGGTGGTCAACCATGATGTTAATGAGCTTGAGCTTATAGGTTTACTACTTGCTGGGGTCAATTGTGGAACATAGTCAATAATCTTGGGTGTGTACAGGGTGGGGCAAAGTAGGTTTACAGTTGTGAATGTGGAAAAAGACATTCCAGTTATGATTATTATAATAGCTTTATTAACTCAAAAGAATGTCACAGTGGCACAAGAAACCTATTTTTGCCCTACCTTGTATATTACTGGTTTTGATGAAAAAATATATGTAAGCCAGCCCATCTCTGTGTCAGAAAAAAAATTACCCACAGTTATTTGAGGATCAAATGTATAATTACAGCATTGAAAGTACTTTATAAACCATAAAATACTAAATAAATTTATTAGATTGTTATACTGACAAATATAGCTAGCAAACATGACAGAAGAATGGTTAATTCTTTCAACTTCAGTCTGTTGTTTGCTGTTGTAGGTACTGTAGGGGTTTTTTTTGTTTGTTTTTGTGTTTTTTTTTTTGTTTGTTTTTTTTTT
>NW_005354744.1:741455-766923 GCF_000412655.1 Myotis brandtii | reverse complement strand
AGGGGGTGTGCAGGAGGCACCTGATCAATGATTCTCTCTCATCATTGATGTTTCTATCTCTACCTCTCTGTTCCTCTCTGAAATCAATAAAATTATATTTTTTAAAAAGTTTTTGAAATTTTTTAGTCTTTTTAAAAAGGCCAATTAGAATTATTTATTTCATTAAATGTGATGACAAATTTTAAAAACTCCCCATTTCACATTTTTCTGTTTATCATTATAACATATATTTAGTGTTAGGTACACATAAAGTATTGTGTAAAGTGTTAGAACTACTAATTTGCAGTAGCCAGATATGTACCCTGCTATCAAGGAGTTTACCCTATAATTCATTTAGTCTTTTGCAATTAGATGGTAAATACTTTCAGGACAGTAGCCATAATCTACTAGTATTCTTTTCTGTACATTCATTTCCAGATCACTTAGCATCATGCTTTATTACCATCTACATTTTTCAGAGGAAGAAATTGATGTTCAAAAGCTTTTTAAAAACTTGGTCAATATCACAGCTTATAATTGCTAAAGATTTTGTTCTCAACATTTTCTTTCTTTGAGTTTAGCCAAAAGAAAGTAAATATAGAAGTGAGAATGAATAGACCAGTTTCCCTGGAATATAGTTTTTAAAAGGGCAGTAGAAATCATTTATTTTGGAGCTTAGGTGAGAAATAGTCAAATGAAGGAGTGAGCAGAATGCTAATTTTAAAAAATATATTCATTCTATTTTGTAACTATCAGTCTGTATTTCTCAAGCCCTTCACCTTTTTCACCCAGTACCCCAATACCTCTCGCCACTGGCAACCATGAGTCTATTCTCTGTACCTATATGTCTGTCTCTGTTTTGTTTGTTCATCTATATTGTTATATAGATTTCACATATTAGTGAAATGATATGGTGTTTGTCTTTCTCTGGTTGACTTATTTCACTTAGCATGATACCCTCTAGGTCCATCCAATGCAGTCATAAAGTAGTAATGGTGTAAACTAAAGCATAGGAAATATAGCCAATGATATTGTAATAACTACATATGGTGCCAGGAGAGTACTGGAAATATTGGAGGGGACATTTGTAATGTATGTGATTGTCTAACCACCATGCTGTACATCTGAAATTAATACAAAATAATATTTAATGCAAACTGTAATTTAAAAATTAAAATAAAACAAAAAATAATTCTATAAGCAATAGAACGACATTTAGGTTTTTTTTAGTATTGTACGACAAGGAAAAGCAATGATTTAGTACACTTAATTATCCATGTTTGAAATGGCCAGGAAAATGTAAAGCCTATAGCAGGAAAACAATTTAAGAGACTGTTAGACTATATAACTTATAAGTGGGTGAGGGCCTGAATTAAAGTCTACAAAACTGCTAATTCCTCCCATGCCCCTCGATTACTCCCCACAAAGCAAATGTTCCAGTTTAATGTTAACTTTTTTTAAGGACACATTAGGTCACTTCCTAAAATAAATTATATTTTCTCCTATTATTAACATCTTACATTAGAGTGGTATATATGTTACAACTGATGAATTAATGCAGACACATTATTAACTAAAGTCCATAGTATACACTAGAGTTCACTCTTTGTGTTATACAGTTCTATGGGTTTTGACAAATGTATAATGAAATGTATCCATCATTACTGTATCATACAGAATACATTTACTGTCCTAAAATCATTGTGTAAAGTGCTAGAACTACTAATATACTCTGTGCTCTGACTATTCATCTGTCTCTCCCTCTCTCTCTACCTCCTTCTCCCTCAACACACACTTCCTGGAACCCCTGGTAACTGCTGATTTTTTTTGCCTTTTCCAGGTGTCACAGAGTTGGAAATGGTAGCATTTTGGACTGATCTACCCTTCACTGAGTGATATGCATTCAAGATTCCTCTATATCTTTTCATAGCTTAATTTTTTATCATTAAATCATATTCCATTGTGTAGATGTACTGCAGTTTGTTTATCCATTAATCTATTAAAGGACATCTTGGTTCCTTTCAAGTTTTGGCTTTTATGCATAAAAGCTGCTATAAACATTAGTGTGTAGGTTTTTGTGTGGACATAAGTTTTCAACTCACTTAGGTAAATACACAAAAGTGCATTTGCTGCTTTGTATGGTAAGAATATGTTGAGCTTCATAAAAAACTGCCAAACTGTCCTCTAATGTGTTTGTACAATTTTGCATTCTCACCATCATGTATATATTTTCAAGATTATTTTCAAGATATTCCGCCGAAACCGGTTTGACTCGGTGGATGGAGCGTTGGCCTGCGGACTGAAGGGTCCCAGGTTCAATTCCGGTCAAGGGCATGTACTTGGGTTGCGGGCACATCCCCAGTGGGAGATGTGCAGGAGGCGGCTGGATTCTTAATTTTCCAAGATTTAATTTGTTAATACTTAAAAGTAGAGTTTTTTTAAGTAACAGTTTGGGTAATCTATATATGTAAAAGGCTAATATGCTAAGTGTCCAACCGTCTGACCAGTCACTATGATGCACACTGACCACAGGGGCAGACTCTCAACGCAATCCATTAAAATATGAGGCCTGATTTTTATTAACTCAATCATAATACCTTTACTAGTAAATACATCAAGTATGAAATAGATGTAATGCTCAAACTGTGCACTTAGAGGATGTCTAATGAAAGGAGAATTTCTGAAGGTGTGAGAAAGTGTGTAGAGAAAACACAAACGCTGTCAGGCGCAATGTTACCACCCTTATGTCTGAAGAGTTAAGAGTAGGAAGAAATGGATTAGTTTGGATGAAGATTAGCTTCTATAACAAAGATAAAAATCACAGTGGCTAAAAGTGAACAGAAGTATATTACTTTCTTATGTGAGTTCAACATCTAGACTGGAGGTGTGGCTCAATGTTGTCAAGATAGTCAATGGTAAAGGCACCTTCCATATTGGTACTATGCCATCCCATAGCACACAGCCCTACTCCATAGGGTGATAGCTATCCACTGCCTCATTTGGCCTTCAATATGTGTGAAGAGGAAATAGAGGAACTCCAGATCAAGCAAAAATTGCTCATGCTCCTATTTTATTAGCAAGAATTTAATTGAGTGGCCATACATGCCTGCAAAGGAGGCTGGAGACTATGGTCTCCAGTTGGGTTGCCTCATATGACTATGGAGAAATACGACAGATTTAAAGGGAACAGCTAGCAGTCAAACACATCACCCCACACAGTACATCTGGCCACTTACAACCACTGAATCCAGTAATAATAATTGAAGGAATTGCATGGAATTCATGATTATGTTTTGTGCCTAAGTCATGCTGTTTATCTTTTACTATTTGTGAATTTTCTTTATTATACAAGCTATATTTTGGTGTAAGACAAAAACAATAATTTTGACATGTCTGCATTCTACAGGGGTTTCATCTCTTCTAGTCACAAAAGAACTCTGCCCCATCATCAGATTTCTTGCTTCTCAATAGCTCCCTGTGTGAAACTTCGTGAGAGCTATAGAAGAAATTAATGTTTGAAATTGGGTAACTTTGATGGAGTCTGTAAGGGATAGGGAAAAAAAGAGAGAAAGGAGAGAGTATCTGAGCTATTTCACAGAAAAAATACATTTTACAAAAAGCCTGTAATGCAGCTTAAAGTTTTAGCAAAATGCCCAAGAGGTAGTTTAACATGCCTTAGTAATAGGAGGTTGCTTTAATATTGCTCACAAGGAAGCAATTCCTTTGTTAAAGGGCTTTCCAATTGAATGACTATGCCCTGTGCTTACCTTAGGAGGCCTTCCTTTCTTAGCAACCCATGTTCTTTGCTTAAATGCATGCCTGGAGACAGACCTAACCTTGATTTTTCAAGGAAAAAAAAAGTCTTCACCTTTGATTTGAAAAATGGACTTAATAGATCGACCCATTAAGTCTTTCATTATTCTGAGGTATTATTGCCAGGATTAGGAATAACCTCACACTATTCAAAATTCCTTCTGTTTCAGAAAGCATGTGGTTTGGGACAGAAAGTCTCCAATCTAATTTCAAAACTTCCATGGCTGCTGTAAATTACTTTGGGCAGAAAGGTGGTAGCAGACAAAGTTGCTATGAAATATACCATTTTAAATGTCATGGAGAGAATCAATAATGAAGGTTTGTAATGTAAAGTTTCTTTTGGCAGATACAAGAATGAAGTGAGGCTCTATAAATTCTCTAAGGTCTGCTGTCTATTCCCCACAATAGGAGTTAATAATAAGTGAATAGGATGAGGGACTTGAAAAGATTACAATAATTCCTCCATGATTTGAAGAATGAAAAATAATGGGAAGTTGTTAGAATGTGTTAGAGTTATTAAGCAACTGTTTCAGAAATTGTGAAAAATAAGGGTGACAGGAAGTCATCGAGAAACAAGATCTGTGTGTGTTTTTAAGTGAACATTTTACTAAAAATATAACATGTTCAGAAAATAAAACAAAAGGACATAAAAAACTCTGAGTGGTACCGGATATGTCCATTACTTTGATTGTGGCAATGGTCTCACAGGTGTCTGCCTATGTCCAAACTCATCAAACTGTACACATAAAATATGTGCAATTCTTTGTATATCAATTATACTTCAATAAAGCTGTTAAAATATAACATATGCAGATAGGTGCATAAAACTTAATTACACAGCTTGATACATTTTGCCTAAATAAACACAGCCATATAATCACCACTAAGATCAAAAAGTACATTATTAACATCTTTGAGGGCCCCCTCATGTCCATTTCCACTCACCAAGTACCACCATAAAAGTAAACTCCATTCTGATTTCTAACACCTTAGATTAGTGTTTACTTGTCTTGAACTTTATATAAATGGAATTATACAGTATGTATTTTTTGCCTGGCTTCTTTTGCAAAATATTATGTTGATGCTCATCATCCATGTTATAGTGTTGATATACATTCAGATTGCTTCCAGTTTAGAGATCATATGAATACTGCTGCTATAAACACCTTTGTGTGTGTGTGTGTGTGTGTGTGTGTGTGTGTGTGTGTGTGTGTGTGTGTGTATTCTGATGAATGTACATACATTATTTTGGGGAATACACTTAGGAGTTGAATTCCTGTTCTTGAACATATGTATGTTCATATTGAAAAGATATTGCCAAAGAGATTTCCAAAGCAATTGTACCAATACTATAAAATCCCACCAGCAGTATATGAAGGTTCCAATTAGTCCACATCCTCCACAATCCTTAAAATGCTCAGGCACTTTAGCTTTATGTTTTCTGATTAGCAAGTGGTTATAAAACTTTTTGCTTTTAAATTCTCAAATGTATTTGCATTTAAGCATATAAGAATAGGTTGATATGTGTGTGATTTAGGGGAAGTAAATTAATTATATAAAGTAAATAAATATAACCAATCATTGCAAATATCAAGCACTCTATAATTTTACATACATACATACTCTCCATATTCTCTCTCTCTCTCTCTCTCTCTCTCTCTCTCTCTCTCTTTCTTAATATATATGGAAATAGAATGATTTTTAGTTGGTGATTTATTTATATACTTTATCTTAATAGCAATTTGTTCATTTTAGGAGACATTTTATGACCTTCATTATCATCCCTCATTTAGGAACCAAATGAAACATTTTCTACATTTCAATCCACTGAGTAGGTTATATCATAAAATATAATCAAATCATTGAAAGAAACAGTTTAAATTAATAGCACATGCTGGGTCACTAGCACAAAGTTTGGTTGAAAAAGTTTGTTTTCCTTTCCACTTAAGGACTTGGGTCATTATGCTGCAACTAATGGGAAATTAATAGAGTTTTAAAGTTCTCCAAGCAATAAAAATCTTACACCCCCACATTAATTATTCCCCACATTATTTTTTTTTAATTTTTATAGTTAAGAGTATTACAGAGGTCCCTCTCTTTTCTCCTCATTGCCCTCCTCCACCTGGTTGAGATCCCACCCCAGGCCTTCACCACCCTATTGTCTGTGTCCATAGGTAATGCATATATGCATACAAGTTCTTTGGTTAATCTCTTTCTGCTCCCACTTCCCTCTTCCCTCTGAGATTCCTCAGTCTGTTCCATGTTTCTCTGCCTCTGGTTCTATTTTATTCATCGGTTTATTTTGTTCATTAGATTCCTTGTTCATTTATTTTGATTTTTAGATTCAATTGTTGATGGATACATATTTATTGCCATTTTATTGTTCATATATTTTTATCTTTTTTCTTTTTTCTTTTTCTTCCTCTTCTTAAAGAAGACCCTTTAACATTTCATGTTGTAGTTTGGTTTGATGCTGATGAACTCCTTTAGATTTTTCTGGTCTGTGAAGCTCTTTATCTGACCTTCAAATCTAAATGATAGTCTTGTTGGTTAGAGTAATCTTATTTGTAGGTCCTTGCTATTCATCACCTTAACTATTTCTTGCCACTCCCTTCTGGCCTGCAGAGTTTCCATTGAGAAATCAGCTGACAGTTGTATGGGCACTCCCTTGTAGAAAACTAACTGCTTTTCGTTGGCTGCTTTTAAGAGTCTATCTTTGTCTTTAACCCTTGGTATTTTAATTATGATGTGTCTTGGTGTGGGTCTCTTTGAGTTCTTCTTGTTTGGGACTCTGCACTTCCTGGACTTGTAAGTCTATTTATTTTGCAAGGTAGGGGAAATTTTCTGTCATTATTTCTCCAAATACATTTTCAATACCTTACTCTCTCTCTTTTCTTTCTGGCACCCCCATAATGCAAATGTTGGTATGCTAGAAGTTGTCCCAGAAGCTCCTTACACTATCTTCAAAGTTTTGAGTCCTTTTTTTCTTTTTGCTCTTCTGATTGGATATTTTTTGCTTCCTCATATTCCAAGTTGCTGATTTGATTCTCCTAGGAGACACCAGAGTGGATATACTTGCTTTGGGGTCTCCTAAGAGGTGCAAAGTCAGCCACTGCCTGGGGCCACCCGGCAGGAGCTACAGAGCCATCTGCAGATGGCTGCTACTTATGTTGGGCTTGGAAGTTCCCAGGAGAGGCCAAGCTGTGAAGCAAGGCAGGCTGGTGCTAGTGCCAGCCCTTGGACCTCTTATTGATAGCTATGGGCATGCCCACACCAGCTGTTGCTTGCTTGAGAGGTTTTAGGAAAGTCTGCAGCCTGAGGTAGGCCAGGCTATTCATATGGAAAAGCTGCTGCAAAGAGCTTCGTGGGGCTGTAAATTGGGTGGGGCAGGATCTCAGGAAATCACCAGAGTCCAGTGAATAGTGTGAGCCAGGCTGATAGAAACTCCTATATGCCTGCCAGTCACCTCTGTGATGGGGGAAGTTTCAGCATAGGAACAATGACCCCTGCCAGTACACCTGTCTGGGAGAAAGCTGCCCCCAGTTCTTGACCTGAAGCCAGACAATCCCTTCCCTCCCTGTATGTCCCTGCATCCCCCCAAGCCACAGCCCCAGTGCTGGAGCTCAGAGGGAGCAAAGCCAAGTAAGTCTGTGCATGGGCCCTTTTAAAGGAACTGCTGGGACTCCAGCTGCCTCCTTGTCACTCAGCCACAATTCCCACTGGTTTTTCCAACTGAAGTTATGGTGATTCCTCTTCCCAGCCCTAAAAGTCTGGGCTGAGGGGTCTGGTGTGGGACTGGGACACCCTAGCTCCTTAAGGGAGACCTCTGCAGCAGAGAGATCCCTCCTGACTTAAAAAATGCCACACGTGGATGTGGAACCATCCGTTCTGTGCCTCAACTCCTCCTACCAGTCTTGATGTACTTTCTTCTTTACTTCTCTAGTTGTAGGACTTCTTTTCAGCCAGATTTCAGGCTGATCTGAATGATGGTTGTCCTGTATTTTAGTTATAATTTTGATGTGTTTGTGGGAGGCAATGAGCACTGCATTTACCTACAACACACGGCCATCTTGGTCTCAATCTTTTCCCACATTATTTTTTAATTATAAAAATGGATGGTTGATTTTCTTCAATGTTGATCTATGCAAGAAGGGTATAATTTTAAATAAATGTAAACTTTTCATTAAAGCACAAGGACAATTTCCTTTATTTCTAAAAATTGATCAAAAATCAAAGTCTGTAATTTAACATTCAAATTTACTGCTAAAGAAATAGTTGATACAAAAATCAAAATGTCCTTATATTTCACTACGTTGAGACCTCTTTGAGAGAAAAGAACTGGAAATTAATTATCACTGTTTGCATAGGTCTAGAGAAGAATCTTAAAAATAATAACAAGGGATTAATACATATTTCTTATTCTTTGTTATAACATAGTCTTCTAATTAAGGTGAATTAATCTATGCAGCCCTCAAATGATGTAAGCTTAGAATCACTGAGTATGGAAAATAGACCCACAGATTAAAAATTAATAATATTTATTTATCCTTTGAACAAATAGAGCAATCTATTGTCACTGTGTTCAAGATAATATCTTATTGCCAACACTGCAATATTTACTTTGCCAAGAATTAAACACCAAACTTCTTGGGTAGACTTCAGTTTGATCCCAATGCTTTCCTCCCTGTTATCATGTCCTTTCTCATGTGACTTTGTACTTCCTCCTACTAGAGGCAGAGTTTCCTTTCCCATCCCTTGACTTTGGGTTCAACCATGTGACTTGCTTTGGCCAATATGTTTTTAGCAGATGTGATGTAACCAGAGGAATGAAATCTGCTTCTTGCTAGGGCTTCTCCTCCATCAAGTCTGCCATCATCATGAAGGGAGACTATGTCTCAGACAGCATTGGTGGACCCGATTATTATGCTAAGTGAAATAAGCCAGTCAGATAAAGACAAATACCATATGCTCTCATTTTTATGTGGAATCTAATGAACAAAATAAACTGATGAACAAAAAAGAAACAGAGGCATGGATACATGGAATAGATTTATAGCTGTCAGAGGGGAGAGGGGTGGAAAGAGACTGGATAAAAGAAGTGATTGGCTTAGCCAAAGAACATACTAGTATATGGTATGCATAACTCATAGACACAGACAACAGTGTGATGATGGCCAGAGGAAAGGGGGGCGAGGGCTGGGTGGAGGTGGGAAAGGAGGGAGAAAATGGGGATATCTGTAATAGTGCAAACAATAAAAATAAAGTTAAAAAAATAGTTCCGGTGATTTTGTTAGCTTCTTGAGTTATAAGAGTGATTCCAGGATTTAAAAATATACATTTTTTTCATACAATATGACTTTTAAATATAATCCAACTGCTTAATCTGTGTCTTAACTGAAGAAAGAGGGTTTTTTTTTAAGCTGGAGGAAAAGCTGTCAATGGGATGTAGTGTCCAGACAAAACCAAACCCTACAATCTTAAGAATGATCAAAAGTAATCTTGACTTCAAATGATATCATGTGCACTGACTTCAAAATCTAACCCTCATGTAAAATTGATTTCAGTCCCCTGAGATGAAAATAAAAGCTCTATCTCCCAAATGAATTATGGAATCTCCAAACTGTCATAAAGAAATAAGATTTACTAAATTTTAGAATGAATTAGTGTTTACCAAGTGCTGCTACTATTATATAAATAATAGCTTTGCTATTTACCATCTAAAAATAATTTTCAGTAGTTATTTGACTAATTTTATTATCTCTTCTACTAGAGAGTAAGATTCTGGACATTTTTCTCAGAGTATTAGTTCATTTCACTGCACAGTCTTGTGAATGAAGAAAGAAATTCAAACACCATTCTATTGGATTATATTGACATCCAAAAGGACATTAAATGTAAACAGGTACCTGAACATTTAGGCATATGAATACAGTATTTTATACTATTCTAAGTCAAAATAGAGTCGGACTAATTATCTTACATTAAAAACAAAATGGAAAAATCAGCAAGGTATTACAACCATGACACAGGAGATCTAATCTGATGAAAAATAAACCTTTTCTTATTTAACCCACTGAATTTTAAGGACTGACTTAAATAATGCAACAAAAGAAAATACTATAATATTTTATAAATGCTAACATATTGGCTACTTAAAACAAACCTATGAGACAGGCACTATGCCTATACTTGTTTCACAGGTGATAAAAATGTCATGAGAAGTTAATTTTTCTAATGTCACACAGCTGGAGTCAGTGTTAGAATTTGAACCCAGACAGACTGGGTCCAGAGCTTTATATATAATCTCTCCATCATACCACCAAGTGCCTGATATATGACACTAACAATCGATATCTACACAAATAATTTCCCTTTTTGGCCTGGGAGTGAGAATTTTTATATGCACGAATGAAATCCTGAATATCAACTACCCTTTTAAGAAACATATTCCCAAAGCAATATAATTGAACATGACATAATAAGGAAAAAAAAGAAAAACCTTTGGAAGCATATTTTTAATCTAACAGTACATGAAGAAATAATGCACCAATCAGCAAAGTATGTCCCTTGGATCAATTCTAGGCTTTAGAAGCAGCTTGCAAAGAAAAGAAATAATTCCGTGGTATTAACGATTCATCAATAAAGGTTTCATGAGTAAAAACAAAAGCATCTTTATAGTATTGTAACTGCTTTTATGGAAGTCCAAATAAAAATCTAAGCATACTGATAATCTTTCTAATCATGAATATTTCAAGCATGTAATTGCTTCTTTAGCCCATGTTCTAACTACAAGTATCTGGAAGAATCATTATCTATTATAATTTAGTATCCTTTAGACAAGCACCACTAAATATGAGCTATACCTTGCCAGTTACTTAGCAAAGGCCCAGTCATTGCATTTTCTTTACATCTAGAGATAGATGTGCTCATACATTTTTCTATGTTTTAATAAATTAACATTTTCCAGTACTCATTTTAATGTAAAAATGGACCTGCCTATTCCTTGTTTTCTTCCTGTGTCTAATCTGCTTATTCCTTTTCTCTGCTGTCATGCTTTTCCTATATGAGCACCTATAACTACTCAATAAATATTTGTTAGATAATGAATAGTATCATATAAAGAAAAATACCCAAATCCTAAACCACTTTACATGCTGATTTTTTAGTCTTAAAACACCATCCAGGACTATTTTCCTAATGGATCAAATTGACATTCAAAAGGACAATTTCAATCAAGTTAATCTTCTGATCTTATTTGAATTGATTTTAATGGAACCCAGAACTTTTAGTATGCTACACAGGTCCTTTACTACTTCTAGCTTGAAGACTGACAGATGTAGCTGAACTCTGATTCAGATGACCTTATCCAATAAAGTTCTTAGGTTAATAAAGAGGCTGTGATTACTTCCCCATAAGCTTAAGTTGAATAAATCATGTTTGTTTGTTTTTTTAATTTTACTCCTAGCCCTTCAATTCAGGCCCCTGACATTAGGGTCTTCATCTTTATAAACTTTAAAAAGTGTTTTTAAACCTTTAAAAATAGAAACACATTTTCATCTTAATTATAATATATAGTTAGAACACATTAAATACACTTTGAATATTAGGTTACAGTACCATTTTAATAGGTTGAATGTTACTTCCACTGCTTGCTTTTCAGATCCTCTCTGCCTGAAATAACCAATCACTTATATCAACAAAGACATACTTACACTCTAAAAACAAGCTTCCACCATTAAAATATTCAAGTTTCAAAACATCCAGGCGATGGTTCCCAATTAGGAAGAGGGAATACACAACGCTTTCATAGGTAGTAAGAAAAGAGCCTGACATAGGATTTTAGATAATCTTATGTGGGTGGAAATTTCAGTCAAGAGAAAAGAAATCTCAAAAAGAAAGATATTAAAGAGAAAAGAACAAACTTTTTTCTTAATGCTGCAGTAAGTAACAGTACAGTAACTTTCCAAAACTTGACATAAACAAAAGTATGTCACCACATTATAGGGCAAGTAGTCTGTATGCCCATATAAAAAAGTGAACAAGAAACCCCTTTTTAGCACCTCCCATTGATACTGAAAGGAATTTGGGGGTGAAATAGGCAGGTTTAGAAAATTTTAAAAAATTAAGGGGTCCATGGAAAAAGCACAGGGCTACAGAGCTGCAAAAGGTACATCTCCATAAGACAAGGGAGCTGGGAGCAGCAGAAGTTACATTTCCATAAGACAAGGGAGCTGGGAGTAGCAAAAGGTACACATTTATAAAATAAAGGGAAGGAAGCCCTCATTCAAAGAAAGAGAAAGAAAAGCTCAGAGGGAATAGGAGAACAATAAGGGAGGATGGAACTTCATGTGAGACTTGAGCTCAGGAGTTGCCATAGTGACCAAATCAAAGGGGAATAGTGACCAATCAGAGGGAATATTGAGGCACAAAAAATTGCCACCTTTATAAACCCTAGGAAAATGGGACTCAGTGTGACTCTTTCCCCCTCCCCACATGGAAGTCTGTTTTTGTTTCTCAATAAATTTCCACCTTTGCTCTACCATCCTTAGTCCCTGGTTTCATTCTTTGACTCTAATGGACAAAGAGCCTGGGAAAACCATCCTGCCTAGGGGAACACCATGCATTCCAGTCCAAAAATCCCATCAATATGACCTAAGTTAGTAAAATTTAGACCTAAAGACAATATGACTTTTTTTTTAGATATAAGTGGGAAACACTTTACAACAACATTGAGGTCATTACCATAAGAGTGACGGAAGATAATCTGGGGCAAATATGCCAGCAGAGCATATTGGCTGAGAGTACAAAATCTTGGGTTGGACTGTCTGGATGTGATCTTGGTTTTTCTACATTTTGCCTACATAACCGTGAGTAAATTGTGCAGCCTTTCAGGTGTCAGCTTGCACACCTCTAAATCATACCACATTAATAGAATTCTCCAACAGGAATAAAGAGGTTGTATGTAAAGCTCTTGGGACAGTCTATGCTGTAGGACAGCTGGATTTAGGAGTTGTTTATGGACAGCAAGACTCACAAGACAAAAGGAGGCAAAAAAGAGACAAAAACCCTCACATCAATCTGATGCTATATTTACTTAACTTTATAGAACAACTCAAGGCAAGAGTTACAACAGGTATATCATCAGTGTGTCACTGGCAGTCCTAGCACGTGCCCAAGTACACAGATTCTTTTGCCACATCACCCATCCAAAGCATAAGCACCAAGGTGCATGTGAGTCATTTGAACATACAGAAACCACAAACCCATCTGGTAGGGGGGAGAAATAGAATATTGGTTACTAGCTATTAGTTATAATAAATATCAATAAGAAATATTAATCATGCTCTGTTAACTGTGATTGTTTTGTTCTGATTAAAGAAAGCACATTCTAACCTGGCTGAGTTGTACAGAGGACCTGGGAGCTCACCTGGAAATGCAGCCCATCCTCCCCATCTGGGAGCAATGAAGTCTGGATGTCCCCTGCCCTTTGCACACCCCCAGCCCACATTGCCTGTAATCCATAACCATTATATCCAGTCTTATTCCTTTTGCCTACTTCCCCATGCCTGTAATACCCATTTTTATTTTGCATACCCATTATTATTCCTTTTTCCCACTTCCCCTTGTAATCTTTGTCCTTGTACCCCATATAAGCAGCTGGCTTATGGGGTTGGGAGGTGCAAAGCAGATTTTTGTGGATGACCTGCTGCTCTCCCATCCTGCCGGCAGTATTGGAATAAAGGCTCATATATGATTCAACTTTGTCACTGCTGAATTGGCTCAAGTAGTGACAGGCAGCCCACACCTATTAGTTGTCTGGTTTCACATCCACCTATTAATATTTTACACTGTCCTAGTCACATAGGTCAGAGTCCTCAGTGCCAAAGTATAGCTCCTTCAACACAGGTGCAGTTCTGCAGGACAAAGGAGACAGACACATTCCTCATTTATCTTTACTGTTTCCAAGGAATCGATGCCACAGAACCCAAGATCATTCTCAGTCAGGTTTGCATCAGTCCAGGCTTGATGGTAACACTTTACTCTATTAAATGTAAGAACCATTTAACCCGTAAAGAATTTTTGTGAGTTTATTTGAGCCAAACTGTCGACAATTGATGGGAAACAGTATCTTAAAGGATTGAGATAATGCTCCGGAGAATGGCAGTTTTTTCAACTTGTTTTATAAACTACAATCAAAGGAGGAGATGTAAGTAGGTTACATGAAATTCATTGGTGGTAGATTAAGGAGGTAGGAGAAAGCAAAGCGGGGGAGGGGGAGAAACCTCTGAGATTAAATAAAAAGTAAAAGATACATGCTTCTTTTACATAGGTGGGTACAGGATAATTAACAGTCAACAATTAACATGATAACAATAATAATGAAGTAATTTGTGGTCTCGCCCTGGTGCATTGGTTGTGCCCTGAGGGTTTCAGAAAAAGGGGCCCTGAAGGTTGTACCCTGACATTCCAAAAATATGTTATGGTAGATGTAAAAAGAACAAAGTTGATCTTTATCAGGGAATATACAGGCCTAGGACACTACTACCCACCATAAACTGCTTTTAATTAAAGTTTTCATTTCAGATCAGCTTTGTGGTTACTTTAGGTCTTTGAGTTTGCTAGGCCTTCATGCAGGCCTTCCCTGAGCTTGTCAGGTTAGTATGTGGCCCTTTTTCATCCACAACTCACCGTCTGTGATGTAGAAAGTGCTCTAATAATGTTGCCTAGTCTTGTTCCAATTAGCAAACAGGTAATATTCTATGAGTTAATATATACACTCACTATCAATGAAATACTGTCAATAATACATGGAAGTGGAGACTACCAGAAGAATTTAAATTATCCATTGAGACAGCAATTACATATATGTTAAGAGTACTAATAATAATTAAATATATGTTGAGAGTACTAATAACATTGTTTATGCCTGATAAGTTATCTGGTTCCCCCTTATTCTAGTAAAAATATTACAATTTTTCTTTGGGAAGTCCATTTTTACCCAATCTCATGTAGTTCTGAACGGGATGGCCCACCTTTGTATCTAAGGGTAGGACTTGCATTGTAGGCTTGTGCCCATGATTACTTCAAGACTGACCTGTGACTCAAAGTAAGCCAATGAAGATCACTTTGAATTTTTATCAGAGTTATCACAAAACAGAAATGTTTACTCAGTCACTAGTTCATCATGATAGCACTTCTGGGCTGAGTGTCAAGGGCCTGGTACCAAATGGCTAAAGCCTGCCTGAGAACAAAGGATACACAGAGAAAAGCAATGACAAAAGATGCAAAGGGGGTAAAATCTGAGGTCTCTGTAATACTCAAATACGTAAGTCAGTAAATTACCTTTTTACTTTAATTCAGTATGAATTTGGTGTTTGTTAAGTGGAGTCTAAGATTCCTGACTAAGGCAGGATTTGAATCCGGAAGGGAGATGCAAATGTAAAGATAGGATGCTTAACTAGAAAGGGCAAAATCCATAACATATAGTCCAAGGAAGCATGTGCCAATGTAGACCAGTTCCACACGTGCATCAATGGCTGAGAAAGCCGGTCTGACAAATCAGGACTAAGGCTGAGGAAGGGGGACAGGCTTACCCTTTCTTCAGAATTAAATACTTATCATGTCCCCAAGCACATATGAAGTCTATTGTGAAGCAAAGATGGACTGGCACAGGCTCCATTCCTGGAAAAGATTGGCAGAACTTTTGAGCAAATACACATTCTAGTCTACCGGCTGACATGTAGGGCTTTGCTTCTCTAAGGCACTAGAAATCCAACAAGAATAAAGAAAGCCTTAGTTAACCAAGAGAAAGAGGTAGAAACAAATCAACCAGAGACCATATGGAAGATGAAATTGATATTTAAGAAAATGACTTCCTGGTTATGCTCAAAAATTCTCCTTGGATCCAGTCTGAGCAGCCTGGAGATGAAGGAGGATCATGGCCAGTATCTGGGATGAGACTAGTATGGGATAGGTTTGCCATTTAATTATTAGGAAAATACAACTTAAATTGTTTTTCCCCAAAATACTGAGAAAAATACAAGATCAGTACAGCTAAAAGAAATTTTTCATAATGTCTATTATTCAAATGAGATAAACACTTTTTAAAAATGGTACACAATGGGACAATTTCTCTTATTATTATTAGATGTAAAACTTATTAGTTGGTGTTTATAATGTGGCCTGAGATATTCACATGGAGAAGGAAATAGAAATCCCAAAAAGCAGCATCATATACACAACAAAATATTTCTCATCTTACCGGTTAATTAAAAATGTTAATAACAAAATACACTAGAGACTGGAAATCAAACTTGAACTAATACAAGCAAACATTACAGGGTCATGTGATATATTCTAGGTAGAACTTGTCTATAAATTAGGTAAGAGGAAAAATATATATTCAAAAATGAGGGTATAGAGAACATCATCTTAAGAATTGCAGAAGATTGAAATTTGAATGTTTTAATCATTTGCATTCTTAAGCCATGCTCTTTAATGATATTATAATTTCCTCACAATTTACTACATGATAATGTTAACAACAAGCATATAATATTTGAGTGCTTACTATGAATATACTGAGTAATTTTATATATGCTTTTTTTATTTACTGAAATTTCCTCAGACTCCAGCACACTATGAGTTTTAATGACATCTTATTGAAAACCTAGATATCAGTAACTTTTACACCCCCTTACTGATAAGGGACCTCTACTTGCCTGCAAAAATCTCTCTCAGTTCCATCTGAGAATCTTTACATCTTAATTTATGTGTGCCTATGCTTGCTGAATACCATAGTAACTACACACAATGGATATACATTAGAAACTGCTATTTATTTCCAGTCACTGCTGGACACCCTGTTACTCTGTCAGACACCCAGAGACATCTGTCTCTGCTAGTCATTGTCTAAGTGCCACCATGCTCCTCTTCTATTAGGTCAGGCATCTAGAATCATCGCTGAGCTCTGCAAAGGAAGCACGGGCACACTCTTGTTGGGAAAGCAGCGCAGGTATGGCAAAGTGGTGTGCCAAGTGCTTCCCTTTCCTCATATCCCAGGACATCTTAGCAGGTCCCAATGCTTTATACAATTTCTAATAGAAGTGTTCCTTCCAGTTTTGGTTTTATCCCAATATTCCATAAGACTTCTACAGGGAGAGGAAAATGCTGGGGGAGGGGGAAGGGGGAATTATAACAGATGACAAATCTCCAAAAAGGATGTCATGTTTAATTTAGGATAAACTATTCTTTCTAACTAGAGGCCCAGTGCACGTGCACTGGTAGGGTCCCTAGAGGCTGCTGGCTGCCAGCTGCCGACCAGGTACTCCCTCCCTTCGCCTGGATGCCTGCTGCCGCCACTGCTGTCTGGGGCCTCCCTCCCTTCCCGAACTGCCTGACGCCACCAGCCAGGGCCTCCCTCCCTTCCCCCAGCTGGCCCCGCCCCCTGGTCAAACTCCCAGATGAACTCCCAGTTGAGGGGACAATTTGCATACTACACTTTTATTATATAGGATAGCCAAAGTTTTCTTAGTGTGTTAAGTTCATCTTAACTGCTCCTTCCCTCAGAATTAGCTCTCCTTAAAACCCTCTCATTCCCTAAGTCAGGAAAAAAAAGGCTGGGGTAACAATACTTGTACCAGACAAAATAGACTTTAAAACAAAGGATAAAACAAGAGACAAAGAAGGACCCAAAACACCATATTGAAAAGACATATACATCCATATGTTCACTTCAGCATTACTTACAATAGCTAAGATATGGAAGCAACCTAAGTGTCCATCATAGATGAATGGATAAAGAAGAAATGGTGCCTATATACAATGGAATATAACTCAGCCATAAAAAATAATGAAATCCAGTCTTTTGCAACAACATGGATGGACCTAGATGGCATTATGCTAAGTGAAATGAGTCAAAAAAAGACAGATGTCATAAGATTTCATGTATATGTAGAACCTAAAAAACAAAATAAACAAACAAGCAGAACAGAAACAGACTTAAAGATATAGATAACATTTTTATTGTGGTCAGATGGGAGGGGGTTTGGGGAAGGGGTACAAAGGGTGAAGGGATCAAGAAGTACAAATTGGTTGTTACGGAATAGTCATGGGGATGTCAAGTACAGCATGGGGACTATAGTCAACAATATTCTAATAACTATGAATGGTGTCAGATGGGTATGAGATTTATCAGGTGGTCACTTAGTAAGGTATATAAGTGTCTAATCACTGGGCTGTACACATGAAACATAATATTTTACATCTACTGTAATTGAAAAATTAAAAATATTAAAAACATATTTTCTATATAAAAAAAGAAGTTACTTTGTTTTAAGAAACAGAAATCAATTCAATGTTGAGCTGGTAGTGGGTAGAGGGGAAATGTTATTGGTTCAACAAATCAAAATTTCAAATTCCAGCTGCGGTTTTATCTTTATTTAAACAGAGCTTTGTTGAAGGACTTCAATGATATTTTCAAGTTTATCTCTCTCTCTCTTTTTTTTTTCTTCCATCTCTCCGTTGGTTTTTGTCTCAGGCAAGCAAAAAACAAATACAAAAACAAAAACATAACAGAATAGCCCTTCCTTCTTCTTGGATCCAGCAAAAGTCACTGGGATGAATTTGATTGTTCCAACTTGAAAAACTGGCCCCACACCCCAGCCAGCCACTGTGGACAGTGAGATGGAGTATTCTGATTGCCAACCTTGTTGCTAAGCAGGGCAAGCCATGTAATTAGCATCCCTAGTAGTTAGGGAAGGAAATAAGTTGGGCCATACCAATTGTCCAGTAGAGTCCTGCTCTCAACAGGGCCAATCTGATCCTGAAGCATGTCCAGATGAATTGGAACCCCCACAGCAGGAAAGACATGGTTCAAATTCTTCCCTTAGTCATGTGCAAAGAGCCAGGATTCAAAATTGGGTCTCATTGCTCCAATGCCTATGTTCATTTGACCATATTCCCTGCTTCCCTAATTATAATGTGTTTTCACATTTTAAAAGAGCATTCCTAACTATAATTATGCAGGCACACCAAGATAAAATAATTTTGGAGAAGTCAGAAAGGCTAAAGTAGAGTTCCTCAAAGTATGTTCCATACCACCTTTTTCAGAATGACCTGGGGAGCTTATTATTTCTGAACTGGGAATCACTTCTGAACTCTTAAATCAGAACCTTTGGGTTTCTTCTCTGCTTGCTATGGCTTGTGCTTGTCCACCATTATTGATATAGTCCAAAAGGATTGACTGCCTGATAAAGTGTTGCCTTCCCTTCTGTTGATGAAAGTTCCCACTTAACCAGATATTTGCATCTCTGCTCATAACAACAGAAATAACAGACATCCATGTATCATGGATGATTTAGCAAGCCATTAGTGCAATGCTAAATTTTGGGGTACTGCCAACGCTATGTCTTAAATTCCTCATATTTGACACAACACTTCGGCCAGGGTATTTTCAGAAATATATGTCAGTGATACTTTATGTTCGCATGGAATGAAGCATGGCACCTTTCCCACCATAGAGATATGACACAGAAACAGTATGTCATCAGTTCTGCCCTGGTCACCTCTAAAAGTCTCCATATTGAGGAGGCTCCTTAGCTACTATTGTTATTGAATATAAAGTTAAATGCTAAAAGCAAAAGAATGGGGTTGTTTCTCGTCTTAGGAAATGTAAAGTCTTAAATGATATTTTTAAATGCCTATGCTTTTTTAGTATAGGAAAGCTGGCACGGGCAAATGAGAAACAGTCATGCATCCACAAAGGAGTGCTTGCCCAAGGATCTACATCCTTAGTATTTATGCACCTTAAGATTTGAGAAACACATTGAGGTACTGTAGTTGCTATCAACCTTTGCAGTGTATTGGGATCATCTGGGGAGGATTAACAAGCAGTGTTGCCTGGATCCCAGTACCGGAGATTCCCATGTAATTGGTCTGGGGTGTGGTATTGGTGCTCTCCAGTTTCTAATGTGCAGCAAGGTTGAAAACCACTGCAATCAGAGAACTATTATATGATGAGTGAAAATGCCTGCAAAAGAAATTCCTCTCAGGAGAAATGTGAAGAAAGGGCTAATCAGGACAGCAAAAGCAATTGGGGAGATTTTACTAGGAGAAATCATAGTAAATATGAAAACTCAGAGGCAAGCCTAAGACATCAACTCTCAAAAATAATTAGGTTTGGAATACAGGGGGCAGTGAGCATGGCAGAGTGGAAAAGAGGGACGTTTACATAAAAGAGAATGAAGAAGTGGAGAACCTGCCCAGCCAGGGTGGCTCAGTGGTTGAGTGTCAACCTATGAACCAGGAGGTCACAGTTTGATTCTCAGTCAGGGTATATGCCTGGGTTGTGGGCTCCATCCCCACTGGGGGGCACGCAGGAGGCAGCCAATCAATGATTCTCTATCATCATTGGTGTTTCTCTCTCTCTCTCTCCCTCTCCTTTCCACTTTGAAATCAATAAAAATATTTTTTAAAAAGAAGTGGAGAACCTTATCACCCAGAATGAGGAAATTGAATTCAACTTGAGAGCCAACATAGGTGTCGGCAATTGGAAGCAGCATGAAGAAAACCGTGCTTGAAAATGAAAACATCACTAATAGCATAGCAAGGTGGTCCATGCTATTAGTGATGTTTGAGAGAACCATCTCCAGGGAACTTTATTTCCTTGTTTCTCCCTAACAGTCATTTTTAGCTACAATGATGAAGAAACTATACTCACAATAAAGAAACTGCTTGGGGGATCATAAAATGATCTCATGTTTGCTAGTCTAAGTTTGCATGGTCTGTAGAACTAGTCCACACCACAATTGTTAGTCTATGGTTAAAGATTGCTAAGAATGAAGATTTAGAGTTAGTTTAAGTTGTCTTCGGTTCAGTTTACTGTTTACCCTGCAAACAAGCAGCACAAAGGTAAGGGGGAGAGATCAACTAAAGGACTTGTATGCATGCATATAAGCCTAACCAATGGACACAGACACCAGGGGGGGTGAGGGCATGAGTGGGGGGGGTATGGGGCAATGAGGGGATAAGGACACTTATGTAATACCTTAATCAATAAAGAAATTTTTTAAAAAAAGGATCCATGTGAGTGCTTAGCATTGTGCCGATGGCTTGCTAAATCATCTCAAACTGTTTTGCTATTAGAAAGCACCAGGTTTGAAAGTCATCAGAGGAGAATATTTGGATGACCTATATAGATGCAGATTCAAAGCCCTAAGTCTGTCTTCATGGCTCCAGGTATCATATCCTCGCTGGACACAAATTCTCCCTGGTCCTGCTGACAATTTTTGGTCCCTGCCCAGTATCAGGGTCATTATTTCAGACTCTCGGGTACTTTGACTGTCAACAATCCCTCTGCTTACTCCTGATCCTAAAACTCAGTATTTCCTATGGCTTTCACCAGCACATTGTGAACTTCTATAAATTCTTTCTCTGTTCTCTGTAGTAGGATAGTGATGAAATGTTGCTAGGCATTGATGATTATAGTATTCTGATAGACAATAATGAGACAGAGCAGATTAAGAGGAACCATCTCAAATTAGACATACCCATTTGATCAGGGACATTCTAGAGCAGTGGCTCCCAACATGGGGCACATGCCCCACAGGGGGGGGCAATTTGATTTTTAAGGGGGGCAATTCGAGAATGAGTTATTACCAGTGAATTTTTTGTATTTCTTTTGGTTCTAGGGACCTCATATACAGTATATAAATATATAGTGATGTATTTATGCATTTCAGTTCTCTATTATATGTTTTGAAACTTTATTGGCTATTTTTTCCTATCACTTCATATATTATTATTCTTATAACAATTTCTTAGTGATTTCTTCCTCGGTACTTCAACTGTCCTTTCGTTCTTTTCTTTTTCTCTTTCATGGAGGCCATGTTCTTTGGAAGCTTGTTTAGACCAAGTTAATGGCCTTTTAGGCTTCCTCCACATGAATAGGAGTTCACTTTTTGAATAATAAGAATTATATGTCATGGAGGGGGGGGGCATCAGGATTTTAGAGATGCTTAGGTGGGGCATGGCCAAAATAAGGTTGGGAACCACTGTTCTAGAGGATATTCTAATCTCAATTATTAGTTTATGTAGCAAATCCAAGCCCAGGGTGTGTGGGAAACCAAAATGCAAAATGCATGGATGGTACTCCAGGGTAGAGCTCTACTGGGGGATCTAAAATCATATTGTACTCATCTGCTAATGGGCAATGGCAGTGGAGGAAACAGTAGCAAACATTGGGAAATCAGGATTGACAGATCTGGGGATCATGAAATCTTATAAGTAGATATTAGAGCTCTAAGTATTGGTGGTCTTCAGTAAGTGCAGAATTCCACGCAACTGGATTAGAGAAGGTTGTTATTTATTAACTTTTTTTAGTAAGGTTACCAAGTGGAACTCACAAACAGTATATGATATGGGGACATATCTTAGAATTTACTGGAAGAAAGGATGACAAGATGGGCTGGAGCTTCAAAATCCCTCTTGCTTCTAGTTAGGCTAGGCCTCACTGAGGCTGCCTATCCATTTTATCCTTGGAGCATCTTTGTTGTTATTTGTTGTTTATATGTAGATCCAAGAACTATCTAATCAGAATGTCCTGGGTCTTGGCCTGTACATCTGTGTCTTTTAAAACTGAGCGAAACAAGCCAGTCAGAGAAAGGTAAGTATGACATGAGCTCACTCAAATGTGGAATCTAATGAACCAACTAAACTGATGAAAAAAAAACAGACCCAGAGACACAGAAACATGAATAGACTGTTGAACCTCAGAGGGAAGGCAGGGGAGGGTGGGTGAGAAGAGATCCACCAATGAGTGTATATACATATATGCATAACCCATGGACACAGACAATGGGGGTGCTGAGGGCCAGGGGGGATGGAAGGAACAGGCTGGAAGAGGTTAAGGGGGGGGGGGTGAGGAGGACCTATGCAATACTTTCAACAATAAAAATTTTTAAAAATCTGCACAGGCAATTCATATGAACTACCAGGATAAGAGTTACAGTCCTCAGAGTCAGAATGGGGCTGACCTGGCTGGAAAGGGGAGTCGGGCAGCCAGCAGTAGTGGTGAAAGTGGCTAGTGGAGGGAGCTACTGGTCCAACTAAAGCACACTTCTGGGCAAAGTACTATGAGGAAGGTTAACCCTTAAGAAACATAACAGCATTTCCTTTTCTGGCCCACCTGCTTTCAAGAATTATCCAGTATGAATCAAAAGAGTTCTGCATTACATTCTAAAATTATGGATGATTGGGAGCCACTGCTATCTCAGGAATGGATATAGGTTACTTTGACACACAGAAAATTTTATTTATAGCCTATGAACCATTAGAATTTAGGTCCAGTATTCAAAAGAATTTCCTAATATGAAAAAATCTCTGAAACATCTAAAGAGAGCAATTTTGGTACTTTTCTATCATTCAAAAATTGATAACGGATTCACTTCTCACCTCTCCGGTGTATTATTTTAGATGAGGAAATTTCGGTGGCAGTCATTCTTTTGTATCGGTGTAGACAACCCATTACAAACAACCACAGGAAGGCTACCATCATCTCTCTAAAAGTGAGGGTAAACACAAGGCTTAATTTGTTCATGTGCAGTAAACAGTTTAGTTTTGAAAGCAGAACCTAAAGCGAAGATTTGATTTCTCTCTGGTCATTTTTATCTCCCTGGTTGAAAGATATTACCGAGATAAAGGAAGCGTTAAAATCTAGCACTAGGTAATCAGAGTTGAAGGAATATAACTTTGCTTGGAAATTATTGTCTTAAATCTTCTTTGGCTCAAGACATGCTTTCTTCTTTCTGAAGTGGCTTGAGCCAAGAATCAAGCCTGAAGGGACTTTAGGAGCCAAATAGTCAAAAGCAAAGATTCAGCTGGTAATTAGGTGCTTGAGATTCACATCTCTCTGCCAAGTGAAGATAAGAAAGCAAAATATATTATACTGCTTCTAAGTTTCAAAGGATTGGTCACCTAGTGACTATGTTTGTGAGATACCCAAGATCATTATCACTATGAAAAAAAATGAAAACCAGCTCTGAAACAGCTTTGATTAGCAGGAGCACTCACCATGAATCTGCGACTACAGAGGGCATTACATCCCTGAGACCAGGGTGGCTTCCAGTGAGAGCTCAGATTTACTAATTGGCTCACTGTTTACTGAGAAATGAACCCCCCTGTTGTAATATGCATGGGGACTAGTAGAGCTCTTGAATGCATGGCCTTAAAAAATAAAAAAAGTAGTAATTTTGAGAAAGATGATTTCAAAACTGATGTACATATCTAAAGCTGCAATTCTTTACTGATGCCAAGGCGTCCATACTGTCTGTTTAACTTGAAAGTCAGCTGTCTTGTACCAGCAAGTTATTTAGCTATCTCTTTAAATTATGAAAAAACTCACCCTCTTTTCAAAGCTGAACAGATAGCCTTCACAAGAAATACTTCTCTGAAAATACTAACCTCTGCCTTAGCCGGTTTGGTTCAGTGATTAGAGCATTGGCCTGTACCCTGAAGGTTCGATTCCAGTCAAAGGCACATACTTAGGTTGCAGGCTCAATCCCTGCCCTGGCCAGGGCGTGTTCAGGAGGCAACTGATTTATGTATCTCTCTCACATCAAGGTTTTTCTCTCTCTGTCTCTCCTCCTCCCTTCCACTCTCTCTAACAATCAATAGAAAAATATCCTTGGGTGAGGATTAACAAAAAATACTAACCTCAAGGTGCAAAATTTTGTCCTTGGAAACAATAAAAATAAATATAAGTAAAAATCAGGTGTATCAAAATGGAGCCAACTATCATTTTAAATCTTTAGACTAACACATTCACCTCTTCTCTTTTTCCAGAGCACTGCTGCATAGAGGCCAGTACTGGAAATCAAAAATGTAAAATTTTCACACCAACCTTTTTTCTAGTGTATCTTGGAAGGGGAAGATGATTAATGCTGGGTCAGCCCCTGTCCCAACTTGGCTCAATCAGTATTTCTCCCTTGGGAATCTGGAAGTCACTGCTGAGAGAAGGAATGGCTTAACTCATTAAAGCCAGGACCTAGGAGTTGGTGACAGCAAATCATCCACCACATTTTTTTTTCCTCCAGGAAAAAACATGGAAAGCCTATCTCAGAAGAAAACAAAATAAGCCGACAAGCATAGAGTGACAAACAAGGTAAAGAAGGAATTGGGAATGCCAAGGTCATTTGTTAGCAATTCATGTCTGAGTCCTGGACAAAACCCCACCTTTAAGTTCATTGAATCCTGCCATTAAATACCACCTCCAACTCTTATAGGTGTGAGATAACTGGAATAAATTTCCCTGACTAGCAATAGGAATCTTTACCATTATAACCAGTTAGAAATGTAATGGAAAAAAATACATTGTTGCTAATAACCAAAAATATAAAATCCCTGGTAATCTACACTAATAAAAGAGAAACATGGTAATTGGCATACGACCGCTACCCTTTTCATTGGCTAATCAGTGAGAATATGCAAATTAACTGTCAGCCAAGATGGCGGCCGGCAGCCAGGCACTGAAGCGAGCAGGGAGGCTTGCTTGCTGCAGACTCCAACGTTCGCCGCCTCACTTGCCAGCCTCTCAGCTGCAACTCTAAGCAACTATATACTATGTTGCAAATAAGAAGGTAAACAAAACCCCAGAAAACAGCCGGACTGAAACCCAGCC
>NW_005354744.1:721309-740695 GCF_000412655.1 Myotis brandtii | reverse complement strand
AATCCCCTGATCGCCCTGTGGCTCTGTGTGTGACAGGGGGCGGGGCCACAACCTCCCTATCCGCCCTGCTCTGTTCGTGACAGGGGAAGGCACCCCAACCCCCTGATCTGCCCTGCTCTGTGCGTGACAAGGGGTGGCGCCGCAACCTCCCCATCGACCCTGCCTTGAGTGTGACAGGGGGTGGTGCCCCAACCCCCCAATCGGCCCTACCCTGAGCGTGACTGAGGGTGGCATCACAACCTCCTTATCCGCCCTGCTCTGTGCATGACGGGGCGGCGCCCCAACTCCCCAATCGGCCCTGCTCTGAGCCTGACCAGGGGCTGCACTTAGGGATTGGGCCTGCCCTCTGCCACCCGGGAGCAGGCCTAAGCCAGCAGGTCGTTATCTCCCGAGGGGTCCCAGACTGCCAGAGGGCACAGGCCAGGCTGGGGGACCCCCCCACCCCCGCCCCCGAGTGCACAAATTTTTGTGCACCGGGCCTCTAGTAATAAAATATTGTAAATGATATGTAATTTTATATCTAAATAGAATTAATTACTAAAGAATATAATAGAAGAGATGCATAAGTGGAAAAAAGACCTATTCCTAGCTTCTTTCCCAAACATATCAAAAATGCTCAGAGCCTAACTCAGCTATTTAACATTGGGAAGTTCTCCTGTGGAAATCATCAGAAATATTGGCAAAGATGTGACAACTATAAGGATAGACACGGCAGAAATTTTTACAACCTAAAATTATTTCAATATACAGTAATAGTAGAGAATTGATCAATTAAATTGTTGAATATCATTGCAATGAATACTGAAGAACAATTAGATTAATCAATATAAAAAAATAATATTCAAAATATTATTAAACATTGTAAATTAAAAACAACATTCATTGCCCTAACCTGTTTGGCTCAGTGGATAGAAGGTTGGCCTGTGGACTCAAGGGTCCCAGGTTCGATTCCGGTCAAGGGCATGTACCTTGGTTGCAGGCACATCCCCAGTGAGGCATGTGCAGGAGGCAGCTGATCAATGTTTCTCTCTCATCGATGTTTCTAACTCTCTATCCCTCTCCCTTCCTCTCTGTAAAAAATCAATAAAATATATTTAAAAAAACAACATTCATAATAATCTATAGTAGTTTAAATTATTAAGTTGCTTAAATAAATGTTTAAAATTATGTAGACCAAAACTAGCAGTTCTGGATATATATATATTAATATTTTTGTTTTATTTTTATATTTTCAAAATTTCCCAAAATGTAAAGAAAACCAGAAGAAAAAGTATAGTATGTGCTAATAGAAAAAAAGCAAAAAGTACTGATGATTTCAACAGTACAAAACAAAGAAAAAATGAAATAGATAAAGAAGACAGAAAAAGCCATTTCAGACAGGAGGCCCATGTGCAAAAGCACTAGAGTAGAAAAGAGTTTGAGATGTTCTGGGACCTCCAAGTACTTCCATGTGGCTAAGTCCTAGGTTATATAAGGGGTAATTTCAAGATATGTGCTTCAAAAAGGAGCTTGTCCACCCAGCTTAGAAAAGTGCATTATTTTACTAGTACTGCTGTAACAACTTACCACATACTTAGTTGCTTGAAACAACACAAATTTGTTATCTTGCAGTTTTGGTGGTCAAAAGTCTGAAATGGATCTCACTGAACTAACATCAAAGTGTAAGCAGAGCTGGGTTCCTTTAAAGGGGTTCTAGGGGAGAATCCATTTTCTTGCTTTTTCCAGCTTCTAGAGGTTAGCCACATTCCTTGGCTCATAGCACCCTCCATCTTCAAAGTCAGCAATGGGAATCAAGTATTGCTCACAATACCATCCCTCTGGTTCTGACTCTTCTGTCCTTTCTTCTCTTTTTGTAAAGATACTAGAGGCCTGGTGCACATATTCATGCACTGGTAGGGTCGCTCAGCCTGGCCTGTGCCCTCTCGAAATCCAGGACCCCTCAGGGGATGTTGGACTGCTGGTTTCAGCCCGATCCCCACAGGCCAGGCCAAAGGACGCCACTGGTGGATTAATCCATGCACTGGGCCTCTGGTATGCATATAAGATCTTTGGTTAATATCTTCCTGCCCTTCCGTCTCCCCCTTCCCTCTGAGATTCATCAGTCTGTTCCATGTTTCCATGCCTGTGCATTGAGCATCTGCCCCTGGTTAGTCACCAGTGACTAACATCATAGCTACTGGTTAAAGTAACGGTCAAACAGTCCCTTAGGCTTTTATATACATAGATGATTACATCATACCACTCACAGAATCCCGAATGATCTCATTATTTTAAGGCTAATTAGCAACTTTAATTCCATCTGCAGCCTTCATTACCCCTTGCCATGTTGTATAATATATTCACAATGTATAATATATTGCAATGAGGAAGTGAACATCTTTGGGGGAAGGGATATTATTACGCCTACCAAAAAGTGTTTGCTTTGAAGACAGGTTGATGGTGGAGAGACCAGTTAATAAAAGTTGTTTTAACAACTCAAGGCTAAGGATTTAACTGGCCTAGAGAAAATGTTGTCTTATTGAGATTTGCAGGGTATAAAAGAGTAGAGGGTAAAATGATGTTTCTGAATTCAAGAATCAGAGGAATAGTCCACTGCACTCCATCCCACAGATTCAAATCCTGTTCTTAGAGCAATGACTTGCATATAGTAAAGGCTCAAGGCACACTTGCTGTATTATTGATTGACTTAAACAATAATTCATTTTATTACTTTTCTTAGCTTTTAGAATTCAATGATTACTTCTCAGATTTCTTTAGTACCTACTTATTTAAACCCGTTATTTGAAACCTTAAGATTATTTATTCGTTTTGCTTATATTTTTATTCATTTATTTATTTTTATTTTTATTTATTTTTATTGGCCATCTAGGAATTAGCAAATCACTCCGCTGATAAGCATTTTTTCTCTTTTTTTATTTAACGTATTATTACATATGTCTCCTTTTTTTTCCCCGCCCTTGACAATCCCCCTGCCTCCCCTACAACCCAGTGTCTTATGTCCATTGGTTATGCTTATATGCATGCATACAAGTCCTTTGGTTGATCTCTTATGTTTTTATTGATATCAGAGAGAGGAAGAGAGAGAGAGGCATAGAAACATCAATGATGAGAAAGAATCATTGATCAGTTGCCTCCTACACACCCTCTACTGGGGATTGAGCCCACAGCCTGAGTATGTGCCCTGACAGGATTCATTGAGTGGATTGTGAGGTTACTAGAATAACAAAGAAAAAGCTTCCCTGTATATTTCACATGAGCCAATCCTCCCTCCAATATCCTGTTATATGATAGCATTAAAAAATAGGCCCTAGTGGATAGAGCATCAGCCTGTGAACTGAAGGGTCCCAAATTCGATTCCGGTCAAGGGCACATGCCCGGGTTGTGAGCTTGATCTCCAGTGTGGGGTGTGCAGGAAACATCTAATCAATGATTTTCATCATTGATGTTTCTATATCTCTCTCCCTCTCCCTTCCTCTCTGAAATCAATAAAAAAATACATTAAAAATAGTACAGCATTTCTGTTCTGTTAATTGCTGAAATGGATAGTCCTCTGTTATTTTAAAAATAGCTGAATTCAACAAATAGAGTATACTATAAAAAACAGAACTCAGAATCTCAGCATCTTAGAAATATTCTGTGAATATTTAAAATAAGGGGCCCATATACTATTGGTTATCTTGGAAAATTTAGAATTTGTCCTGTATTATCTTTGTATTGATTGTAAATGTATAATTTTATCATCATCGACAAATAATGTTAATGGGTTGCACACTAAAGCTGTGTCAGGATTAGATATATTTATGACAAAGAAACAGCAAAATCAAACTTATAATAAAGCATAGATTTGAGGGCTTCCAAAAGCCAAGGATGGTACACATGGTTTTCCCTGTCTATGAAATAAATAGTAGTAATGAAAGAAGTTGTGAATATTAGTTCCAAATAAGTGTGGGTCCATTTCTGATTTTGTCAAATACAGAAAGAGACATTGAACTGGGTATTTGGGTTAAAGGATGAATGAGTTCTTCAAGCGAGGAATGATACAATTTACAGGATAAATGAGAGCATCTGCTCATGTCAGGAAAGAAATAGAAAAAAATGTAAAAAAAAGCAGAATATGTTGAGAGTACTAAGAGAATGTAAAAAAGAATTGGGGAAAATGTTTTAGATGATGGTAAAATATTCCTTTCTTCTCTTCCTTCTCTTTCCCTCTCTCTCTTTTTCCCATAATTATTGAGAGACTGACTTTGTGCTGGTCCTTAGGCTAAGTTCTGAAGAGATAAAGAGTGTATATGTGGCAACTTCTTAATTCAATAAACAAAACAGGTATTTAATTTCTATGTACAAATTAATCTTTGGATAATAATCATACATAATAGAAGTGTACTGGTGAAGTACCTTAAAATCTGCATTGATATAACCTCTCCTGGAGACACTTTTTTAAAAAGAGGCCTTTTTAAAAGCCCTGCAAAATTGTCTCTGCCCTACAGGAACTCATATCCTAATAAAGAACCTAAGCATAAAATATATACAATATATTATCATAAATTTTGTAAAAGGATTAAGAGATCAACAAATAGAATTAGAAAATAAAGAAAGAAGGAAGGAAGTTTTACAGGTAAAGATTATTTCCTGGAAATTTGTTTTTGTTGGAAATAAAATTATAAGCATATTCAAGGGTCAGAATCATGGAGGGCCTCATATCTATGCTCAAAGGTAAACCTCTCCTAGAAGCAGTAGGAAGCTTCTATTAATGTTTTTTATTTGTTTTTGTATTTATTTATTTAATCCTCACCTGAGGATATTTTTTCCATTGATTTTTTTTTTTAGAGAGAGTGGGAGGGAGATGAGGGAGACAGAGAGAAACATTGACGTGAGAAAGACACATTGACTGGCTACCTACCGTTCGCACCCCAAGCAGGGCTCGGGATCAAACCTGCAACTGAGGTGCGTGCCCTTGGCTGGGAATCAAACCTGTGATCTTTCAGTCCAAGGGCCAATGCTCTAACCACTGAGAAAACTGGCCAGGGTCATTAATGTTTTTTAAAAGCAAGACAATGACCTGCTCATTGGTACCTGGGTGGTAAAATAACATTGAAGCATTCCAAGGGCACGATCTTGTTAATAGCCAGCTACTTAAATGTTTCATTTATTCACCTATCAATTCAACAAATATTACTAAGCACATACTAGGTTCACAAGTCTGTTAAGTTTTGAGGATACAATTATGAGCAAATGAATCCTAATTGTGCCAAAATGTACCTTAGAGTCCAGCAGAAAAACAATCACTGAATTGATACATTCATTCATTTATTTGGTATTTACTCTGCACCAGTTATTGTTGTATATGCAAAAAAATAAAATGAAAACGATATAAAAAATCTTTACTTATGGTGGGAGGCAGAGAAAAAATTAAATTTAAAGCATACATAGGTGCTATGAAGAAATCAGTATTGTGATAGAAATGACTGTGTTGACTATGAAAGCTTATTTCATGAACCATGAGGGGCTGAGACAAAAATTCATGATGAGAATGAATTGACCATGTACAGATCAAGAAGTGGTAAGTGCAGAAGTCCTGCTGAAATATCAGAAGTGTGAAACATTACAGAACTGAAAATTAGGTCAGTTGGCTGGAATGTGAAAACAAAGGGAAGAGAACTAGGAAATAATTTTACAGAAAACAAAGAATAGATCACATAGAGTCTTATATGACAGGGTAAAGGTTTTGGAATATATTCTAATAATATATTATCTCTAATGGTATAATATATCCAATATAGGGAACTTTTAGAAAATTTGATTTTGCATTGTAACATAATCTTATTTTATTTGGTAAAAGATTGATTTGGGTGCTATGTAGTTAATGGATATTACCATAGGCAAGAGTGAAACAATCAGAATAGTTACTATAATATTCCAGGTTACAGATTATAATATACTAATTATAATATACTAGTAGCCCTGCGCACGAATCCGTGCGCCAGTAGCTCTCTGTGGGGCCTGGCCACTCTGCACCTGCTGCCCAGAGGCTGTCCGCGACCCAAAGGCCCATCCGCAGCCAGGCACAGAACGCTTGCCTCATCACCGGGGTGACACAAACATTTGCACCCCAGCCTGGCCAGAGGCCCATCTGTGGCTGGGAAATGCAAACGACTTCCCACCCTGTTCTCAGGAACTCCAATAAAGGGCTTCCTTCCTCTTTCTTGGCCGACTTTCACCCCTGTGCCTCCACCAGCAGCCCCTCCTGTCACACTATCCTTCATCCCCTCCACCCTCTGGTCGCCCAGACTTGACCTTGCCCAGGAGTCGGGGGCCAGTTGATTCTGCTCAGCTCACCGGTTCCTTCTCTTCTTACACAAGCATTCCATGCCCCAGCCTGGCCAGAGGCCTATCCGCGGCTGGGTGTGGAACACGTACATCGTCGCCATGACGATGAAGCAAGCATTCCACCAGGCCGCTCATGCTGCCTGCTCTCAGGGGCCGTTCACCCCCCCCCCCCCCCCCCCACACACACACACACACACACACACACACACACACGTATATACACCCTTTAGGGACATTTTTGTGTGTACTTTCTCTCCTGGGTTCCTTAATTATTGATTAAAATAATAAGAAATTATTATTGAAAAATAAATTCGTTCCCCCCCCCCCCCCCCGCAAGGACTGGTTCCAGGGGGACTCCGGTGGGGCTGAGATGACTGGGTGCCACCATCTTGTGGCTATGGGCGCAGCCATCTTTTGCTTTGTGATGGAGTGATGGTTAATTTGCATATTACCCCTTTATTGGATAAAATTGCAACAAAAAGTATGGAGAGAATTAAACAAATTTGGTATATATTTTGGAGGTGCACTGAATAGAACTTTCTAATGTGAGGGAATGAGAAGCATGAAAAATTTCTAGATGTTGTCACTTGAGCAAGTGGGTGGATGCTTGTGCCTCTGGTAGAATGATAGAGGAAGACTGAGAAGACAGAAGATTGGTCCTGAAGTTTGTTCCAATATTCAAGAATATGTTAAAAGTAAGAGTGTTTCAAAATAAAAAAAAATAAAACCTTAAAAGTAGTAAATATTAAATAGGTAGTTTGATTTAAAAATGTTTTGTTTGGAGGTAAACATATATTTGGGTTAAATGGTATAAAAAGTCTTGCAACTGAGTCAAATAATCTAAGAATGTAGATAAGGATGGGAAGGAAACTCAAGACCAATCCAAGGAGGAACCAAGCCAAAATTTAAAGGTTGGGCAAAAGTGTCAAAGAAGCTGCCTTTTAGGCAGGAAGAAAGTCTTTTGGAAGCCAAAAGAAAAGAGTATTTCAGAAATGGAAGCGATATTCAGGAGAAATGTTACTAAGTGAGGACCAGCAACATGGAGATTGTTGTTGCCTTTGATAACACTTTCAAAGAAGTAAAAGAGAGAAAAGATTTGATGGAATGGATTTGGAAAAGAATGGAAAGTGAGGAGGTTGAGACAGTGACAGTGACCATAGATAACTGTTTAGTTAAATTTTTATGTACAGTGACAAATGAGATGGTAATGGAGGAGGTTGATAGGGTGAGGGTATTTTAAATATGGGAGACAATAGAGGTAATATGCAAATTGACCATCACTCCAACACACAAGATGGCCGCTCCCATGTGGTCAAAGATGGTCGCCCCCATGTGGACACAAAATGGCCACCACAAGATGGCCAGCAGGGGGAGGGCAGTTGTGGTTGATCATGCCAGCAGGGGAGGGCAGTTGGGGGCGGTCAGGCCTGCAGGAGAGGGCAGTTAGGGAGTGATCAGACTGGCAGGCAGAAGCGGTTATGGGCAATCAGGCAGGCAGGCAGGCAGGTAAGCGGTTGGGAGCCAGCAGTCCTGGATTGTGAGAGGAATGATAGTCGGACATCCCTCAAGAGGTCCCAGATTGGAGAGGGTGCAGGCTGGGCTTAGGAACACACCCCCATTGCATGAATTTTGTGCACCAGACCTCTAGTGTTAATAGAATGATCTTTTAGGGAAAGAATAACAGGATTTAGGAGAAAGAAGACTCATTGCAAGAAGAAAACCTTTTAGCCCAGCCAGTGTTGCTCAGTGGTTGAGTGTCAACCTATGAACTAGAAGGTCACAGTTCGATTACCGGTCAGGGCACATGACCAGTTTGTGGGCTCGATCCCCACTGTGGTGCATGCAGGAGGCAGCCGATCGATGATTCTCACCATTGATGTTTCTTTCTCTCTCTCCCTCTTCCTCCCTCTCCCTTCCTCTTTTTGAAATCAAGAAAAACATATTTAAGAAGAAAACCTCTTAGAAAGTAAAATGTGAATGGGATCAAGAGGTCATGTGGAGGGTGTAGCATTTTGCCAGGCAAGTGGAGTGGGAGGAGTGAGGGGTAAGTAAGTTACTGGTGTTCAGGGACTTGATATAATAAAGGACTGTGAAATCTAAGCTGTATCATAGGGGAGGTGCACACACTTGAGGGGTGTGATTGGGACAGAAATATTATGATGTAAATAGAGTGGAGGTTTATTTGTAGTGAAGAAATGATGGTGAGGATACAGAGTGAGCTGGAGGGATTGATGGTGGCGGTAGTCAAGGTTGTAATTGCAAGATTACCACTATGCTGGGTGTTAAGAGAGAGAAACAGAGGGGGTTGTGGGAGCATAAAGCGAGTCAGACCTAGCCAAGTTTGCAATGTCAAGAAGTCCTCCTAGAGAAAGGGACATTCCATTTGAGTCCTATAAAATGTAAAAGAGATAGTTAGGTGGAGAAAAGTAGAAAGTGTTATATTTAAAAGGAAGACCCTGACTATTAAACTGTATGGAGAATTGGACCATTTAATTAATTTATGTGTTCAGGCAACTAACATTTGAGTGCCTTCCATGTTTCAGGTACAAATTTAGGGTGTGGAAATACAGCAATTGAGGATAGATACAGTTCCTATTTGGAGTTTGCATTTTAGGGTAAGGAGCTAAAATAAGTTCTGCTGCCCAGCCATTGTGGCTCAGTGGTTGAGCATCAAGCCAAGAACCAAGAGGTCACAGGTTCAACTCCCAGTCAAGGCACATGCCCGGGTTGCTGGCTCGATCCCCAGTAGGGGATATGCAGGAGGCAGTCGATTGATGTTTCTCTCTCATCGATGTTTCTATCTCTCTATCCTTCTCCCTTCCTCTATAAAAAAATCAATAAAAACATTTTTTAAAAAATCAGTACTGCTAGAAGAATAGAGAGCAGGGACAAAAAGTGGTACAGCCAAGGATGCAGAGATTTGGAAAGGACATCATGGTGGACCTTGAATAAGGATTTAGGTTTTTCTCGTTTGGGGAAAAAATGAAAGGATTTTGACAATAAAGGAACAGATTTGCATTTTTAATTATAAAAACTCTGTACATCATTGTATAAGAAATTAAAGCAAGAAAGTTTAAACTAAAAAAATGATTTCTCCCTACTCTGGTCATTCAAACCACAAAAATACTACTGTTGACATTTGTTTTGTTTCCTTACTGACAGAAACTCAGAAACACAGAAAAAAGTGCATATGTTTATTTCCTTCAAACAAGTGTAATATAATATACATTGTGTGTGTGTGATAAAGACAGATAATATATTTTTTGAGTATTTTTACATTCATTCTTAGAGTTTATTTCCTTGCAGAATTGTATTTTGATTTAACTTGCTATTGATATAATAGCGATCATATCAATCATTGCCAACTATTATTATGAATGTAGGTTGCTTTTTAAAAATTAAAGCAGGCATAAAACAAATTTGCAAAATCATAAATAAAATTGTAAAATACTCTACTAATTTACTTTTGTTTTGAATAATTTATTTTGCATAAATTATTTTATCTGTGTTAACATAAATGGGTTGGAAGACAATTGTTTATGGATCTCTCATGTTTCTGTACTTTTTTTTACTCCCTGTCTTAGTTCTGAACTACTTTTTCAAGGATGTTTATATAGTGAACTGTCTGGGGAATAGAGGTAGTGTCTCCCTCTAGAGCAAAGGGCTGGTATGTTTACTGGCCATTATGAAAGAATCAGGCTAATAGGGTCAGGGTTCCTTTCCTGTAACATGGTTCCCTGCATGTGCCGGGGTCACCTGTACCTCCTCACGTTGTCCTGTGGGAATTGGGGCTCAGAAAACTGGTTAAAGAAAATGCTGATACTCTGGATACTGCTATTGCTGTGGGTTATAATATCCTTTGTCTCTGTCCTAGGCATCACATTTCTATGGCCAACATCCATGAAAACTATGGTAGGCTGACCTGTTAGCTTGCAAGGAGGGTAAAACCTCAGACAGGAATCAGGTCTTAACAGCTTATTAAAAGGAAATCTCAGTTTCAAACACTGTACTTATCGATAGATATAACACACATAAATAAAGGCCTTTTAAGGTCCTCAGTATTTTTTGTTAGAGTGTAAAAGCATCCTAAGATCATAAAGTATAAGAATTACCACTATATAGGATTTTATTGTGTCCTTTACACTACAATTTCTTTATCTATTTACTGATGGACATTGGGTTGTTTCTCATTTTGGCAATTTTGAAGAAAGCTGCAACAAATACTCTAGCATATGTTTTTTATGCAGTATTCTTTTGAGAAGGTATGTAGGGTTTATGTTGTTAAAAATTGCATCATTTGTAATACTTCATTTTCCAGTTTTGCTGATATATGGAAATAAAATTATTATGTATTGACCTTGGCTACAGTGACCTTGCCAATACCCTTATTTGTTTAATTATTCTTCCATTGATTATTTTAGTTTTCTAAATAGATGATGATACCATATGAGAATGACAGTTTTATTTCTTCTTTTAAAATTCATATACTTTTGTTCATTTTTCTTACATTTTTGCACTGTTGGGGTCTCACATTCACTGAGGAACAGTAGTGATTATAGAATACATCCTATTCCTTATCACAGAAGAAAAGCTTTCAACCTTTTGCTATTAAGTACAAATGTTCTCGATTGTTTCATTTTGCTTTTGTAGAAAATATTGATCAGATTAAGAAAGTTATTTCAAATTCTTAGTTCCTAAGAGGATTTTTTGTAAGCCATATCTGAACATTGTACAGTGGGGCCCTGACTTACCAGTGTCCCGACTAACGAGTTTTTCGAGATACGAGCCGTCTCTCTGCCGATTTTTTGCTTTGAGTTGCGAGCTAAAATTCGGGTTACGAGCCAGCTTCAGATACCCCACCGCTAGTTGGCGCAGCGAACATCACAGTGAACTCCACAACATCAGCCCAGCATCAAGTGTCATTGTAATGGTGAAAATTGATTTGACATACGAGTAATTTGAGTTAAGAGCTCCATCACGGAACGAATTAAACTTGTAAGTCAAAGCCCCACTGTATTTTATCAAATCCTTTTCCTATACCTATTGAGATGATCATGTAATTTTCTTTCATTGTGTTAGTGTGCAAAATGGCACTGATAGATTTTCAAATGTGAACCCAATCTTGTATCCTTATAAAGCTACATGACTATAATACATTTTACTGTATATATGTTGCTGGATTTGATATACTAATTTTAATTTAGGATTTTTGTATATATCTTTATGAGATTTGTTTGTAATATTTTTATAATAAGAACTTCATTAGGTTTTTCAACTCAGTTTACATTAAATTTCCAAAACAAGTTGGAAAGTCTTTTCTCATCTTTTGTGCTCTGTAAGAATTTATATAAACTTGATGTCATTTTTCTTAAATGTTTAGATGAATTTATCTGTGCCTAGAGTTGTCTTTCTTAAAAGCCTTTAAAAATAGATTTAATTTATTTAATAAAATAGGGATATTCAGAATTCTATTTTTATTGGTTCAATTTTGATGATGGTCTTTTTAAAGAAACTTTTCATTTCATCTAAGCTTTTAATTCATCATTCCAAAATCAGTCATAATTCTCTTACTCTCTTTTAAGTGTGTAATCTTTAATAATTTCTCTTTTTTCATGATGTATATATTTCACTTTTGACTTGTCAAAAGTCTTGTCAGTGGATTACCAATATTTTTAATCTTTTCAGAGGACCATCTTTTGGCTTTATAGTCTCCATAATTTTCAATTTTACTAATTTTCTTTAATTTTACTAATTTTTACTATTGCCTTTATAATTTCTTTTTTACTGTATTTGTGTATAATAAATATGCAATTCCTTTTCTTTTTAAAATTATATTTTTTGTTGATTTCAGAGAGGAAGGGAAAGGGAGAGAGAGAAATAAAAACATCAATGATGAGAGAGAATCATTGATCATTGGCTGCCTCCTGCATGCCCCTTACTGGGGATTGAACCTCCAACCTGGGCATGTGCCCTGACTGGGAATCAAATCATGACCTCCTGGTTCATAGGTTAATGCCCAACCACTATGCCACTCCATCCAGGCTATGCTATCGTTTTTCTAATGTCTTGACACAGTTTTTTTTTTCTCAGGCAGAATCCAGTCAGGAAAATACAGATCATATCAATCATTGAAAACAGATGAAATTTAATGCAAAGAATTGCTTACTTCCCATCCTTAGCGTCAGAAAACCATTAATGCTTTCCAACACTACAAATTAGACTTGTCATTTCCAGAATTTCACATAAATTAAAAATAGAATTTCTGAATATCCCTATTTTATTAAATAAGTTTCACATAAAATCATCTAATGCATCCTCTTTTCTGCCTGGTTTTTTTCATTCAGTGAAATGTTTTTTCAGAATCACTTACGTTATTATGTGTTATCCGTAGTTCTTTCTTCTTGCTAAGTAATATTCTATTCTAATATATTATATCATAATCTGTCTTTTGTGGATGTTTTTGAAAATAGTATGTGTGTATGTATATATATATATATATAATCACAATTTGTTTATTCACCTAATATTCCTTTCAGGAAAATAACTATATGTAGAATTTCTGGGCCATATGGAAATTTTATTGAGATTTTAAATACAATGCTTAAGAATGTTTTCTTAGTGGTAACTGCTTTTATATTCTGTTAATAGATTAGTGCTTAGCTCTATTTTTTTCATTTTTACTGTAATTGCATAAGTAGGTTTGTGAGTTATTAGGAAATGCTGCATTAAAAACCAGGCCTAAATTCATGGTCAATAACATTTATTGAATGCTAATATAGTGTTAGGAATATTATAATTACTTTATATTATTTCACTTAACGTTTATGATGCCTAAAAGAGTCTGTATATTAGTCTCATTTTTCAGATGATGTGTGAACATAGACAAAATAATAAAAAAAATTTAAAAATCCTCATCCAAAGATATGTTTCCATTGATTTTAGAGAGAGAAAAAGAATGAGGGAAAGGGAGAGAGAGAGAGAGAGAGAGAGAGAGAGAAAGAGACATCAATCAGTTGCCTCTCCCCAACATGGGATGGAACCTGCAACCTGGGTATGTTCCCCGACCAAGAATCATACCTGTAACCTTTTGGTGTATGGGACGACAATCCAACCAACTGAGCCACCCTGCCAAGGCTAGACAAACGTATTTTAATTAACTTACCAAAAAACAAAAAAACTAGTGAGCTACAGAGCTCAGATGTGAATCGAACCAGTACACTTCCCAAGTCTATGTTCTGAACTCTACTGCCCTAAATACAGAATAAAAGGGTAAATATACTGAATAGTTGAGACAAGAAAGAGAAAAGATGCATGTGTGGGAGCATAAACAGCAGTATCCATTTACATAAAGTAGATTTTCAAGGTCTAATTTTGGTCAATATATCCAAATTAAGGATTAAATATAAAAGTAAAGAGTAGAAAACAAGGTTAGGTATGTTTTAAAACTGGGATTAATTTGTATATGTTGTTAAAACCTGATAGATCCCAAGCCTAGTAAAGCTTTTTATCCCATAATTCAGAACTCAAATTATCTATTTAAAATATATACAGCCCAGTCAGCATGGCTCAGTAGTTGAGTGTTAACACATAAACCAAGAGATCATGGTTCGATTCCCAGTCAGGGCACATACCCGGTTTGCAGGCTCAATCCCCAAGTGTGGGGAGTGCAGGAAAAGCAGCTAACCAATGATTTTCTCTCAGCATTGGTCTCTCTCTCTCTCTCTCTTTCTCTCTCTCTCTCTCTCTCTCTCTCCCTTCCTCTGAAATCAGTAAAAGTATATATTAAAAATAAATACAGGGTAGGAAAATGTGGCATATATATATTATATTATATAAAAGGCTAAGTGACCTGCTGGTCAGCTGACCAGCCAGTTGGCCAGTAGGTATGACACAAACTGACCACCAGTGGGTAGATGCTCATCACAGGAACTGCCGAGCTATAGCAACTTTGCAGAGTGCCCTCTCATACTCTGGGACCCCTCAGGGGATGTTGGACTGATGGTTTCTGCCCCATCCCCACATACCAGGCTGAGGGACCCCACCTACCAGATGGACTCTGCTCACTCCACAGAAACCCTTTGAGCCCCAGCGCCTCCCCAGGTGTGGCTGGCTAGGGAGGGACCACAGGAGGTTGGCTCCAGGACGTGTTTGGCCCTTCTCGCCCAGTCCCACCCTGCTGACCACCTTCTAATTAATTTCCTTTCAATGTACACAAATCCATGCACCGGGCCTCTAGTACAATAATAAATAAGAATATAAGAATAACTCTCTGGCAACCGGTTTGTTGGCTCAGTGGATAGAGCGTCAGCATGTGGACTGAAGGGTCCCACGTTCAATTCCGGTCAAGGGTATGTACCTTGGTTGTGGGCACATCCCTAGTAGGGGGTGTGCAGGAGGCAGCTGATCAATGTTTCTCTCTCATCGATGTTTCTAACTCTCTATCCTTCTCCTTTCCTCTCTGTAAAAAATCAATAAAAATATATTTTTTTAAAAAGAATAACTCTCTGTTTTTTGTACTCACAATTGTAAACCATTCTCCCCCACTCTGTATACACCAAATATTATGTTGGTATTAATTAGAATGTCCTTAGTAAACACTAGCAGCACCTATTTAATTAAACAAAAAAAGATACATGGCACATTGCTGGGTTTTCTTCCCCTTTTTTGCAGAGGTAGTTTGTCTGAGCTCATGTCCAAATGTGCCATGGCTGTACAGAATAAATGCCTGAACAGCTGTCACGTTTTCACCTACTTCTCAGCTGTTGGCACCAAGGAATGAATGGAGAATCTATAATGTCACTGTATTAATCGCGATAAGAGGAAAAGTTCATGTTTTTCAGAGAAAAAGTAAGTTAGTTAACATAGATTTTGTGACTACATGAATACTCTGTCTTTTTAAAGAAAGTATTTACAAACTTGCTAATTAGCTACCTAGAAGAATCTTATACACACAATGATAATTCTTTATCTTCTAAACTAGGGCAACTACATTACAATCTTTATGTAAACAAAAAGTACGTTCCTTGGGTATAATGTTTTCCAGGTTAACTATCACAATTCCTATTGATATAGAAGACCGCTGATAATATCATTAAATAATAATTTCCAGGGGGAAATTGTAGCTTTATTAGAAAAGTCCAAACCAGTTGGATTCACTACTGAGACCTATCAGACAAAATTTTAGAGAAGAAACATCCCACTTACATGCTACCTGAAAAGGGCTGCTTGTAGAGAGAAGAAGGAGAGGTGATGTGCTTTGTAAGATAATAAGACAGACATCTGAATAACTTAATCAACAAACAAAAATCAAATATCAGAGGAAATATATATATATTAGAGAAATATGCTAATTAACCAGGAGGCCATAACAGGTTGACCAGACAGGAGGAGGTTGCACACGCAGCCTCGGGGGCGGTGTGGCAGGGGCCTCCATGTGCCTGCACTGGGGAAGGGCCTGGTCAGCAGCCCCCGAAGCTGCTTCAAGGGCCGGAGAGGAAGGCAGGGACGGACCGGTGACTCCAGGGTGGGCGACACAGAAGACAGCAGGGCCTGCTTAACAGAAGACAGCAGGGCCTGCTTGGCTGTCACCGTAGTGATCCGGGAGCAAGAAAACGCTCAGGCAGCACCCAGCAGGGACTGCTTGGCTGTCACTGTGGTGTGGAACAGGCAGGCCCCGTAGAGAGCAGAGAACCACGGGGAGCAGGCCTAAGCTGTCAGTAGGACATCCCCTGAGGGCTCCTGGATTGGAGAGTGTGCAGGTCGGGATGAGGGACTCCCCCCAATGCATGAATTTTGCGCACCGGGCCTCTAGTACAAAATAATTATATACGCCCAGACGGCATGGCTCAGTGGTTGAGCATTGACCTATGAACCAGGAGGTCACGGTTAAATTACTGGTCAGGGCACATGCCCAGGTTGTGGGGTCAATCCCCAGTAGGGGGGTGCAAGAGGCAGCTGATCAATGATTTTCATCATCCTCTCTCTCTCTCTCTCTCTCTCTCCCTTCCTCTCTGAAATCGATAAAAATATATTTAAAAAAAACAAAATAATTATATACTTCTACTTTATATTTATCTAAGGACAAAATTCCCTCATATTGGCCATCTCTGATGTTATAAAACACACTAGAGAAAAATCTTGAAAACAATAGCCAATTTGGTAAAAACAAAAAACAAAACAAAACAAAAAAAAAACAGCCTAGGTTTTAGAACTGATATTTAGTTATTACAAACTGCACAAATTCTCAGAAATATTAACTGCCTTACAAATACTCTTTCTTTCAGACTAATTATAAAATTACGCATTTTCCACTCACAGAAACCCTGATTTCAGGTTTCAGGAAAAACAGGCAAGTTATCTGGGATGCCATTTACAGAGTGTCATGAAAGTGAAATGTAGCTAATGAGCCCTTCACCATGGTTTGCATCATGTTCATTTCTGACTCTGCCTTTATGACAGCTACTGTTCAGAAAAAGTCCATCCATTCCATGTAAATCTGGCTGCTCCCTGCTCCAGTACCACTGTTAGAAAACTCAATTTAAATCAAATCCAGTCACTTCTGCTAGCAGCAGTGCACTTCCCAATACTCCTCAACCACCCGTACATTCCAGCAAGACTTTGTTTCTTGCTTCTCTCAGCCTTCCTCCAATTCAACCGCACTCTAATTGGCTGGCTGGGGATTCCACTGTCACTCAAGCTAAACCCCAAGCTCATTGACAAAATTGAAAGCTGAGTTTGCAGTTTGAGTTTCGTTCCAAGGGCACACATTTCCTGGCCTTTTAAAAACCCCTAATAAATAGCCAGATAGAAGGTAAGGCAATGTATGAAATTGTACCTTAAAATACAGCAGATCTTTTTTCAGACACATTTGATTGTTTGGTTCCATGCTGGTGGTCCAGAAGGGAATTGAGGAATGTCTTCACATTTTGTCATGAAAAAGCAGGCCAGGCCATCATCTGGAAGCCCCTTTCAATAACCATTAAGTTACACTTTTGAAAATGATCTCTTGTGGCCTAAAGATTATGGGTTTGGGGAGGGAATTGAGTAAAATTTTCCATGGGTACCAATCCAGACCATTCAAGACTTTGTTTTCTGCTTCTAGATTAGGGATGCTAGCATCAAATTATTTCATTTTCTTTAAATTTGCAGAATATGAAATATTCCTAGAATATGAAATATTCCTAGATTATACCAGAAGCTCGATACAATAAGAAACTTACTTTTCAGATTATGCTGTGAAAATAAAAGGTATATATTATTAGCTCTGTGTCACCAAATTTTAATTTCACTGACAGTAAATAAGGTGGGATCCCAGGCTGTGTGATGAGTGTGGGAGGGTTACAAAGTCCGACACAAAGTCCTTGCCCTCAAGCAGTTTCCATCTTATGAAGGTAACATTTAGATAGAAAATATGCAGTGTTATGTATAAAGTAAGTACCAAATTTGTAACACAGACAATTGAAGAAGCTATTCAGAGGAGGGAATAGATGACTGAGACAGAAATTTGTTCCCCAATAATCATTCTTTACTAGCCATTCTCCTTTCTGCCTCTTTGGTCAAAGGTAGAACAGAAGAAAAAGATATACCCAATAAATGCTCAACTCCACCCTTAAATGACCCAAAACCATTATTTACAGTAAAACCTCGATATAGCAGATTAATTCAGGTGAGAGGGCGTCTGTTAAAGCCAAATGTCCATTATATAATAAAGTAGGTTTTCTGAATGCCTATGTTAAAAAATTGACAAATTAGTTTACCTGTTTTTACTTAAGCAGACACATTTGTGTAATTAAAGTTAAGTATGTATGAAAAGTTGAATTTCACAGAAAAGTTTTCTACATGCATTACATTAATTTTAAATTTATACTGAACAAGTATAATAAATGCATGCATTCACCATCACCGCTAGTAAACAAATGCACAAGGTTGGGGTGGGGCTTAGCGCATGTGGGAACATCAACTGGCATGCATTCAAACTGCTGCAAAAAGTCACAACACACGACAAAAGAACCAATTATCCCACACAATGTGGTGTGGTCACATGCTAATCATTCACCGAATATTGTTTACGTGAGGTGACTCTTGGATTTAAATATGCAGACTATAGTTGTAGATATGTAATATTTATTTATGTTGGCGGAATTCCTACAGTGTTTTTTCCAACATAGGGCCTATTCATTAAAATTTGTTAAAAATAACAGTGAAAAGGAGGACCTACGTAATACTTTCTTTTTTGTTTGTTTGTTTTTCTTTTTTTATTTTTTATTGTTTAAAGTATTACAAATAGTAGTACATGTCTCCTTTTTTTCCCCATGACCTTCCCACTATGTGTGGTAAATTTTCAGCCTCTGGATAGCATTATTAGGATATAATCTTTTATTGGCATAATTTAAAAAATATTAAATACTTATATAAATTAAGCAGAATTCTGTGGTCTGGACAAAATTTTTAAATATTAAAAGATTTAAGTTTGATTAATGTCTTTTAGAGTCATTACCATAAAATATGGTGGTTTTTTTTTACCTACATTTACAAAGAGTTAATGATGTAATCTTTTGGTTAAGTATATTTGACAATCCAAAGTTTAAATTTTAAGACTTTTAACTGAGAAATGACTTTGGGTCATTCCAATGGGCCCTGGAATGACTCAAGGATTTATTCTCTCTTCTTTTTTTTAAAATATATTTTTATTGATTTCAGAGAGGAAGGAAGAATGAGAGAGAGATAGAAACATCAACAATGAGAGAGAATCATTGATCGGCTGCCTCCTGCATGCCCCCCACTGGGTATCAAGCATGCAACCAGGGCACGTCCCTTTGACCAGAATCTAACCCAAGACCCTTCAGTCCACAGGCCAACACTCTATCCACTGAGTCAAATCAGCCAGGGCTATGTAATATTTCAACAACAAAGATTAAAAGGGAAAAAATAACAGTGAATTAATTTTAAAAAACATACCAGTTAATTAATTTTTAATTTTTTCTTTATTGAGTAAGGTATTACATATGTGTCTTTATCTCCCCATTTCCCTCTACCCCCACCCACTCATGCCCTCACCCC